>NC_068945.1:38975036-39280330 GCF_026419915.1 Harpia harpyja | reverse complement strand
CTCTTCTCCCAAGTAACAAGAGATAGGATGAGAAAAAATGGCTTCAAGTTGTGCCAGGGGAGGTTTAGACTGGATATTAGGAAAAATTTCTTCAGTGAAAGGGTTGTCAAGCATTGGAGCAGGCTGCCCAGGGAAGTGGTTGAGTCACCATCCCTGGAGTTATTTAAAAGATGTGTAGATGTAGATGTACTGCTTAGGGACATGGTTTAGTGGTGGACTTAGTAGTGTTAGGTTAACAGTTGGACTTGATGATCTTAAGGGTCTTTTCCAACCTAAATGATTCTGTGCTTCTATGCCCTAAGGTATCCAGGATATCTGGATGGGTTGGCAGAAATGGATTATAGGAAACCTTATGGAGAAATCTTTCAGGTCTGTTCTGGGGAATCAGCATGCTTGGGTGCCTCTCTGAAATGTCTCTGCACTGGCCACATCTGGAGTGCTGTGTCCAGTTCTGGGCTCCCCAGTAAAAGAAACATATGGACTTGCTGAAGCAAGTGCAGCACAGGGCCAAGAAGATGATTAAGGGACTGGAGCACCTTTCGTACAAGGAGATGCTGAGAGCTGGGGCTGTTCAGCCTGGGAACAGAAGGCTTAGGGAAGGGGAAGAGATCTTGTCAATGGCTATAAATGTGTGATGGGAGGCAATAAAGAAGAGGGTGCTAGACTTGCCTCAGTAGTGCCCACCAACAGGACAAGAGGTAATGGCACAAACTGAAATACATGAAATTACATCTGAAAAAAAGAAAACACTTACTTTCCTTTGGGAGTGGTTAAACACTGGAAGAGATTTCCTGAAGAGGTTGTGGAGTCTCCATCTGTGGAGATATTCAAAACCCAGCTGGATGTGGTCCTGGGCAACCTGCTTTAGCTGACCCTGCTTGAACAGGGAGTTGGACTAGATGATCTCAAGAGGTTCCTTCCAACCTCAGGTGTTCTGTGATTCTGTGAAACCTGCTCTGCTATATAGCAGCATCTGTAGATAGCCAGCAGTGACTCAAATGACACTACAGCCTATGTTTAGGCCACTGAACAGAGACCCTAGAAAATGGATAGATTCTATCAGCTGGTGAGATTGGGTTTAACTGACTACATGCAGGTCTCTGGCTTCCTTTGTAATGGCTCAGGGCACCCTGCCTGCCTGCCAGCTGCTGTGCCAGAAGGCTGTAGGTATCTTGTAGAGCCTTTGCCATAACTGGCAGAATCATGTGGTTCCCTCAGTTATGTTAAAACATCTCAGACAGCACTACATGCCTTTATTTTTTCATACCTGTAGACACCTTAGCGGGAACTGAATCTACCTATAGGCTCTACTAAATGTATTGACTAGATCATCACTGATTATAATGCTATCTTATACCTCTGTTGTCTCTATAAGATATCCAACAGGCATATCTAAATTTAGATCTCCTATTCTGAATCCACCCTCTTCCTGTTCCCCACAGTGGCAAATCAGATGCCATTAAGCTACCCTATTTCCTAGAAATCTGTGAAAATAAAGTACAGTTAAAGCCATAGTATATGGAAATCTGCTACTGGAAAGAGAGAAGAAACTGGAGAGTCCATCTGGGAAAAAGAAGTACATGATAAGCATTTACCAGTAGACTTTTGAATATTTGCTCGGGGAGAATAATTTTTTCCTTATCTAGTCATTTTTTTGTAAGTAGTACAGGTGACTCCAAATAGTTGTATTTTGTTGGGAACCATCTATTACAAACACCTGTTTTGGTGGAAATGGAAAGATACAATAATAATAATTAAAGAAATATAATTAAGAAAGAAAGATTATTGATGTGTATTGACATGTCTTTCTGGAAAACACTTCTTTAAGAGGTTTACATGTCTCAGTGTTAGATAGTGTCCTGTCCAAAACTGATTTAAAAACCTCAGTCTTTGACATGCAATTTTCATTAATAGTTGTACTTTGTAGGTTGGGGTTTTTTTGCCTTCTTTAAAAAAAAAAAAAAAATCTTTTTCCTGAAATAAAATCATCAGGAAGGAGGAATAAAGGGTAAAGTTTATAGTTCCCCATAGCAGATAATCTTGCCACCTGGGAATAAAGTGGAACTGTTTTGGAGCTAAAGTTACAAGTTCTTGGAGCATAACCAGTTAGAAATCTGGGAGGATAATTAACTTGGTATCTCAGAGGGTGCTGTTATCATTCCTTCTGACGCTACAAAATCATATATATTTGATTCCTTTCCTTTAACTATATGGATACTTTGAAGTCACAGACAATTGGATCTGCGGGATGATGGACAATAAATAGTGGTCAGAATATTTCCTTCCAATAAACAAAGAAAGTCCAAGGAAGGCTACCCTACTTTTCCAAACTGGATTTCTGATTTGGATGGTCATGTAGTATATAGTAAAGTCCTAATGTTTAACCAGCTTGGGGAATATTTTCATGGAATAAACAAAGGACACAACATCCCTAATAACAAAACTATCCTGTCACCTTCAAGTTGTTGCTTCAAACTGTGTAGAAAATAATGTTTAGAGTAAAAATTACTTCTTTTTTTCGGCATAAAAAAATGCATATTTTCCCTAGATCCTTTGAAAAGTCCGGTTGCATGACCAAAAGTAAAATAAGCAAAATCCCTAACACATTGTAGAAATTCAGCTTGAGGGTTAAATTTTGGCTCTGCTAAAAGCTGTACATTGGTTTCAGATCATATTGCAGAAAGCTGAGCAATTCTGATAATAGGTGGTTTCACTAACTCCACTTATCATTCAATATAATTTTTGTCTGTGTCTCCCTGATTACCTCTCTGCACACACACGTGTGTGTGTGTGTATATATATATTCTATCTGTGAGTGTATACATATACTATGTATACAAAGTTTGGAAGCAGAAATATTAAGAAAAATATTCTGAAAGAGGAGGAAATTTTTAAAAGAGCTTACAAGTATTGACCTCATCAACAGTTATTCCACACAAATCTATAGCATTATTTTGAACAAATATGTAAGAACAAAAATTTTCTCTGTTTACAAGTTCTCCCTTTTTTGCCCTTGCTCTCCTACCCCTCTGGTGTTCACTGAGTACCACTGCAGAGGTAAAAGGAAACTGCTGTTAATATATTTCAGGCCTTTGTAGTTCAATTCCTTTAGGAAATCTCAAGCTCATAAAGCTCAAGTGTACACAAAAATTCTCAAAATGTGGTTCCATCTTTAGTGTAAATGTGTTTACAAGCACATCTGGTTCCTCAATGAAACATGATGTATTTTAACCGCTTCGACCTTTGCCCAGCAAACAATAGCATTTTCCTGTTCCTTTCAAGCAATCCAAACAGCTGAATCATGTACATGTATTTATGTATTTATGGCATTAGGAAGCCCTCTCCCTTTTATGAATTCACAGAGCTGGTAGCTGAAAAATAATTTCACCTGAAAATATATAACATGGGCTGGAAACACATTTTTAAAGATCTCTGTGAAGTGCAGCATATTAAATAAGAAGTAGCTCTGAGATGAAAATGAACTTCTAAATCAAAGAATGGATGTCCTGTATATAAAGGTATGGAATTCTATACGGCTGCAAAGGAATATAACTTTCATTCTGTGAAGGAGGGAAAGAACAGTAACAGCAAATTTATTTACTGTGAAAGAAATTCTATAACTCTATAGTAAGTGTGCTAAGCATGTGCACACACAGTGAGCTGTTACCAAATTCTAATTTTCAGAAAGTGACAAAATTTTAAATCAAAAAAATATTATAGGTTTTTAGAGATGTCATATGAAACAGAAATTTTGTACATTGGATGTGATTTTTGAACGAGAAAAACTGGACAAATAACTATGCCAACACAAGTTAATGGAAAATAAAAGCAGTAGTTGTGGAATGTACAGAGTTTCAATATAACTGATATTTAGATTTTTTTAATGTATGTTATATAGAATATATGTAAGGAAAATTGTTACAGTGGCCTCACAGGCCAACATTACTGAAGTTATCAGTCAGTCAACATTGTTGCAGATATTCAAACAAATTATGGGAAATTAACAAAGGTGGCCATTGGCCATTTGTTAAATTTTTCTAACATTTAGAAGTTGATTGGATAACAGAAAAGGTGCTCTTTATTGCAAAGCAAACCAAGCAATTGCATATTTAAAGACAAGGTAATTATCAAGGATATGTCAGCATCCATCTGTTTCAGTTTGTATCAAAATAGTATCTAGGTATGTGGAAATTTCCACATGAAATGTTTAGTAGCAAAATGTCCATACAAAACAGTAGTTTTAATAAAGAGATCTATCATTTCATATCTTTCATTGTAAGAGTAGTTACTCTTTTTCATTATAACCAAAAGCACCAGTATGTCCTCCTTATTCAGATTTTCTTAATCTTCACCTTTGGCAGCATGGTTAAACTGAAGAACACTGACTTATCATATTTTAGAAAGAGCCTTCTTTATCCTAGCCCAAACAGTTTTATTCCAGTTACTCTTATCCAGCAAATGGCTTCTGTTTCCACTTGAAACTTAGACCTTTAGGGTTACAGCTGCTTTGAATAATTATCAAAAGCCAGACTTTAACAATCTATGAATTAAGCTCAGCCATCATTATTCACTATGTCGGCTGGCTGGTTGGCTACCATTCCAAGACACACCTACGCATTTTTTCTTACACTAGGCAATGCAAATTATAAGACATTGGGCTGTCCAAGATAACACAAAATTTTAGCAAGGTGACTATTTACAAAACCCTTTTTCTCTTAATGGAGATAGAGTGGAAGCTTTTGAATTTTAATCATATTGGGCGAATAATAGTCCAGACTTCCAAAACTAGCCTTATACTATTGATTAAAAACTTAATAAAATGATGAGAAAATGCTATTGCACACACAGAGACAGAAAAACTAAAGTTGTTTTATTCATTAAAATGTGATAACACAATAATGGTTGGTGTGAATGATTGCCAAGACGGTAGCAAGTATTTAACTAAATTTGCTGAATATAGTAATGTCACATCTGTTTCAATACTGCAAGATATTGAAACTCATTAATCTTTCTTGGCATATTACTAATCAGTTTTAAAGGACTAATTGCATGTTTTATAATTAGTAGAAATAATGGTAATATTTTTCAATTAGGAGGTTTAAATAAATAGTTCACATATTACAATTTACTTACATCTTTTTAATGACATAATTGCCAATATCATAGTAGGACCCTATGCATAAAAAGGCAGTTAACTAAAACAAAGTGATTGGAAAGTGAAGAAAATCAGTGTTTTTTCATCAAATTTTGCCTATCAGTTTGGAGAACACTGAAAGATGTGTTCAAAGATGTAAGCAGAAGACTTCTTTGTGGATTTGTGGCTTTTCAAGGAGCAGAACAAGCCTGATGAAGTGGACAGCTTTCTGTGATGAGATAGGTGACTTTGTAGACATGGGGAGAGCAGTGGATGCTGTTTACCTTGCTTTTAGCAAGGCATTCGGCATGTTCTCCCATAGTATCTTTAGAGCCATATTGCTGAAATATCAACTGGGTAACTGGGTGGAAAACTGGTTGGACTTCTGGGATCAAAATATTGGGGTAGGGGATCCAAAGTCTGGCTGTTGTCTAGTCATGAGGAGTGGCATCCCTCAGGGACTGATACTGTGTTTGATGACATTTAACATGATTGTTAGTGGCCTGGACAATGGGATGGGATGTTAACAAGTTTGTAGATGATAACGCTGGAGGGCAGTTTTACTATGTGTTGAGTGAGCTGTATAGGCTGGAGAAATGGGCTAGCAGGTATCTCAGAAAGTTCAACAAAGGCAAATGCCAAGTCCTGCACCTGGAGAGCTATAACCATGTTAGCAGTTGGGAGTTGATGGGATAGAAAGCAGCTGTGCAGGAGATAGCTGTGGAGTGTTGGCAGACAGCAAACAACATTAGTCAGCAGTGTGCCCCTGAGGTGAAGGTGGCCAGCTGCATACTGGGCTGTATTAGCAAGAGAGTAGCCAGCAGAGGAAGGGCAGTGATTATTTCTATCACTCTGACACTTGTGCAATTGCATCTAAAGTATTTTGTCCAGTTTGGGGTTTCTCAGTACGAGAAAGACTTTGACATATTGGAATGAGTCCTATGGAGGGCAACGAAGAAGGTTTGAGATTTTGTTCCATTTTAAGAAGAAAAACTTAAGTGGATGATCTAATTGCTGCATTTGACTACATAGTAGGAGATACAGAGAAGACAAGCCAGACGCTTCTCAGAAGGACAAAGTAATAATGAAAAGAGGCAATGGTCAAATGTTGCAGCACAGGAAATTCTGATTAGACATCAGTAAAAAAATATTCATAATGAGGGAAGTCAAGCATTGTTTTGCCAAAAAGATTGTAGGCTTTCTGTCCTTAGAGGGAGTCAAAACAGAATTGAACAAGGCCTTGAAGATCCTGCTCTAGCTGGATCTGCTCTGAATAGGAGGTTGGACTGGACAGTCTTCAGAGGTCCTTTCTAACCTGTATGAGGCTATGCTTCTATGAAAGCCATTTTTATCTTGTATACAATTTGGATTACACAAGTGCGATGAGCAGTGGGATTTAAGTTATAAGTATGAAAATCAAGTTTGTTCTTTAGTTGTAATTGTGATATAGCTGAGTGTCAAGACTGTGCCTGTACACACATCCAATGCTTTTAAGTTGTTAATTCCATGAGTGGTTCAGGAACTCTCCAACAAGTCATCCTCATAGACAAGATAATAGGCTGGCTAGAGACACTGGACCAACTTCTAACTAGGTGATTCTTTGCCTTCATGGTTAAGTATTAAGAATCTGTAGTCCCTCTGTAGTCCCATCAAGGACTACAAGAACTTTGCTAGGCCATGCAGAAATGCAGTCAGGGAGGCTAAGGCTCAGCTAGAACTGAAAATGCCCAAAGATGTCAAGAACAATAAGAAAGGGTTCTTGAGATACATGAGCAGTAAGCAGAAGCAGAGGAAAAACATAGGCCCATTGCTAAACAGTGCAAGGAAACTAGTTACTACTAATACTGACAAGGCGGAGGTTCTCAATAGCTTTTTTGCCTCTGCCTTTGCTGGCATAGCTGGACCCCAGCTCACATGATCAAGTAGCTACAACAACTCACGTGTCGACCCAGCAGTAGTGGAGGAATAGCTGGTCTGTGGCGTCTTGCAAGGGTTGAACCCACATAAATCTATGGGCCCAGGCAAAATCCACCCCAGGGTATTAAGAGAAGTGGCTGACATTTTTGCAAGGCCACTGCCCACTGTCTTTAATCTTTTAAAAGTTGTGGAGATCAGGGGATATCCTTGATGACGGGAAGAGGGCAAATGTCATACCCACCTACAAGAAGGGCCCAAAAGAGGATGCAGGAAACTACCTGCCCATTAGTCTTACTTTGATCCCTTGGAAAGTAATGGAATGAGTCCTCTTAGAAACTATTAGAAGTGAAATGAAGCAGGTGATTGGGAAAAGCCAGCACAGATTTACCAAATGCAAATCATGCCTAACTAACCTGATCACCTTGTACAACAAAATAACATCTTCTGTCAACATGGGGAGAGCAGTGGATATTGTTTACCTGGACTTCAGCAAAACATTCAACACTGTTTCCCAGCCACACTCAGAGGGTGGCTATCAATGGTTTTTACTCAGGCTGGCAGCCTGTCACAGGTGAAGTTCCCCAGGGATCAACACTGGGTCCTACGCTGTTCAACATCCTCATAAATGATCTGCACAATGGGATTGAAAGCACCCTCGTCAAGTTTGTTGATGACACTAAATTGGGTGGTGAGGTGGACGTGTCAGAAGGGAGAGCCATCTTACAGAGAGACCTGGACAGGCTGAAAGAGTGGGCAAGCAAGAACTGTGTGAAGTTCAGCCATATCAAGTGCAAGGTCCTGCACCTGGGACAAGATAACCAAAGAGCCAAGTACAGGCTGGCTTCTGTGTGGCTGGGGAGCAGCCTTGCTGAAAGGGACCTGGGGGTCCTGGTGGGCAACAAGCTGAACACGAGTCAGCGGTGCGCTGCTGCAACAACGAAGGCAAATTGGATCCTGGGCTGCATCCACAGGGGCACTACAAGCAGAGAGAGAGATGTGATCATCCCACTCTACTCAGCGCTCGCCAGGTGACACCTGGAGTACTGTGTCCAGTTCTGGTCCCCACAATTCAAGAAAGACACGGGCAGACTGTGGTGTTTAGTTGCCTACTGGAGATAACCCACAACAATTAGTTTTTTAGCTTTTAACAAACTCTTTGCGTGCCTGTGCAATACAATTATTTCCTGTCCTGTATGTGAATGCAGATGGAAACACACTGATCAAAAGGGGAAAACCAGTCACATTATGCACTGTAGTAGGATTCTTCTATCACTGAATTGTCCCAGAGGATTATAACATGATGTATCAGATTACATTCCAAATTGTGCAAGTGTTTGCAAATGTTTGTCTGCATTCATTTGATTCTAAAAGGAAAGGGCTAAAAAGTATATTAGGTGGCATGGGTAAGGTGCACTGACTTTCTAAACATAAGTAACATCTGTGAGCATTTAGGAATTGTAGTAATTGGAGTATGTTTCAAAATTTTTTCTCACTTTCCCTATTTCCCTTTAGGTTGTGAACTTATTCAAGTGAGTTTACAAGCACTTTATTGTTCTCCAGAGTTCAGATAGTTGCTAAACTGCTCGCTGCAGCTTTACATTTAAAATGCATGCTATAACTCCCTACAGAGTAGTAAAACATTATGCTTTACCCCCATTTGAGCATACAGAAGAATACTTTTAACACCTTTGTTATTGCTGCTACTGGAACTAATACGTTTCACCACGTCAAAACCAATTGCCATCACTTCATAATTAGAAAAGAGTGTGGGGAAAAAACCCTCCATAACAAATGGTTATGATGATTTGCTTGTTTGTGCAGATATGCACAAACAAGGGCAATTCTGCCACAAAGAGTTACAAATTAACTGAGAAATATTCAAATGATCACATGATTGTAGCCCAGCAAAAAACACTAATGCTACCGTACAGCTGTGGAAGAACTTTGGATTCCAATATTACTTCAAAAGTTAGTTTCAAACAAGTCTAGTCAATCGGAAAGCCATTAGCACTTCACACCGTCTGATTTCTACAGAAGTCTTCTTGTGAGGACAAGCCAGGCACACAGACACAATGTGTGTCTGTGGAGATTACAAGGATAAAAATACACCAGCTGGGGAAATAAACAATGTTAGCTGAAAAACATTGCCACTACTAGTCTGTTGTCACAAATTCTTTTATGTATACGAACCCCCACCATATGTTTTTATTTAAGTCCATTAAAACAGTATTATGTTTCACTGCCTTAGGAAACTCTGGAATCAATGTGTCAAGGTCAAATCTTCTTCGTAAATACACTTTGCTTTATATAGTTTAATCTATGTTGATTTACTAGCTGAGAAATTTTCAAACACGTAGTGGTAGGGTATGATAAATAGTTGGATCTGCATATTTGCCATTCCTTCTACCTTCAGACACTAATATTAAAGATCATTTGAAAAAGACAGATAATCTTGTTAATAAGAATGCCTATTCTGGCTGCAGAAAGTATTCAGATAAAAAGTCCCTGAAACACCTGAGTACTGCAAAGTAAAGATTATTTCTGTCTCTGCACCTAGCATATACAATAAAGGTACAAAGAAAATTTTGTAGTGTTTACAGTCTAGCTAGTGGTGCTTACATCAAAAACACAATGACAATTTCACTGTGACTTGAGCCAAAGTCAACACATTTTCTGACTAAAACAGAATGTCTGAATTTAAGATTCCAAACACAAGAAATCATTCGGAGATATGACTTGCAATAAGAATTACAGGATATAAATGCATTTTAGAAAAGAGGAAGGAGTGACAAAAGTCAGATCAATTAAAGTGCAAGGTTGGCACTTTCAGTACCTCTTTGGTCAGAGTGGTGATCAATGAAGTTGTCTTTGCATTGCCAGTGATAATAAGGGATGAAATGAAGAGCGGAAGGTGGCCATTCTTGCAAAAAGTGCATTCCACATTACGTAAGTTCCAAAGCTCCTGTGTCACAACAAAGTCCATTGACAAATCTGTCAAATACTATTAAATGCTATACACAGTTGCTTCTTCTGTATGGCTGTCAAAGTTGGAGGCTTCAAAACCCTCATAATGTAAGACTCAACGCACACGTTAGGTGCTTAATTTAATGGGCTGTATTGGGTTTGTGTGGCAAGGTTTTGGTAGCGGGGAGGTTACAGGGGTGGCTTCTGTGAGAAGCTGCTAGAAGCTTCCCCTGTGCCCAACAGAGCCAATACCAGCCGGCTCTAAGATGGACCCGCCGCTGGCCAAGGCCGAGCCAATCAGTGATAGTGGTAGTGGCTCTGGGATAACATATTTAAGAAGGAAAAAAAGTTGCGGGGCACACAGAAATGGCAGCTGGGAGGGAAGAGTGAGAACTTGTAAGAGAAACAGCCCCGCAGACCCCCAGGTCAGTGCAGAAGGAGGGGGAGGAGATGTTCCAGGTGCCGGAGCAGAGATTCCCCTGCAGCCCGTGGGGAAGACCATGGTGAGGCAGACTGTCCCCCTGCAGCCCAGGGAGGTCCACAGGGAAGCAGATATCCACCTGCAGCCCGGGGAGGACCCCACGCCGGAGCAGGGGGATGCCTGAAGGAGGCTGTGACCCCGTGGGAAGCCCGCGCTGGAGCAGGTTCCTGGCATGACCTGTGGCCCTGTGAAGAGAGGAGCCCACGTTGGAGCAGGTTTTCTGGCAGGACTTGTGACCCTGTGGGGGACCCACGCTGGAGCAGTCTGTGCCTGAGGGACTGCAGCCCAGGGAAAGGACCCATGCTGGAGCAGTTTGTGAAGAACTGCAGCCTGTGGGAAGAACCCACGTTGGAGAAGTTCATGGAGGACTGTCTCCTGTGGGAGGTACCCCACGTTGGTAGAGCAGGGCAAGAGTGTAATGAGTCCTCCCCCTGAGGAGGATGAAGCAGCAGAAAATAACATGTGATGAACTGACTCCAACCCCCATTCCCCATCCCCCTGTGCTGCTGGGGGGGGGTTGGTAGAGAATCTGGGAGTGAAGTTGTGCCCGGGAAGAAGGGAGGGGTGGAGGGGAGGTGTTTTGAGATTTGGTTTTATTTCTCATTACCCTATACTGGTTGATTGGCAATAAATTAAGTCTATTTTCCCCAAGTCAAGTCTGTTTTGCCTGTGACAGTAATTGGGTGAGTGATCTCTCCCTGTCCTTATCTCGACCCATGAGCCTTTCATTATATTTTCTCTCCTTTGTCCAGCTGAGGAGGGGGAGTGATAGAATGGCTTTGGTGGGCACCAGATGTCCAGCCAGGGTCAACCCACCACAGGGGTCATCTAATTTTATTCTTCAGGTAGTGAGGGTGACAGAAGGCAATTTTTTCTTTCTTAATTTCTGGGCACATAATGTTCTGATAACATCAATTGAATGTGGTGGAACTTCTTATAACAAACTAGTTAGGCAAATAGAATATTTCAGCATTAATATTATGGCTACTTAATGGATAAAATTTAGCATTAGCTTATGATATTAAAAATGACAAAGATATTTGAGAAAAGTTTATATTAAAAACAACACAGAACCATAATACACTAAAAAGAAAGAGCGTACCTTTATGGACATTTAATAGACACCATTTGGCATAGCTGGGAACTTGCACTATCATTCTGAAAAAATCAAGAGGTCCAACTACACTGGATCTGAATCTAGCCCTTTTGAAACCTTCATCCCTCCATGAGTAATGGAGAAGCTCTGGTTGGTTAGGGTTTTTTTTTCTCAGTGATCTCCTGTACATGGCTAAATTTGGATAGAAATAATCTGGTCCACGATCTCCATGATTTAACCTCAGAGTACACCAGTGCCTCTGTATAAAAAAGCCAAATAGGGTACTGGCAGGTTTTGAGGCATAATTCTTAAATATTTTCCTATATTACATTTAGCACCTTGACTGGATGGACAGACAAAAACATTTTGTCAGGTCTGAGCTTTAGTGAGTAGCACCTTACTTGCTAAGTTGTCTCCTTGAATTCAGCATGACTACTACTCAATGAGTAAGGAATGACTACTCAGCATGTGCAGTGAAATGGAATCTGACCCATGATATATCACTTCTGATGAAAAACCAGGATATTAAACAAGGTACATTAAATAACAGTAATACCCAGAATGTCCTTTTAAAATTAGCTTTGTTGATTGACAGATTATTCTCTGTTGCAGACTCTAGGACAAAAGGGTCATTTCAAACATATTATAATTGAAGTCCTGCTTATGTTTCCTGTTAGCTTCAAATTCTCATATTCATCCTGTTATAATCCCCTGCTTTACAATACAGAATCTAAAAAGTAATCTTATTTATTCATGTTTTCCTGCAAGTTGCTGTTTTATTTTCTTTCTTTTTCTCTCCTCCCTGTTCTTGCATTCCTATCCTCTCCTAGTTGCTAGTCTCAATTAAAATATGAAAATGTCACTCACTTTTTTACAACATCAAACCAATTTAATCTACCTCGTTCTCCTACTGGCTGCAGGCAAATTCTTTGTCTAAATACCAGCCGAACTGAACATTTAGTATAATTGTGTGTTCCTATCCCCTCTCCAGCTGCAGTCTCCATCTCTTTGTAGCTGTAATGGTAAGAGGTTGAGGGAACCTGGGAAGGCAGAGGAGGCAAGGTTCGGGAGATAAGTGACCAAAGACAAAGTGCAAGGATCAAAAGGAAAAAGCAGCTTTGCAGCTGGAAGAATGAGGTTTGCACGGTGTTGGATAAAATGAAGATCCATGGCTAAACCAGTAGGATCTATTTATACACAATTTCTTCTTTAGAGAGGGGGAGTATGCAATTACATGAGAAGAGTCAGGAAGGTTATTTTATAAATTATTGCTTTGTAATATTCCCCATGTTACAGAATTTTGTTCTGAGGATGCAATCATAAATAGCTTTCTCCCCCCGAGAAGCAAAGCAGTGAAAATGTTTTGCCTTAGGCAAGCACTGTTACTTCCCTGCTTGTGACCTGGAAGCAGAGTCAGTGAGCCCATGCTAACAACACATGCCCACTACAATACACACTGTACATAATCTCTGCATGAAGAGGGTTACTGTTCACCTGCTGATGGGGAAAAGGGAAGGGCAACACACCTTTGTAGCAGTGCAACACCAGTAAAACCAAAGCAGACCAGGCATCATGTCGGTGCAAAATGTGTAGAGGGTAAGTAACATGGTCCCATGACTGGAATGTAGTCTTTGCGGCTTTTTTTTTTGTTTGATTTTATTTGTAAAATGACCTTAGAAAGAATTAGAGACTCTTGTTATCTTCTCTGTCCCCACTGACCCACTTTCATCTGTTCGCTTCATTTAACTACAATGTCTTTGTGTAACAGTCAATAAAGGCATGCTTCATCTCACCTAAATTCAGATATCTAAAAGCTAGAGGCAGGTAATTTCCTTAGGCTACCAGTATAATTGTTGGAGAGAAATGGATACCACAAAGTGAGATTGAGCTACCCTTTGTTAGATACCCACCTCAGCCAAGAGAATTACTCTCTGATAATTCCTCTTTCTCTCCTTGACCACATTACTAGCTTGGATCCAGTTGTATCTTTACAAATTGACATTCGAGCAATGAAACCTAGATCATATCTATATTGGTTCTTATTTGTTCTATTTTAGCTATTTTGCATAAGAAACAAAAATATCACTTGTATAGTAATTGCACTTTGAATTTTGAGATGAGAGGAAGATCAGCTAGTAATAATTTATTTAGATAATTTTGGATTTCCAGAAAATTGAATGAGGCCTTACAGTAAAAATTCATGCAGGTCTGAGAATTACAATGGCTCTGGATGGATTGCATTGTAAAATAACACATGAACATGCTTAAAAATCCTTCTGCTTAGAAGGATGATATGTTGCTTCCTGTGCACCACATCAATCAGTTTTGTAGGCCATTATATAACCTTCTTAAAAGTGGAAACTAGGTACTTTTTTCTTCAGTACATCAGTAGTTATACTGCCTCTGTTTATATCTGTCTTGGCTGGCTGCTAAAACGCTTTTAATCTGAGGGGTTGCTTTGTATATTTAATCAATATATTTGTATTTGATTCAGATGCTTAGAAATTCATTAACATTTTTCATTAAAAAAAAGAGAAAATACCTTCTCTTCTAAGGACTGTTCTACAAAGCTTTAATTTTCACACTTAATCTGGCTGTTTCTCTGCCAATTTGCCGTGCCATTTTACTTCTCCCCATTTACCTGGCAAGAAGCTGCTATGCAAATGTTCTTTTTATACTAATTCTAAAATCTCTTTCAGTTTATGCCACTATCTATGGTTAGCAATCAGTGAAAGGATTATTGTTTGAATTAATTTGGTCAAAATATCATCAAATCTTCATGAATATGTTAAGCTTTTTTTTTCTATGAGTCAATAGAGACACATCTATGCAATCTACAGTTCATCTCATCCATCTTTAAATGATTTTTTGGTGTTAAGAGAAGACACATGGCCAGAAGAGAATGCTCTTGCTGCATACTTTAGACAAGTTAAAGTGGTCATTTTATCCATCAGCACTGTGTGAGTAGAACTCTGTTCATCTCACTTGAGTCGAAAGTTCAGTGACTAGACAAAGCCAGTTGAAGACTTCTTCAAGAGAATGAAGCTCTCACTGGAGAGATAGAGACCTCCAAAATGTGATGTATCAGAGATGCATTTTAGGAAAGGTGACTCACCCTTATATACTCATCTCCAAACCATACAAAGTCTTCTCTGCTGTGTAAGAAGACCGAGACATGGTGAAACAAAAATATTCTTGAGTGTTCAGGCTTGGAGCAAAATTAAACCCTTCCCTGAATTTCCTAAACAACCCTACTGTCTCACCTCAGGATGGCAATAAAAAGATGGAGAAATTAGAGGGCTATGTCCTCTCACAGGAAACAGTCCTACTACAACAAGAAACAGAATAACTCACCATACAGAAGCATCTATAGCTTTCTGTAGTGAAAGATTGAACTTCCTAGGCTTTCATAATGAAGGCTGATATTTTTGTGAATTCAGATTTTTGACTGAACATCTTTTGGTGATGCTTTAGAATATGAAAGAGAATGGCATTCTAAGCTTGTTGCTGAGGTGGCCAGTGGTTGATTTAACAGCTTTGAATGATGCATATGTAGAAACAGTTAGTGAAGTATTTAATTCATCTCTGCTCATTGATCATGATACTTTAGCTTTACTTTTTACTCTCCACTTAGCTTGAAAAAGAGGTTCCTTTAATTTATATTAAGATAGCATTTTAATTCACTTGAAAAGATTTTTGTTTTATTCAGACAACGTGGTGTATAATAGAAAATATTACAGTTCAGCACAGAAATATTCTGGTCACTGAATGTATCTAGTCAGGAACTAGCCTGAAACATGTGGTCAAAAAGAAAGGTCATTAGATCTCTACTCTGACCAGAATTGTGACTGTTATCTCAAATATTTAAGACTCTGTGAAGCTGCTGAAAACAAAAATAGAGAAAGATGAAATTAATGACATTTACTCACAAGTTCATGAGACACTCAAAAATGAAACTGAAATTTCTAACTGGGGTATAATCTACTGTTTATAGCAAACCTGATTCAAAGAATGGAGGGAGAAAAACAGGATTTAAAACTTGAAAAGTGTCTGGAGAATTAATTTAGGATTATAGACCAGATTTCCATATCAGGCATCTTGTTAAAAACTATAATAAAGAACAGGATGAATAAACACATGGAAAAATGTTCCACACTGTGGAACAGGTGACCTGGAAGTAAAATACACTACACAGGTGTATCAGAAAGGATCAGTGAGTGTGTGGGCAATTGATGCACGTGAAATACTCAATCTGGGTTTAAACAAACCTCAAAAAGCATAAGAGGGAAGGAAGGCCCTCTTGTAAGAATTAGAAAATGACTGAAGAATAAGAAACATAAGGTGGGGATAGGTGAACAGTTTTCTCAGTGGTACAAAAGTTATACCCAAGATTTTGTGCTTAGATCTCTGCTGTTCAGTACCTCATCTGCTCCAAGTAGATGAAAATGGGGAGACCCTTTGGTGCTTTGGATACTTGGAATAATATCCTGGGAGTCTGAGTTCTGTCATGGACATTTTAGGAAGCTCGTTTAATAGATTTTTTTGTGTGAGGAATGTCTTATTATTACTCACTTACCAGTTGCATTTCACTCTGCCATACATCTAACTCAAACCATGGTAAGTAAAATGCAGAAAAAGTGGTTTTATTTACAATATGGAAAAGAAGCAAAACAGCTACAAAAGTTTACAAAAGAAGGTAGGAGGTGGGAGGAGGGGAGAGAGAGAGAGAAAGAAAAACTGTGCTTAACCTGCTTGCTTTAACAGCTGAGAAACAGCTATCTTTTTCTTCCTTTTTCTCATATATAGGTGATTTGTGATAAGTTGTCCAGACAAGGTGATTGTCAGGGATTTTCTATTTTTGCTTATCATGCTCCTCATGTTGCATTATTAGAGAGCACCCTGTCTTGGTGATGCATGTTAGCTTTTATAGCCAATCTCTCCTTTGAAATCCTCCAAGGTTCCAGTCATATAATCTCTTTCCCCAAAACTTTTTTTATGTCTTCCTTCTGCAAGAGACAGACAGCTTGTCATGTCTCTTAATCCAAAGAAGTGGATTAATCCACATCCTTGGAAATGCTAATTTGTCTTTGTTAAATCAGATGTCATTTTATCTACTTTGCTAGCTAATAAACAATTTTTGCCTTAGCAAGAAGTAAATCCTCCCTTCTCACCCTGGCTTTGTTAACTCATTGTGTACATTTCGTTATAAAGTGTAATTTGAATAAAATTGTATGTTTTATATCAATCTGTATTTTATATCAATCTGGCCATAAGGATACATATCTAAAGTGGATAAATGTATGTACCTTATCATTGGTTCTTGAATACAGGTCAGAAAAGACAATAACTAGCTTCTCTCACATGACAACAGGTTTGCATGATTGACCTGTTATCTGCCTCTGAAACAATATTCTTATAGTAGAAGCTACAACTGGTTACCTAGAGAGACAGGACAGTCTCAAAATACTGAAAGATTAGGTGGGAAAATGGCGAACGAAATTCAGTGTGGGTAAGTGAGAAGCAATGCACATGGGGAAAAATATATGCGTATTGATAGACTTTAAATTACTTAAAATCACTCAGAAAAAAAGATCTTACTGTGTGGTTCTCTGAAAAGCTCATCACATGCTCCGCAATGGTCAGAAAAGCAAAAAGACTGTTTAGGATTTTTTTAAAAGGAATGAAAAGCAAATAGAGCAATCATTATGCCACTAAGAATCCGTGGCATGCCTTTAACTTAAAAACTTCTGCAAGTTCTAGTCTTTCTTTATCAAAAAGAAACAAAGAACTAAGAAAGGCACAGAGAAGTGTAGCAAAGATTATTAAAGGTTTGAAGCAAACTCCTATTAAAAAGTGAAGCTTACCTATAAAATGGACCAGAACTCTTCAGATTAGAAAAGGCAGTTTAAAGAAACGTAACATAAGGGTGTGTACCATTGTAAATAGTGTGGAGAAGAAAGTTGGGAATTATTTTATTTTGTTTTCTCATTTATTTAACTGTGGAACTCATTGCCACAGGGTGCTGTAAAAGCAGAAGTGTAAAGACAGACAAAGCATCTATGAGTCTTCAGACTGGAAAGAGACAGCTGAAGGGAAAGACAATGGAAGTTCACAAAAGCATATATTGTACGGAGAAGGTAAACTGGGAACAGTTTGTCACTATTTCTCCATTATTAAACTGTGGATCTCATTGCCACAAGTCTCATGGAGGTCAAAGTATAAATGGGTTCAGAAAGAAATTCATAAAGTTGAGCTCCATTGGAGAACATTTAACATTATGGTTCAACCACAACCTCTGGTTCGAGGTACTAAATTACTCTTTTCTAGAAATGATGACTTTGTACAGGTCATGCTTCCTGTACTCTTCCCCAGGAATCCTCCCTGCTGAGTTGCACAGATCATGTTACACTTAATAAGAGGAACAGCTTGGCTTACTCCAAAAACTTTATGATCTTTCTTATGTGGAAACACTTATATTTAGTCTGACAGATTTTCCAGAAGCTTAGTTAATGAATCATTTTTACTTATCTACAGCTTTTGTTAATAAAGTCTTTGCCATTTGAAGGACTTTTTTTTTTTTTTTATTTCATAATTTTGGAAATAGGAAAAAGCAGAAAATGTCCTTAGGAAAAAAAGGAGATTTTACTTCAAGGCATCTACCTGCTACTGCATATAGTTTTGGAGTTTAGTCATCGTCACTTTGCCTCAGAAAACTTTGTTTAAGGAAACATCAGTAGGGAAGGATACAAGCAGGTAAAGTTTCAAACCAAGTGAAGTGAATGAAATGCCTCACATCTATGATGTCAAAAAAAACTTTAAAAAGCCTTGTAATGTTCAAGTTGAATTATAATTATTATATGGCAATTATTAATATCGGGCACCTGATTTCAGGGCCTTATAGACCATACAGTCAGTAAGTTTACGTTTTGAGGCACATGATATGTCACCTCTCAACAAAGGTCTGTGCTTCTGCAGTGTAATGAATTTTAAGAATGATGCAGAAATCTCTACAACGTGAAAATGGAGAGGCAAGTTCTGGCAATAACATCATAAAATGCAGTGATGTTGTAGGTCACAGTGAAATAACAAAATATTTCTGCTATGTCCTTTGTTGTTAGGCTAATATTACTTTAACTGCTGATATTCACAGTATTTATAATTTAGATGTAATTCGAATAGATAAAGTGCCAGAAAAAAATCCAAGATGTCTTGCAGATCATGATTGATATGATGCTCATTTCATTTAAATACATTTGTGTGTGAACAGCCATCCAAATATATCTATTATAACACCAGCAGTATGACAGAATCATCATTCCTTAAAATCTCTATTACTAGACTGTAAGTGGACTGTTAAACTTTGGCTCAAGGGCACAATAACCCTCACATCAGCATAATTTAATCATCAATATAAGCTAATGGAAAGTTAAATTTGATGTTCAAGACAGTGTAATTCTTTCCTGTTTCATATATTCCACGCCTATAGATTTTCCAAAATGGGTAAATTTTTTATATTGAAATGTCTTTCCAGACATAAATACTTTAATGCTTTTCTATACTCTTATTATTTGATGGAAAGGAAATTATCGTATTTCTTTTCTATCTGCCTTGAGAATGATATTTTTATTCTTCTGGAAAATATTTTCTGATATATAACTTTCAAGAAATTGAAGTATATATTTATCTGTACTGTGAAAATAGATTCCTTTAACTGACAAAAGCTTTTTCTGGGATGCTGTTGACAACCATATAAAATATGCTATTTGGCCTACTAAACATTGTGGACATTTACTTATAAAGGGAAATGACCTAACAGATGTTCATAAATATCCTTTTGCTTGATGTATGAATCTGCCTCAAATGACATGGTGTAGCCAGGGGGCACAGAGTGAAACCAGGACATGCCACATGGGAAGATGGAGCAAAGACAGCACATCATCCTGCTCATGTAGAGTGAGGAAGATCATGGTTGCTCCGCACTTTATAGGGCATCTCTGACTGATACTGAAAAATTGCTCCATTTTCTGGGGACAACTGAAGCGTACAGCAGCTTTCCTGGCACATCTTCCTTCCTGTTTATATTCTTTATGTCAGTAACACTAAAGTAACTGTGTACAGGCAATAAACAGCCTCCACGTGCGGCTGAATAGACTGTGCCGAGCAGGTCAGCACTAGAATTCTTTGCTTTACTGACCTAATGTAAACCAAATTAAATAAAGAGGATGACTGGGGCCAATATCACTTGTGACACTCTGTGGGGTTCATATGATGAAAGCAATGATGGTTTTGTTGCAATGACCCCATTAGAGGTTTTTCTATACTAGTTGCAAAGTGACTTCATTTCTTTGAATTGTAGCACAGAGTAAACTCAGCCTATTCTTTCAAAACACTCTTTAAAATTGCCTCTTCTGTGTCTACCATTGATATTACCATAGCTTTCATCATAGACACTAAGTTCATGTTTAATACGTCCAATCACTAAAAAGATAAAACGCAGATCCTCATCTTTAGCTTTTGTCCAGGCTCTTCTACATTTTTCTTTTCACTGAGTGATTGCTTGACTTTTGTGATTTCATTTTATCCTTAAAACCTGCTGGGCCATTCAGCACTGATGGAGTGGCCTTGCATGAGTCTGATTTTGATTCTCGTGTGAGTGTAGAAACCAAATATAACCTAATGGTGTTAGACCACTGACAATATCTGGTTTCTGTTAGATAAGAAGTCAGGCCATCCAAGTTCTTTGCAATTATTTACGTCACTTTAAAAATACAGTTTACTAATTTAAAATATACCTGTTAACCTGAATGCATCTCCAAAGTTTAAAAGATTTAGTGAATCTTAGAGTCTTTGGATGGAATGATGTCACAGTGTTGCCCACTCATATAGGGCATTTATGAGGGAATCTTTTTGTTGATACCTAATATTATCTCATTACATGTTGTTCAGATTTGTTACTACAGGTGATATAAAAAAGAAACAGTCAATTTTTTTTAGTGCACTGTAAATGTCTCTTTAGCCCAAATGTAGTCAATTTTATTGGATCTTTTCTTGTTACATATTCAGATGTTGTAAGTCTTGGGAGTTATCTTTCTAATCACAAGACAGAAGGGTCCTGCATGACTGAGAAAGGAAAAGTCATATTGACTAAACTGTTTGGAGTTTAGTTAACATCTGTTTAGTTCTAGTACTCTACAAACCCTTGTCTGACATAAAATCTTTGTCAAAATGTCAACAATGGAGTCTCTTCAGGTAAAGAATGATCCTAAACATTTTTGAGACATTTAATAACATATTCTTGCAAAGCCAAGGAAGACCAAACTCTACTTTCTTATAATTTATAAATAGGGAAAAAGGCATGAATTATGTCTTCAGGAAAAAAAACCCCAACCTAATGTCACCGGATACATCCATAAAGAGCATGGCTTCATTAGTTTGATGTCATGGTGTGCCAAGCTACAGAACAGGTATTGAAGGAGGAATTTACTAAAGCCACTGTGTAATGAAAAATGGGTTAAGAGCAATTAGATTCCCAGGGTAGGATTGCCAAAATAGTATATATTTCTTTGATAAAGCACCTGGTCTTGTAGGAGTAAAAAATAAAAATAAAAAAATTGTATAATATTGTGGAAAACCAGTTAGAGATGATGATGGTTGACAGAAAAATTGCTGAACGAGTATGAAATTAGTTAAAGACAAGAAGGTAGCTGGTTGTGATTAAAAGAGGATGTAAAGTGGGGAGATGAGAGTAGTGCATTCCTCAGCTCATGATGCTGGCATGAAAACTGGTTTGTATTACTGACATTTGAGAACAACACAAGTTCAAGGGCATTGTCAATATAGGAGGACTGGAGTATTGTATGAGAAAAGTTAGATGTTCTTGAGCTAATAGAAATGAGCAGAAATTCAACAAGAAAAAATTAAAACCTGTGACTTTTCACATTTAGATGTGAGATCAGTAAGCAGAAGCAACAGAGGGAGACAATCACCTAAGTATATTAGATAGTCACAGGATATTTACGAACATCTAATACACAGTGATACTGAAAAAGTTAATTTGTCTGAAGTTGCTTTACCAAGGATATTCTAACACACATGAAGATCGTAATAATTCCTTTTTAAAAGACCCTATTGAAACTTCACTGCTAATAATGTATACATTGTACACATGTTCAAGACAGATGAATTTGGAATGCAGATGTGAAGAAAGTCTACTAGCTGTATCAGAGAAGGGAATCTAACACACGGGGTGAGATGAATGAGTTTCATCTTGTCTAGCAAAACAGAAGGTGTAAAGGGACAAGACTGCATTGGGGAATAAATGTTACATAAACTGAAGGGAAATGTTAGCCCAAGAACAAACAAGGATAACTCATCATGAATAAACTTAAGTGGAAGTTCAAAAACTAACGTCTAACCATCAGAGGGATGGTTTCTGAAAAGACTTCCCTATAAAGGAACGCACATCATTATTTTAAGGTAGATGTCAGATCATTGTGTTTAATAAAACTGAAAAGGACCTGAATCTAAAATGCATAAGGTCAGGTTAGTAAAAGTATTTTTAAAAAGTTCAGAATAAGCTACTTTGAATTGTCCCAAGTTAATGAGGTATAAAAGAATGGATACTTTCACTATGATAAGAAACTTCTTTCCAGCGGTAAATGTAAGCTATCTTGTTCTACTTCTGCAGAAGGTAACTGGGCTTTTATCACCCCAATATACAAGGGGTCAGTCAGGCACTCACTCACTTACGGTGTCTGCCCACATGCAGGCTCACTCTCTCAGCAGAATCAAGGCAAAGTGAGGCGGCTTTTCATTTAGTGGAAGAGGGGTTAGCTGCCTCTCATTTACTGCAGGGCATCAGTGGATCAGCTTCGAGTGGCCTCCAAGCAGAGGACAGCAGAGCTGTAATTTACCATTCCAGGATAACTTCCTAACGGGCAAATCTAAAATAACCCCTGGATTTTGCATCCCTAATGGATGCAGAAATGTCATGTTGCATTTAGATAACTGTAGTATATGGCATGACATAATTGCCTGCAGTAGTACATTACCGGACTGAATGATCCAAGAGGCTCATATTCATATATACTCCAGGTACATATAACATGCAAAATTTATTATAGGATTCAGACGTTAAACATCCGAAACTGTGCATCACCCAGCTCTTCTGAGTCTGAACTAAATTCAGTCTTTTTACTAGAATAAAGTTTTTCAAATGGTTCCTGCCTGTTGTTGTTGCTGAGCTTTTTTGAAAATGACTGTTGAAGGACAGGATGAATCTATGGCTGAATCTTTGCATATAGTGAACGGATGCATAGAAAATAGAAATTTTTAAACATTAAAGGTCAAGATTTTGTAGTGAAAACCAGGACTGTAACCTAGCTAATCAGTTCAGAGTATAACTTGCAATATATGTTTCCTGTGGGCATAAGCACAATGTCATTCTTAAGGCAAGCTTCCCATTCAGAGGTTATACCCTCTGAGGTCTACCGGAATAGAAAATGATCTCAGTAGGAGCTTAAAGAAATTACATGCCTTAGACAACAAATTATGCTTGAATGCATGACTATTCACTAGCGAATTCAAATAGGACCTTGTGAGTAAAATGCAATGGCTATAAGCTGCTGAAATTAGATTATAGCTGTCAGGGAGCCTGTTACAGAATTCATTGCTCTAGTTCATTTGTTTCTTTCAGTTGAAAACCAACAACAGGGACCACCCAGCCCACCTCCATGTCAGAGACCATGTATAGGCAAGTGCCAAGTGATTTAAACAAAACGTGAAAAAAATCCAGTGAGAAAATAGCTGTTCTGGCTGTGAGAACAAATGGCAAGGATCAGAACACGAGCATCAATGTCTCCTCTGGCAAAACCAGAAAAGACCAAATTCCTTAATGCAGACCATTCTGAGGTGATAAAATTAATAAACATTAAGATTTATTGAATATCCCACAGAAATGAAAGAAGGTACAAATCCAGTTAACTCCCCCTCACCCCTCCCCACATACTTTTTGTAGACAACTTTTTAGTGCGATTCCCAGATAAATCATTATTGTGCCCTGACAGTCTTTCAATCTGAAGTTTTCAGTACTTTCACCTAAAGGAATGATTTAGAAAATCACCTTTCTGAAGAGTATTTCCCTGGTGATTAATGAGATTCTTCCTTCATTAGCCAGCCACTAAGAAGTTGGTCTGGTTTAGTCTGATAATCCTGTGTGGAGGGGAAACTCAATAAGCATATGCTATTACAAGATGGTTTTCTCAGGAATTTTGTAGTAGATGGAAGACACTTGCAAGTTTGCTGTAGTAGGGAATATCTAGCCATTTTTAAATTTTCTCTTCCTCTCAAATCATCACACCTCCACAGTCAATCTTCTGCTCAATTTTATATTTCTCCTCGTCTGATTCTTTTTTTTTTTCCCCTATTTTACTTTCATAGCATGATCCAAAACCTTCACAGCATGGAATATCATCCTTAGAAATTTTGGACTGTGGACTACTATCAAATGTAAACATTTCCTGAGCAACTTCATGAGTATACTTGTACCTCATGGACCACTTTGTGTCTGCAAAGCACGGTGAAAGAAGCAGTGTCTTGGATGATTTGGTCAGCCCTTGTCCTTAGTCTCCATTCTTTACTTTTGATTCCAAAGTCTTTTTTTTCAGGGTTCTTTTCCCCTATAGCTGAACAGAAAGCTGATATTTTGGATGAGTAATGAAGAGGCTTAATCTGTGATGCCTTTTTCCCACTGGAATTTTTATTTCAACTACACAGGAGAAAGTATCACTCTTAGAGTAGGTATTTCCCAGGGAAATAACGTTATCTTTGAGATTCCCCTTTGTAAAGTAACATTAATTCTCTAGGGGAATGATCAGATCCTAAAACAACAGATGAGATACAGTATATTATTTCTGTTAACAACATACGTTACACATCTCCAAATGTTTGACCCAGTTTTTTGAAAAGTGAGCATGAACAGGTTATTTCCCATTCCTCTAAATACAAAAATAAATTCAAGCAAGTAAGTGATAGTGATGGAGTATTTTCCTAGGCAGATTGATCTGTTGATACTGCTTTGTGCTGATTAAATGTGATGATAAAGGGAAATGCATCTTTCTACCACATGATCATTTCATAGTAAACCAGATAGTGGTGCCAAGCAAGTGGCACAATATTAGCAGTATTACCATACTACCATTGTTGGGCACAGGAAGAAGTGGTACATACTTCTTTCTCATGCTACTCCCGTCTCTAGTTTTAGTTTAGATCCTTGGAGCTGGCACAGCTAGAATAATTGAGAGCCTCCCTCAGGCAAAAGCTGCCTCAGAAAGTGTGAATGTAAATACTACATATATTTGCACTGCTAGAGATAAGATACATACTATTTGCTTTATGTTTGTAGTGTCCGTCCTGTTATCTCTTGATTGTTGATATGAAAAAAATAATTTCTAATACATCAAAATTCTTGTAATTTTCACAGGAGACAATTTCAGTTTTAAGAAGGAAATGTATCCCTTCATGTTTGGCTTTGCAACCACTTTCTGATGTCCCAGAAGTATATTTTTGCTATTAGAGCATCTGTAGTTTCAAAACATTATGCCAGACAAGTTCTACAACTATGGGGCTCCATAAAGAGAAGGTGGGCCTACCAGAACAGGAACCATTCTGTCAGATAAATGCTTTCAAAATAAAGATAACTCTACACAGATGTAACATATATTTATAGGCATATGGGCACATGGCACCACAGATTTTTCTTTTTCTAATAGGTCCAAAAAGTGTACTGCCTTATGTTAGTTTCACATGAGGGTCTTTCTCCTCTCTTGAAGAAATTCATCTGTTCTGTAATCCTGAACATGAGTGGGTTTGTTTGTAGTAGGCGAACCCTGTTTGGTTTCCCTTCACCAAACATTAAGCACTGAGACTTAAGCAGTAAATTTCACAACAGGTATTGCATATTACCATTCCTTCATGCCAGGCTCTGGGTATGGAAGTCACAAGTCAGGATGAAATATGTGATTATCCAGAACAAAGGTAGTGGTCCAGAGGGCATTTACATCCGTGCTCATGCTGAGGAAGCAATCCACTGATCCAGCAGGAAATTCTTTTCTTACATTTGACAAAACTTCAGAGTCTAAAGCAGTTTTCTCATGTACCTCATTCATGCCTTGGAATTGGCATGATTCAATATAGATTTCTGTCCTCAGCAATCTGCTCTTTGTTGTCACTCTAGCATAGATGGTTTCAGACTGTGTCTACTAGCTTCCTCACCTCGGGAGATCTAGGTCTAGTGCTGAATTA
Source organism: Harpia harpyja (assembly GCF_026419915.1). NCBI lineage: Eukaryota > Metazoa > Chordata > Aves > Accipitriformes > Accipitridae > Harpia > Harpia harpyja. Next base: position 39,254,437 of record NC_068945.1, on the reverse strand, counting down.
GAAACAGCCTTATCTACAAGTGAGGCACTCAAAAGCTGCTGAACCATTCCAGGAAGGTGAATCTGGGCACATGCAATAGGCACCAAATTAAGTTTCCTAATAAAAATGTAGAGCTGCTGGAGTCTGAGTCATCTGAGCAAATATGTATGCATACAAAGTAGACTCTACTTATGGTCAGTGAAGTGGGTACTTCTATGGCATAATCGATCTCATCCTAATGTTAATGCCTATAATAGAACTGAATTGTACCCTGTGTATTTTTGGTCATTCATTATAAAGAGGTTTGAATGACCAGCTCAGACTTAAATGTTGACACTGTAGATCCAAATTATGTGAGAGGAAACCATTATGGACACTGTAGACATCTAGGTATCTAGATCATGAATCCCATATGGGCTCCTGGACATTTAAACAGTTCTTAAGTTAATCAGTGTTCTTACAGATCTTTTTTTTGGTTTTATGTTTCTAAATCCTACTTAAAACATACTGTAGATACTGGAATGCTTCTTTTGTAGCTTGCCTTTAAGGACTATAGGGGAATTGCTCCTGAGAAACCTTATACTAAGCAATGGAGATCTGTGACACTGTAAGAAAATGGGTTTTGGAAGTCCTCCCATAGCTTTATTTAAGTTTCATTTTCCTCATTAGACTGAAAGAAGGAATTGAAGTATATTCTATTGGACATGGAGAAAAATATATGTTGCAAATCTCACTGCAAGTAAAACCTAGTCTTTAAATGACCTGTTTATCACACTACTTGCATTCTTCAACAAAGGTTAAACATGAAATAAAAGTAGTTTCTCGAAGGTGGTCTTCCTGGTTAAAATTTGCATTTTAAAAATTTGAATTTTGCCTATATTCCAAGAGGGCTTTAGGTGGTAAAACGCCCTTTATATTTCTAGAAGTTAGGTGACACCTCTATATCTAAATCTTTGCCTGCCTCAAGCACATTGGTGCTTAAATTACCACATTTTCCTCAAGTTTGTATGGTTTTAGTCTTCCTTGTGAACCTAGTGCCTTCTTCCTGTCCTGGGTTTAACAATCCCAGAAAGCAACCGAAGGCTACAGATTTTCCTCATTCTTATTACTTTGTTCACAGTCAGATGCACCAATGCCAAAGTAATAAGTAAAAGTAGTAACACATTGTAAAGAAGCACTTCATTGTAATGCTTGCACCCTGTTATGTGACAATTGACACATTTCACATTACTTTAGAATCATCTGAAATAATTCCAGGCATACACTAAAAGAGTTCATTGCCTGCTCCTTGTGGCATACCGATCCGCTGGAGCTGTGTATTCTTTTCTCTAGTTTGCTTTGCAGTGTAAAGGCTCTCTAGCTCATCATTCAGTCACAGCACAGGTGAGGGGTTGCAGTGTCTCGTTACTGTACACAAAATCGGTGTGACTCAGAAGAGACTGCCTGAAGACTGTACGTTAACTCACCCTGGTTTCATTGCATTAATGTAAATGGTGGAAAGTTAAATGATAATTTTTTCATAAAGTGACTGTAGGCAACATGTAATACCTTGCATTGGACCAGAATCTTAACTAATTTTGTAGTGCACTTGTTGCAAACTGGGGACAGGTTGGACTTCACTGTAAAGGAAAAGAGAGCAAAAAGTTCATTTTTGCAGTTCTCCAGTCATAAGAGCATTCTGTGCATGATCATTTCCCAGAGTAAGTCGCTGATGTTGTTATTGTCATTATCTATATTAGCATCAGTCCTGCTCACAGGCTAGCATGCTACTGTATTAGAAACTAACAACAAAAATAACAAAAGGTCTCTCCTGCAAAGAATCAGTATTCTAAATGCAAGGGATGGAACATCAGATAGGTACAAGCACCAGAAAAAGACCATGCACATCAATATGACAGGCAGTCCTGCTACCATATCTGTTGCTGGACTTTTGCCATTTTTTTTCCCCCAGGCAATTCAATAAAAAAGAGGTTTACTAAAAGAGGATAAAGACAAATACAATTGTGTGTGTACAAGTAGCTCCTCCCAAGTGGCAAAGGGGAGTGTCAAGCACAGAGATGTTTGCTTGAAAATTTTCCCAGATGGATGACAGGGAATACAATTGTGGTCCAGTCCAGGAAAAATTACTGGGAAGACTGGATACAGACTGGATACAGAGAAGGGAAATATATTTAACACAGTACAGAAGGGGAAAACAGAGGAAAAGATGGATAATGGTTAAAACTTGATGGAGTAGAAACAAAATCTTTGTAGCAGCATCTGTCTGGTTATTAGTAGGGAGGACTGACTGTCTTTTCTAATCTGGAGAAAAAAAAATCCTTTCAGATGTTGGGATGCAAGGTAGTGAGAGTTTTATCTTTGTGAATGGACAGGACAGGCTGTCTCTTAGATCTGTCACTCAGGCTCCAGGTCTTAAGAAAATCCTTTATATAGAATGAGAGAATGGTTTTAGCTGAAGATGATATACAGGGTAGTATCCTGACCTGCAGTTCTCTATAAAAGAGGTAGCAAGACGTGTTTTTCAATAGAAATGAAAGAAGTCAATTTAGCTATAATGATTAGACATTTCTAAAATAATGGAGAAATCTAAAGTTGGAGAAATCTCTAATATTTTGATTTGGACAAAAATGAGAAGGTGGAGAAATGAATAATACCCCTCTGCCTGCCCCAAAAGTCTACCTTATGGAGCCACTATCCAGACACATTGCAGAAGATGGTGTCAGGATAGATGAATATTTAAAGATTTTTATGCTGACTTTCTGCAATTAAACCACTCCTATGCTTTGTATAGAATTTTTGGTTTTGTTTTTGTTTCTTGTCGTACCAGGTTTAGACTGGAATCTTCAAGTGATCACATTACAATAGAGGACCTAAACTCTGTAAAAAGAATTCTGACAAATAAATTCCAAATAAAGGAATAAGATTTTATGCACTTATCCCTGAAGTCCATGGCAGCCATTTCCATAAATTTAAAAAAAAATTGGATTATGTCTGAAGAAAAATTAAACTGAGAAACAATACCAGTGTTCATCGCATTTGTTTGTTGAAATGCTCCCTCATAATAGATGTTTTTCTGGAAAACAAAGATTGCTAGTAGGAATGTATTTTGGTCTTTACTTAGGAAACACACAATTTTCACAAGACAACCAATTAAGCCCCACTAAGATCAGTTGCTAAATATCAGCTGCCTGTATGCAGTGACCTAGAACTTGCCATCATATGAATAATAGGGGCTAAACAAAGAACACAGGCATTAATTTCTGAAGTGGAGGAAAAGAGTAAATTACATTTTAATTTATCTGTACTTTGAATATCTTTGCCTGAAGAATTTTCATGCTTAGGATGAAAAGGAAATTCATTCACTTATCTACTTTTTTCTACTTTTCTGCATGGTAGCAATCAGATCTATTGAGACTGGTTAAAGCTAGCAAATAAAAAATGTATTTATTTGACAAAGAAAGACAAGTCCTCTGTGCTATGTAATAACCTGCAAATAATTATGTTCTCTGAGAAAACAATACTTTAAAAATTCAGGTATAATTACTTAGGATGCTGATATCTAGTATTATAATAGTCAAATTAATATTTGGGCTTATTAAATGTCACAGTTCTGAATTGTGCAGTAGCATAAACTGATTTGATTATCCAGGCTGCATTGAGTAGGATTTAAGGAAAATGGAGACACTGACCCAAAAGATTAATTTGGTACTATGTTGTTGATTTATCATAAACCAGCCAGAACTTGTAGTAGGAACAGCCAGGACAGGATTTCCACACACATGTAAGCCTTGACTGAGAAAATATGTAAAAATGTGTCAGATAACTAACTAAAATAAATCAATGGAAATATGTTTTCAAGAGAACTGCGGAGGAAATTTACTGCAAGAAACAGCATAGGACAGTATCACGGCACGGATATATTTGTGCAAGACGGGGAACCAGAGGGAGCGGCGTTATCTGCTTGTCTCTAACAAGGGATACCTGAAGCTGCGTGAAGGACAAAAGCCTGGATGTAAACATTTGTGCTCTGCTCTTGAAGGAAGCGCATGTTAGAGCCCTGGAACCGAAGGAAACACAGCGGTTGTACCGAGCTGCTGTGAAACATGCATGTAAATAAGACTGCCAGTGCTGAAGTACATGGAGGTGGCCAAGACGTCAGAGCTGAGGTGGGAGAGAGAAAAGGCCAAAAGTAGATGCGGGCACGGCCTGACTGCTTCTCCCTGTGGTTTGGCATGGAGAGGAGGAGGGGGATTCAGTGACAGGTTTACAGCAGAGTCCCTCTTCAGAGATCCAGAGAGGTACTACAAGCAAAAAGCAGGTGAGGTAGGGACAAAGGAAGCAGAGCTCCTTCAAGGTGTAGTTACAACAGACACTTGCCTGCATCTTGGATGCTCATAACAAGATTGGTGTTTAGAAGTCTTTTTAAAATTGAATTATGCTTATGGCCTTTATGGTTCAGAAAAAAATTCTGAAATTGCCACTGGAACATAACTTGGGAAGTGCTGTGTGTGTGTGCGTGTGTGCACGTGCACACATGTGCGTATCTCTAGACAGGCTGGTAAAAATGGCTCTGACAGGGTGAGCAGCCTGAGACATCTCATTTGGTGGCTTATTCACGAAACTAAATGGGTGAGGTCATAAGTGTGACCTAACAGGTGTCATTCAGTTCTATACTGTAGTTAAAAATGAGAGGAATAGAATAAAATAAATGGAATTTATTGGCAAAACAAATACTGCGGAGGCTGTTGTGTTGACAATTTTATTAATTTCCATATCTAATTTAACTGAGACCTTGAGTATCATTTTATCTTTTTTGAACAAACTCCAGACTGCCCACGTGAGGCTGTAATATCCAAGGACTGTGTCAGAGACCTTACATCCAGGTCTCACAGACTGCATGAAGGCTTCCCCGTGGGATGCTGGCCATGCACAGACCCAGCGAGGGCACTGCCCGGCACGCAGCAACAGAGTAAATGACATCCCCAACTTGCGCACGCGCGCACATCCTCCCACACCGCTCTAAATCAATTCCTCTGGGAGTGTGACGGATCCTCACCACTTTATCAGATCAGGGATAAGCCCTAGTGAGGGCACCGGGGGACCTTAACAAACTGTACTGCTTAAGCTTTTAGGAAAGTGAGATTTTTGTCTCTTGTATCTTGTGATTTTCCTTCAACAAAACACTAAATTTAATAAATGCTTTTTAAAACCCACTGAAGCAGTGAAATCCACAGTAAAAGACTCTTTCAACATCTAAGCATGCTACAGGGCACAAGAAGTATTGTCTATGAAGTGTTTCTTTTATAAATTAATTCCCAGCAGCCAAAAAAACCTGGATACATAGCTGACAAAAAAATAGTATACTTAGGCCGTAAACCTCAAGGTTGTTATTTACTGAAGACTACAAAATAATACACCAAGGAATAAATTTTCCGTGCAGTTATGAGAGTTGTATAGCTAAATTCCCATAAGCACCGCTGTGAAAATATAAATGCAAGAACATATAAAAACAAGAATTTAATCACTTTTGTAATAAAATTGTAATTAATTTAACAATAATTCCATTTAAGTTCTAAGTTTATTGTACTGGAATCAAAACTTATTTTCATTGCTAAGAGGGCATCTGCCAATAGACAAATTGCTGGCTTTTTTAATGTAAAACATATCTAGGTGCCTTATGAAACACTGACTACGAAACTAACCAAATGCCTTAGATTTAACAATAAATAAATAAACAACATAAGGCAATCACTGTGTTTGTGGCCTTGTTTGTACAAAATGGACTTACAAATTTTAACCATCATACTGATACAACAATATCATTAAACATAATACTACTCCTACATTATTATGGAAACTAGTTGAAGTACTGTCACAGGAAGACTTCTCATTTCAGTATAAGACTCTTTCATTATGATTTCATCATCTTTCATTTATACTATGAATCATAGTTTTATTTTGACTGTTCTGAATAATATTTTACTATGTCGTGTATCGTAAGTAATAGCAGCTATATCGACATACATATAATCTCTTGTAGTGTCATGATGCAACATTGTTAACAAGAAACTTGTACTGAAATTCTGACATTTCCAAAGAAATATTTCCCTGGAACTGTATCTGTTGACATTTTGATTTTTCATTTTGATCAGAATAAGAACAGATTCCAAAATGTCAGAATTTCCTACAGAATAGGAATTCTCTTTTTGACCGCTTCTAATGTGCCTACAAAAAAATCTGGTAATGGTTCAGCGGCTAATGTTCTGTAATTTCTACTTCACTTGCTGAGCAGCAGTGCCATGTTGTTATCTTATGATCATTCTGCTGTACTATTTTAAACTCTCTCTTTCTCCTTGTATTGCATTCTTATGGAAGGTTCACAGGGATTTTTGTTTGTTTTTTTGGTATATAGCCTTCCACACTGGAGCCTTCATCTGCAGTTACTGTATCTGAGTCAAGTAATGGTGGCCACAGCTGTATCTTCTTGGGACACCAAATTCCTTTTCTGACATGAGATGTCACTGCTGGCCAGTGACATCTGTTTGGAGCCAGGAGCATCATCTTCCCAAGGCAGGTGCATCCAGTCAAAGTCTATCGTTAACTGTATTTATTCTACAGGCTTCTACTGGCATAAGCACTGTGCTCCAGGCGGTAACTATTGACTGGTTTAGCTCCAGAAGGAAATGCGAATGGGGAACAAAAGCCAACAAATGATGTAAAGGGCAATATAGGTAGACGTAAATCTACAGTATACGTTCCTGTGAGCCTGTTCACTGGGACCAAAAGTCTGAAAACTAAGTCCCTTAAGAGAGCTAAGAAATAAAGACTAGATGCCAATCTGCTATCCAAAGACATGCCCTCGTAGGCCCTTTGATACGGCCTAGTGTCAGTGCATTTCTGCAACATGTGCGGAAGATTCCACACGCACAGGAATCTCTGTGTTCAGTCCCCCCGCTGTTTTCCTCTCACTCTAATGCAGAGCTGATGAACAACTTCAGTGACTCAGATCTTACCCTGATCTTGTGCTACATGAGTTAATAGCACCTGAAGAGAGCAAGAGCAGAAACTTAAAAAGAGGTCACAAAAGAAAAGACCTTTGCATTACCCACAGCAGTTTTAGATCTCTATTACAAAAAGATAACCCATTCTTAATATGCAGAGTGCTTCTCTACGGTATTATCTTGATAAAATCTGATTAGCCGGGTACTTGCAGAAATGTTAGTCTTCAATCACTGCTTAATTTGACCTACTTCTGTGAAATATGTAATTTGGAAGGTTATTGAATATCTGTAGAAAATGTTCTCTGTGATCATAGAGCTATAATGACTCATCATATATGATGACTTTTTGTGCAAGTGATGGTAGGATGAATGTACATGGAACCAGAATATATCCTGGGACCTTTCTGAAGTATTTAGTACAATACTTCATTATTTCAAGCAACAGTACCATTTGATCCAATTTTCACATTCAGTAACTTGTAACTTTTTTCAAAGCAAAATACTAAATTAACTTCAAGCAGATTTAAAAGAGATATCAAAGAATAAATATCCCAGATTATTAACAAAGGGAGTCACAGGGTGTTGGCCATGAATACACATGATTGTAAGCAAAATCCTATTGGTAACTGGCAAGATATCCCTTGGTGCCACTGGTTATGTGTTTTACATTGGTTGGTTGAAGGGATACTGAAGTGCAAGAATAACATATCTCCTCGTAATGATGACCCACAACTTTTAACATTTGCCACAACAGCTGATGAAATTATTATTATAGCTATAGAAATCATAAATATAGATACTGTACTGAAAATAGTTACTGGTAAGAGAAGTGCTGGCTGCCTATTGTATAGGAGAATCTGTCACAAACCAGATAATTTTCTCTAAACAAACATGACTGAGACTTAGGAACAAAGATATGTAAATCTGAGGAAGGCTTCGAAAACCTTGGCAACAACCAGTTAGTCACAGGTAAACTATGGTACCCAGGAGCAGCATCTGCAAAAGCCAGTAGTCAAAATAAGGAACTGCGTAAGCTACAGAGGAGGAGGCTAAGGAAGATGTATGGGTCCTACTTTGAACTACCAGGAAAAAAAAAATCACTTTGATCAAGATTCACTGGCCTTACCTATTGTTTGGACCTCTGATGCTGAGCTAATCATCCTTTGACTATTAACTGGGCCGAGCTGGGATCAGAGTGAGGCACAGCAGCCAGCCACCAGCACAGCCTTCCACCAGAGGATGGTGCAAAGTTTTTTCTCTCAGGAAACATTGATTGAAAGAAATGGTAGTGTAACACATAAACTATTTTGGAGGTTAGCACACTCACTAAAGGTACGGAGAAAGCAAGATTTAATTCTTTTATCCTTCTATAAATAGAGCATGAACCTTCACATCTTAGTTTCACAGAAGTGCTTAGCTGTACGCCCGACAGATCTTTGCTGTGTTACATCATACTGGAAGCCCACCTTCTCCATTTTCTTATGCTTTTTGTATCTCATACACATCTTTTCTGTACTACTTATTGTTTGGGTAATATACTCATTCTGACAGAGGAATCACAAGGCAGGAGACTGATTCCTCTCCCTCTAGCATATATTGAATCCATGTCTACAAACCACGCTCTGGCTTTCTTTTCTAGCCCACTGTATGACTTTCAGACTACTGCATTGAAGACTATATGAACTGATATTTTTACTGAGTTCCTGTCTGTCATGACCTGAGCTGGACAGACCAGGAAGTTGTGTTGAATTTGGAATTCCCTCGGGCTAAATTAAGGCGAAATGACACCAAACGATCAGTTAAACATTTTATTCATGACAGAAGCAAACTGAACTTGGGAGGTATAACTGTAGGTGGCATGGAATTGCCATGAGACTACCTCAGTAAACCGTGTAACCTGTGGTAAGCATACACATCAATTCAGGGAAGAAGGAGAGCCCTCCCGTTGGGTCAGGAGGTTCAGAGCGGACCCCCTTGCTTTCTAGACTCCTCCTCAGATAAGAGCCCAGGGGCGGCTGGATCCACTCCTAGTCCCAGACTGGGTCAACGGTTTTGTGTCTAAAGGGATGAGGTGTAGGGGTTGTGGAAAAGGAAAAAGAAAGAGAGAACAAGACAGAGAGAGAAAAAGGAAGAGAAAGATTTCACCAGTCCTGGGTCCAGCATTGGTTCAGTCAGCTGAGGGGTCCAGTTCCAGTGGGCTTGCACACCTGGGGCTTCAGTTTGTGTCCTTTTCTCATCCTTGCCCTTCCTTCAGGTGGGCACTTGAACTCATTAGGCTAATTAGGTGTCATGGCCGATTTGTGAGCCTTTGGGAAATGGGTCTGTGGGCTTGGGGGTCGTTTGGGGAGTAACTTCTCCTTCCCTGCAGATGTGACCATTGTTTGATCTTTGTATCAGAACAGTTTATCGCAAGAGGGAGCTGCCCACCCTCCGGCATGCCCTCCCCACCCTGTTGCTGATGGCTATGCTGATGGGTGCTCACCTCAGCAGCGGCTGCTTTTCACCTGTGGTTCCTTGCTGTGCAGGGTTTCTTGTTTTGCAGAGTTCATCTTTAAGCAAAACTTGCCCCACCACAATGTTTGAGACATTAACTCTTTCAGTCTCTCACACTGTCCTAGCCCTGAGATTCAGAAATTGCAGATACCCCTTAATTCATTCAGAATCAGTAGGAATGCCAACTGCTCACTACCTTCCAGTATCAGGCTGTTTTAATTTAAAAAGCTATTTATAGGCATAGTAGCTAACTTCTAGTAAGCTAGTTTAGAAAGTGCCAGCCTCTCCTGTTCTGCTGTCCTGTTCTCCTTTGCTGGTATCACTGTCTCACAGGTGTATACCTTTGTCCCCTTCAAAAGTAACCCATTGCCAAATCCTGCTGTCTCTGCCTCAAAACTTTCTTGTGTTTTTCCTATAACCTTAAATTTTTAATGAAGTCCTCATATCCTGCCTTTCTGCCATCTCTTTATTAGTAGACTACATGTCCTTCAGGGTGACTATCTTTTTTATCTGTCATTACAGCTTATGTCATCCCCATTGTATGGTTTATTCAAGGACACATATAATTCTGTCCTCATGTGCTTAGATGGACTTTTTTTTACTGTTTCCCTCGTTCTCTGTTCAGCCAACACAACCTACCCTAAACATGCTTTTCATGTATATTGTAAATAAAGTTTTCTGTTTTCTCTTCCATATTGTTTTTTAAACTCTCTTTTAACTTAATTTACTTCTAGTGTGGTAGACGACAATCTTCCATGCTTTAAAATTCTTCTTGATAACGTATTCTTAGCCAGGTAGCTACACACATAATGACAGGATTATGACAGAACCTGAGGCTGTCTATAATAAACTTATAAAAAACTGGAAGCAGCATATATAAAGAACTTCTTCATGGTTGCCATGGTGATGCCTTTAAAAGTTAGAGGATGCTGCGACTAAGGTTGCCTGCAAATATTCACTTGCCTTGTTTTGTTCCCATGCCATGGGAAAGTTAATAATCTTGATTAATATGTTGGGTTGTGGTTTTTTTGTTTGTTTTTTTTTTTTTCTATAGGACCCCTGCCTCATTCAGAATACAGGAGAGTACTAACTAAAAAAGCAACACTTTGTTTTCACCTACATGTTTGGACATCTTATTTACAGCAAAACATACAAAGTATGGTCTGAAGACAGAACCATTAATTTCCTCCTGAGTTTTTCATGGCACCCATCTGTACAATCTTACTAAATGCATCAGAAAAAATGAGCTGGGTAACTGTCAGCTCTCAGTTCTCCACAGATGGATTGAGTTGCAGATTAAGCATAGCATGGATGTCCAGACAGGTAAGCCGACCCTGTGCAGAGCCAGCATGGATCCAGCTGGACTTTGGGGCAGACAGAGCACCCTGCAGCCAGTGCTGACTCCAAGGCTAGCTCAGGCTCAGCAGCACAACCGCTCTTCCAGACAGCAAAAAAAAAAGCCAACCCCGTAGCACGCATGCTAGCGATTCAGGCTGTCAGTGCAGGTGCCTCTGCACACTTTCCCTGGAAGTGGGAGCACTGGTGGGTGTAATGCAGAAGCAGCTGACCCAGCTCCACATCCAACTGCTCGGAGCCCAGCAGGGCTAATTGGCTTCGGTGTCGCTACCAGCCCTGCCAGAGCCAGGCTGTGAGAAGTCGCCACGCTGCGCGGTTTCTCTAGTGGCTAAACTATTACACCGGTTTACCTCCCTTCCCGCTGCAATCAGTCGTTCCTAGCCCCCGACAGAATTTGTCACAGCCTCAGCTGCCTGTGAAGGCTGTGCTGTAAGCCAGCTGATGGGAATTAGGGGGCTGAGGAACAAACAGAAAGTGCTGAATACCCGCCAAAAAGGTATTATTATTTTTTAATACTGATGATTTCAGTGGTCTGGCTTACAGTATGAATCCACATACACAGTTGAATCAGCTTAACTAAGTGGGTAGTAAAATGTGTTACGGGGGAGGTTTCAAACAGTCAGAGAGAGGGTGGGTCAGGGACCTCAATTAACCAGCTTTGCTATTGCACACAGGGCAACATCAAGCTCTTCTCTAAGCAAGTCATCTCAAATCCCAAATTGGACCTGGCTTGTCAGAGCTCTTCACACAAAGCAGGGTTACCTTTGCCTTTGTCATTGTTGTGAGAGCTGAGCACTTTGGATCCGATTTTCAAGTCAAACCTCCTGAAAAGAGGACTTGGTAATGACTATCTACCTGTTACAAGTTTAGCAAGAACTATTCAGCTGCGCTAATCGTGGAGAGATCCTTCCTGTCGCTACAGTACAGGCCCCTGCCTCTCTAACTGCACAGTTATCATTTTGTGATAAACAGGTAAGGATCCTACAAATACACATTTATCTCCCTGTTTAGCTCTGACCCATCTCCAAAGATCTTTTTTTATATTATTTCAGAAAAAAAAAGATATGCAAGTAAAGTAAAACTCACCACAGTATTCTAAATATCTTCATATCTGGGTGTTTGCCTTTGTAATCTTAATAACGTTATTTCAGCATCTCTCTTTCTGTAACTTTGCGGGGTGGGGAGCAGGGGGGAGCGGGGATGGGTTTATATAATGACTTTTGACCCATAAGTGCTGGCATTGTATCTCTGTCATCAAGATGGGGCCCAATATCTCCTGTTCACTTATATTCTGTTCCTCTTTTCTGTGTTATCCAAGGATCTGTTTTCTTCTTCTGTGTTATTTATGTGTATGTTTATTGTAGAATCTAAAATCTCAGGGACAAGAATTTTTCATTTTGTGATTATGCTCAATACATTCTTGGGTTGTGGGGGGAAATTACTGCTATCACTGTAATAATTTTAAAAATAACTTCAAATGAATCAATTTTTTTCCTCTTGTCACAATATGTTGTATTAATAAAGGCAATGAAAAGAGTTATGTTATATTGTGTAAGTAGCATAAGATGATAGATTACATTGTGTGTAACCAGTTATACAACTAAAAATGCAGCAAACAATGGTTTGGGAATAAAAAAAAGCCAATTAAAAAAAATCCCCTTTCCTGGTGGTATTGCTCTAAGGCCTTTTCTTTTAAAATTACTTACTATATGCAGAAGATTCTTACCATTTTTCCTCTGATTCATTTACTAAGTATAATCATTTCAGGATCATTTTACTCTGCAGAAGTTTGGAAACATGACATCATATTATGCATAGGCTAGAATGGTGATAGTATTTGATTCCACCTCTTAAAGAGCTAGTTCATGGGGGAAAAAAAAAATCCATCAATGCCTGTTGAAAAAAACATACACAGCAACAAAAATACAAGCTTGGACCTAGGAAGTCCCTAAGCTTTAAACTGCTGAAAATGAGGACAGGGCACTGGAATTGTCATTTGTTTGTGCTGTTTTCATACTTACTTTGCAAAAGCAGCTATCATTTGTCCACTATTTAAAAAACTGGGCTGAACAGATTTTTAGTCTGGCCCAGCACGGCTGTTCTGTTATTTTGGTAAGTGCATTACATTGTCGTATACTGTCATTTTCTTCTGCAAGGCAAGGAGTAGAAATGGAATTATTTCACTCTTACAAGATTTACAGTGGAGCCTGTTTCTCAGAAACATGTTTCCTTAAAAGTGATTGCTTTGTTAGAACATTAGCTTGTTTTCTTTATTTACTTTATATGAATGCAATTAACTCATGTACCATAGCAATAGTACCATCAGTGGACAAAGATATACTTCAGTACAATTGAATAAACTCTCAGTAGCCCCTATATTCTAATTTAGCCTGTATTTTCTTTTAGCTGATGTAAAGCCCAACCTAGAAGTTTAATGGCAATAAAACATAAAATAGGAATACAAACTGGAGTTCACTGCTCCACACAAGCGGAGGAGTTCAAGATCCTCTGCAGACAGAAAGGCATTATGCAGTGTATATATACAACACAATATAGACTATATATTGTTCACAGGTAATTCTGTACCTACTGCTTGAAGACATTAGGGCTGCAAATAAAGGATTAGGCCACTGATTGGGCCTAATGGCTGAGATAACTGAATGGGATATAGAAAATCACTGGACACAATATGAGAAACCACTGGATGTGGCAGTTGCACGGTGAAGAGCTGAAAAAATTACAGGTAGTGCCATGAGGCTGTCTGTGCCCACAGATGTTTAAGGGGTGAGTTATGGCAGAGATGGCCAAACTTCACAGACAATGGGGGTCCAGTGAACTTTTGGGGATTAAGATCCTCAAAGGCCAGCAATGCCTAGTGTAAAGGTATTAGTGATAACACATACGGCAGAGAGTGCCCAGGTAACAGGCATACCAAAACTGGGACCAATGGGGATAAAGTAATCATCAGCAGGTTGTTTCTTTGGGACTGGGGGTGGAGAAAGGGAAGTACAAAGGTGGTGAAAAGGAGGATCAAAAAACAGGAAAAAACAAAATAAGGTTTGCACATCACACAATTGGTACTGCTTGAGGGTATTTGACCACTGCAGCCTAAATTAGGAAAATAAGTCAACCTGCCATTATGGCCACACCATGGGTGTCAAACCTGTTTCTGCAGTCAGGAGGATGGGAAGGGTGTCCCTGGCTTGCAGGGGAAAACCTGGACTTGATGGATCGTGTCACCTGATACCACTGCATCAGTGCCTGTTTGATGTCTGGTGGCATCAGTATCTTCCCAATAATTGCCTAGTAGAAGTAATTGGTAAAATGTTCAGGAAAAACCTCTTTGGGGCCAGTGGGAAGCAGAAAGTGGAGGCAACAGTGTCTACTTCCAGTTGCTAAATAAATGATATTGCTAAATTGCCTTTTTATTTACCACTTGCTTAATAGTGCCTTCAGTTCATTTTTCTAGCATTGCTCTCTGCAGAAATTCATTACAGTAAATAATATTTTTTTTCTGTGTTCTAAGTTATAACCCATGTCACTTTCTAAAATTCACGTCATATAGGTTGAAGTCAGATAAAGTAGTATGCTCATATACCTACAATTTTCATATGTGCCCATCTTCAGTAAGCACACAGAAAACACAGGTGAGTATCAATTGCGGTAGCTTTCAAAAAAAGTTCTCAAAATTAAGACCTTCTAGTATGATGCGCTTGCATATAATGACGTGACTAAGTATAGATTTACCTATGTATTCCAGGTTTTATTACCTTAAAATAATCTACAAGCCAACCCCTTCCCTGTTCTCAAAGTAATAAAGTGACAAGCACCTGTATTTTCCCATCTTTGCCTGGACTCTCACTATTTTATTGGTTCATCATTCCTATAACAAAATTATTACCTCAAACTTCCAGAGTTCAGAAGCTACATGGCAATCACCACTTGCAAGATTACTAAAATATAACCATATCTCTACTAGATATTTGCTGTTTTATGTCAATTAACAAATAAAGATTAAAGATATTTGCATAAGTAAGTAGAGTAGGCTCACAGCCCTGTGCTACTGAATAGAGAAATAGATTCTAAAAAGCATCAGTACACATGAATGCCTTTTTCCACAGGCAGTTGGCTTTTCTTCTCTGGTTTAATTGAAAAGGCTTAGAGAAATTTTGTTGTGTGTGTAAATTGTGGTAGTAGTGATAGAATATCAGTGACATTTTTACGCTGAGCATCTCAGTGATTTTTCCACTGGCCAGCTGCAAGGCATTTTTTTCTCTGGGCACTGCGGAGCACCTGCAAAGCACAGCTGAAAAGGTTTTCAGCTCCATCTGGGATCTGCTCTTACACCACTTTCCTTGTCACACTTTAGGGGCTTCACACAGCAAAACTATGGCCCAAAATGGTCTTCTTGTCATTCAGTACCTCTTCTTAATGTTCTGTTTCTCTTCTCCCTGCCTTCCCTCCTTACCACGGGAATACTTGACATCCTTTCTGGAGGAGTTGCTCTTTTCATGCCAACAGAGCAAATAGACTTGGCAGGTAGTTTGGCAATAATTGATCATATCCAAACAGTAATTGAATTTTGTTTGCTGTCGACATGGAAGAAGCCAACACCATGCTGTCTCTTCTGTGACAATAAGCACCAAATTACATTACTCATTTCATTGCTCATCCTCCAATCCACTTCTCTGGATATGAAACTCTGTAAGTTACATGGATGGGAAGTGGAGAGAGAAGGAAGACTGAGGACCACGCTCGGCTGTGACTACCAAGTGGCTAGGTGCGGTCAGATTAACGAACAGAGCTCACATCCTCTTCCAAGAAAATCCACTGTGCTTTGGTTTCAGCCAAGCATTTTCTTCTCTTTTCACATTACCAAAGCCACAATTTTCAGGGCAATAATTTCAGATTACTGTATGGGGACCTATCAGCAATATTTATTTTTCAATGGGCCAGATACTCCACTTTGGCAACTGTGTCAAACACCAGCTGAGGCTTGGGCTCAGTTTTTCTAATCACAAACAGTGCAATTGGCTCTGTATGTAATACGAGAGAGATTTTTGTGTCTGTTGCAATACAACACTTGCCACCACCATTTTGGAGTTTATTTACTGACACTTCTTTCAGATGTGAATAAGGATAAAGTAAGGAGTCTGGCAGTTCTGTCCCCGCACCCCCAGCCCCCAAAAGCGTACTTAATCTCTGTTTGGTGTCCTATCTGTTTCAATATATTAACAGGGACCACCAGAGACACAGCTTCTTTTGTGGGATTGTTCTGCTAGAGGGAGGAGAGTAGACTGAAGTCAGGACTCAAACACACATTTATGTATCGTAAAGACCCCTTCTGTGCAATCAAGTGCGAATGGGTCCTACCTACACCCATGGGCGAGAACAGAGCAAGCTGAAGAGAGGAAAAGTACGTGCTGAGAGGAGATGTGTGAAAATCTCCCAAATGCTGACGAGCTATGGAGATTTGCTGTCCTGTTGCATCTTCAAGCAATGAAAGACGACCCAGAGCCTGCTGAGCATGCGTAAGGCCACCAGGCCACGGCAGCACCAACGAAGGGCTGTGCCACTCAGACCACCTCCGAGGAGGCAGTGGCAAACGTGCGCTGCTCAGAGGCACCAGGACTGCGTGTGCCGCTGAGGAAACACGGGACCCACCGCGGGACTCGCCGCACACCCACCCAGAAGGCAGCGTCAGGCCGGCGCAGCTCTCCCCGGCCAGCAAACAGCGGGGCTGGCCTCCCCCGGGGACTGCGAGCGACTACCTGTGTGGCAGCGCCTGTGGGATAGCTGGTACCTGCGCATGGGAGGGAATACGCAGATGCACCATGCCAATAGCTACTGCTTTTAATAATACTGGCTCGATTCCTTTAATAGTGACAGCCAAAAAAAAAAAAATTCCAATGAATATTACTGTGATCTCTATCTCCCCCGACTCATTTCCCTGTCAAGAAAAGGGGAATTTGCAACACACACACTATGTATGTGTACAAGGGTCAAGAGTAATTTGCTGCAGTAGGTATGACTGCCAGAAAAGATCTTAGGAGTTTTTGGAGAGCTTTCCAATGCTTTGCAGAATCGATTGCACTATAGAAAGCAAAAGTCTCCGGTTAGCTTTGTAACTGACTTAATGTTGTGAGTTACAATTTAACTGACTTCACTGAGATTGAAAGGAAGTAATTTAGGACAGGAACTGCTGGTAAATGTAATGGATACATTACAAGCTGATTTCAATTTCCTTTATTGAAGAAGTTGTAAAAGAAATGCCACTTCAAAGCAGACCTTTTGCATTTGGACCAAATGAAGAGGCCACCCTGTGTTTTCTCCTAACACATCAGCGCTTGGTCGCTTTTGAAATCATTTGGCCTTGCGACTGCCAATAATAAAACAAAAAGGGCAGTTACTAGTGAATAAAGCAGTGGACTTATTTTGGAAACTACGGTATGCCAAACCTATCTTTCTTTCGGAAGAAAAATGACCTAGTTATGTCTGAACATGAAACTGTGATTTCTGTGTGATACCACGGGATTAGAGAGTGCTGTTTTTCTTTTTCTTATTATCTTCAGTCTTCAGGGTTCCTAAACTGTGGGTGAGAATGAAGTTGACCTGTGAGGCCAATCTATTATCCCTGTCAAGACAAGGAAACCTCTGAGAAAAACCTGAAAAATATTGGTACTCCTGATTCTCTTTGAGACACAGAAGAGGGAAAGGCCTCAAAAGCACAGAAAGCCCTCTTTGTTTTTTAAATCTGTAAGGCAGTAAATTTACCAGAATCCTGGAGAAAATTGGTGCAAAATTAAAAACCATAAATTTAAGGGAACTTGCCAAAATGCTTCAGATGAATCAGAGCTCCTTGTGACTGTAGAAACTTCTGAATGATTTGTGAAGTTTTGTAAAATATGCAAATCACTTTATGAATTTATTTTGCCTTGCTTTTTTTCTCCCTTGAAGTTTTCTCTTTGCTTTTTTCTTAGACAAGCTGTATTTGATCTAATTCTGGAGAGAGTCAGAGGCACTCACCTTTTCCCTTGAAGCCTGAGAGGAAATATTCCAGAAGTCTTCTGAAAAGGAAACATAAATGCCAGATGATGAAATCACCCCTAGAACTTGAAATTAACAGACAAGGCAATGGAGAGTAGGTAGGAATACAACATCTCCAAAACCTGTAGATCTAAGATGTTCTTGCTGAAAGGGTGCTGGAAATTTAAGGGGGGGAGAACAATGTATCCTTTTATTCTTTCTATTAAGATTAGGCACATACACAGGTGTAGGTCTTATCCTGCTGTTGCCTGAGATGGGATCTTTGGTGAGAGAATCTCTCTCCCCGGCAGCAGCTACTGGCCTGATTTCTGTGGCCCGGGAGTCTTCTCCCTTTCTGTGTCCACAGTGGCATGCAGCTACTCAGTTCCTGGGTAGCATTTCACCTGCGTTTCCTTTAGCCAGCTTTCTTAATTAGGCAAAATTAATTCATTTGATCATGATTTCTCCCACATTGCTACCAAATCAGGAAAATAATGTGTATTGCAAGAAAACTGCACCATTCTGCCTTTTGAAAAAAATCTGGTTGTATAAGAACTCAAAGTAGAACATCTGTGCTGTGACCTTGGGCAAATCACTCGGTGTCTCCATTACAGGCGTTGGAGAAGGTATTAGGAGCATTACATAACTGATGTTGCAGCAACCCTTGAAAGCATGGCTA
The DNA here is from genome assembly GCF_026419915.1 of Harpia harpyja. Taxonomy (NCBI): domain Eukaryota; kingdom Metazoa; phylum Chordata; class Aves; order Accipitriformes; family Accipitridae; genus Harpia; species Harpia harpyja. The sequence continues at coordinate 39,235,903 of NC_068945.1, read as the reverse complement.
TGCTTGGACTTGGTAAATATGAATACTTTGCAACGTTTGATGCAAACATATCAGTGAATCTAATCAAATCATGCACAGGAAAATGGTAAACTGCAAAATGGCTAACATTTTCTTGTTTTCAATGCATTTCAGTTAGATAAGTAAGGCATTACTAACTATTAAGTTGTTTTTCTGCTGAGCGTGTCTAAAAAATACCTTAGACCTGGATCTACAAAGGAATCGCTGGTTGATTTCAGGATGAATTATCCATCTCAATACCTCTGAGGTGCTGTGCTTGAATGCTTTTTCAGATTGAACTCTTATTGTAATAAAAATATAGCAAAAAAGAAAATAATTTGTTTTGTCATCCTCTTAAAGACCATTCTAATTACTGAAGATTGAAAGGCCTTTTAATTTCAATTTAGGAAAAGCCGACAGACATCAATAGAGAATGGCTTGTTACTATCTCTCTGTCTCTACTTGGCAGAGGAGTTTTTCTTGCTTTTTTTGATCTCTTTACAATATTTATACTCACAGGTTTCCTGAAAGGTAGAGAAGCGCATTGTCACTATTTTACAGATTAGGAACTGAGGAGTATAGAGACAAAGAGGTAGATCTAAGCATTTGAGCAGCAATGTTTTAACACCTGCCTTTATGATACAGAGCTAATTTGTCATCCTCAGCCCTACATTCAGCATCTTTGTTGCCTGTCTTTGCAGTTAGCTTGGCACTAAAGAATAATGCCTTCAACAGATGCATGTTGAACAGAAAGCCACTTAAAGTGGCCAGTAAAAACATTAAGATATTTTAGTGCTTGTAACTTAGCTGTTTACCAGGCTTTATTGACCCTAGTTAGTTAGACATCCTATGGTAGTCACTGGAGGGAAATAGAGACTTCCAAAACTTGTCACTGGACCAAAAGAAGATGTCTACTTCACTCTGTTTATCTCCAGTGATTGTAAAGGGGCCTGAGAATGACTAGCTCAGATGTGGACAACTACTGTGTAAGTACCTAGGTGTAGTCTGACAAAGTGCACACCAGTTAAGATGGGCTGTTAAGGATATCAAGGCTTGAACTGATGGGCCTACAGGGGAAGATAGGCAGGCTTTGGGCACCTGCCTTGTTTTGTGCATTTACCTCAACTGAAATGCCTAAAGCTTTGCAGAGCATGTAGTTGAGCAAGGTTTTAAGACTGGATTTCCTGAGCCCTGCTAAATGGCAAGTTTGAAGCTACATATTTTCTACAATAATTAAGGGAAACACTGTCAGTCAAGCAACATGCAATCCATTATAGTGTTGGATTAGGCTCCCGTAACTCCTTAGTCTCGGTTTCAGTCTCCTATGAGCAATACACTGGGATTTTCTTGCAGTGTCTGGGCTCCAGGTCTCTGTTGACTCAGAGGCAAAAATAGCTCTTCTAAGTCTTTTGTGGATTAAGTCACTGATTCCAGAAGTTTCAGATCTCACCTGTGTTTTACCTGCTCTTCAACCGTGAAATACTTTTCTGGATATCACTGAGTGTTGGACATGGTGGCTTCTCAAGCAGAATCACAGCAGTTACTGACACAGAACCTGAAGTTGATTTGCTTGGCAGGACAAATACAGCCGGTGGACAGCGATGCTTGCCCTGCAAACACAGACCTCACAAAGAGACCTCACAGCTCAGCCCCGTTCACGCAGGTTACACCAGCCAAGCCAGCTGAGCCCTGGGAATGGGAGGCTCACCTTGACTACGGCTGTGGCTGTGGTTGTGGTTGACAGCTCAGCTCCTACATGTGGCAATTCCTCTCCTCAGACTTCAGCTTCTACGTGGTGTTGGAGGTCTGAGCATCCTCTTCCTCCTGAGGGGGGCTATTTATTGCTTTCTGAATTAGGTGTTACCTTATTATCTAGCTCCTAATGGATTCAGGTAGTCAGTTCCAGCTGGGGATATGCAATGAGGTCTCTATTGTCCAGGTGGGTAGGTTTTTGGGTACCCTCATAGGGGGTCATTCAGAGCCTGTGTGATGGCTGCAGTTCCTCAGCCAAAAAAAAAAAAATAAAATAAAATCTGTAGGTGGATGCATCATTAGTGACTTTCCTGGATGTTATGCTTTTGCAATTCAGCACTGTCTATTCACTACATTTATAAAAGTTGAATGGTAGAGAGTGACTGGCATAACAATAAAAGATTGAGATCTAGATTTCCTCTATGAGTGTTCAGAATTACAAACTCTGATTTTATAATAGAATCCTGAAAGTCTTCCCGTGAATATTTCACCCAGTACAATTTATTTATTCAGACCTTGGAATAGGAAGCATACATAGATCTACAGAGAGTTCTAACCTGCAGCAAACTTCATTGCTAGAATATTAATAGGAAGCATACTTGAAAAGGATATGAAACTATTTGGATTAATTTTAAAAAATCAATTAATATTCAGAGATAACATTTTGCAATACTTAATGAGCCCTACTCCTGACTTTGTGATAGTTCCTGTATTCCTTTTTGCCATGCAGATTGACATAATATGGTATAACATTTATGTTTACAATAATTCTCCTGACTTTGGTTCACTTTTTTTTTTGCCAGCTACAGTTTTTGGTTGGAAATATAGAAAGGCAAAGTGATGAATATCAAGAAGCAGTAGGATGTCACAGCTTGCTACTGTCAAATTCATTGGCATTTGGACAATCTTTTCTTGAATCCTCATTAAACTCCCCAACACCACCAAAGATTAAAAAAAAGAATCCTGTCAGATCTATACAAGGTGATATTCAGAAATAAAACTTACAGAAGAGTGTAAGTAATACTACTTTACCCAAACACATCTTTACCTCTCTTAAGTTCACAAGATAGCCTTAAGTATAGGAAGAATTCTCAGAAATCAGAAGTTGTGAACACAATTCCCTGCAAGGCCTGGCTTCTTATAAACCTTTAGAAACAATTAGAGTGTTGTTGGAAGGGCTGTACTGTAACTGTCAGTCCTAGGGGAGTTTTTATGTATTAATAGAAAAAAGCATTTTAAGCACAGACGGATAATAATGACATCATCTTTGTCTATGTGACAAGCATAGACGCTGTTATCACTCAGTGTGTGTATGTTCTTGTGCATGAGTGCCCATGCTGATATATTTACATAAAAGCAATCATTAAATCAGTGGTTTGCTGTTTTTGTTCCTCTCTTTTTCTTCTTACACAGAAGAGGTGAAATCCTGCTTAGATGTTGACAGTATAAAGGATGCATACAAGCATCCTTTAGGAGGGCTAATTTTAATTCTTGACAGTTTGATTTAACCTTAGTTTTGTTTGCCTATCATAAATGAAGCAATATAACATTTATTTCTTGCACCTCCCTGCACACACTATATATTAATGGATTTACTTTTGTCCAGCTTCATTTCAGATAGCCTTTTTTTTTTTTTCAGGAATGTAATTTACTACTATAGAATGGTTTAGGGTATTTTTTTAATGGAAGATTGGCTTAGTGAGAAAATTATGGTTTCTCCTACATGTTGTAAGAGATCTAGGTTTAGAACAGAGATTCCTGTCATACAGTGTGAGAAAGCCTAATTGCTCATGTCATGCTGAATAATCCTTGTTTTATGGTTTCTTGACAGGAAACCAGGATATCTATGGATAATAAGGATCTTTCATAAGCATCAAAAATAAGAATGGAACAGCCCTAGTCAGCGGTTCTCACAGCAGCCATTCTCAGCAGTTTCTGGTGGGAGTGGAGCTACTATCTAGTGTCTCCTAAACCAGCTCCTGTAGAAAAACAGCCATGGGAGAAAGGAAAGAGCAGCTGTGCCGAACAGAAAGGATGAGAACAGTTGTCATCCATGCATAGAGACAAAGTTATGCTCTACCTAACTCCTGCATTAGATATCTAATTTGAAAAGGTGATTCTCAAAAATTCTGCACAGCTGCCATATTCCCTGAAGCATTTAAATTCCATAGAAACCCATTTTTTGCTGTTTACCTGAAGATATGTGTTTGGTTTGCTCAAAACCACCCAAGCAGAGAAATGTCACCTTTATCCCACAACACATAAGAATTTCGACGTAGATTCTCCTCTGCCTCTAACATCCGTGATGCTTAATCTTACATTTTATCTAATTCACATGAAATGCAGACATCACTGTTGAATCATTGAATTGAGACTAGACTACAGGTTTATCTAATGTAAAGTAAGCGTTCTAACCACCAGGCAATAGTCTTGCTCCAATGGGTATTTTGCCTTGGCAGCAGGGCTGCAGAAAAGCTGTTCTGCACCTGAAACAACATCCTTTCTCCCCTAGATATATGTATACGTCCATATTCTATTCTCCTCTCCCTCACGTTTCCCCTACTTCCACCAGCAGGAGTAACCACCTTCAGCAGTGGTGACTGAGAAAACCCCAAGCACACTTACAATATTTACCTGGAAATGCTGAAGACTGACATACCTTCAGTCCTAAAAGAAAGCAGAAATGAGATTTTCCTGAAGGACTGATCAAAACTCAGACCAATTACTTAATATAATGCATCAGGTGCCAGGGACATTTTTTTCTGTCCTTTTGAGAGTCAGAAGCAAGATCTGCTCACGTTTTGAAAAAAGCAGGGTCATGTGGGGCCGAGCTTTCTTTTCTAGAGGCTTTGGGATGGAATATATTGAGGAGAAGGGAAATGACTTTCACTACCTAAGCTTTACAGATGGGTAGGATTTAAGCCACGTCAATGTACTCAGCATTGTGATATGTTAATTTATGCCTCTCTATATCCAAGATACAGGTCTTTTTTAATGCTGTTCTAAGATACACAACTCACATATGGACTCTCTGTGCTCCGCTGCAGCATTGAGTGCCTAAACCTTAAAGGCTGGATTCTGAGCATTACAGCACTGACATCTCTTTGGACACCTGGGATTGTCAGGACATAAAATGAAGGAACAGAAACGAAGAATGGAACAGACTGCAAAGATATAGTTGCAGGTTAACAAAGAGAACAGAGGTAAGGAAAAAAAAAAGCCATTTTTGTTGAAAGAACAAGAAACTATCTGTTGTTTTCCTAGAGCTGCGTTGTAATTCTAAATGGAGAAATGTGTAGGCTTGGAGGACTTAGTGTGTAATGTCTCTAGTTTGCCATTAGAGATGTCGTTTCTTTGTTTTTCTTTTTTTTTTTTCCTGGGGTGGTGGGGGGGGCACACACAACACGTGTTTAGGTAATTTGTTTTTCCCCTTGTTTCTAGCTGTTCCCTCAAATTTTAGCTGCTGAGTAGCTCCAGTGCCTCTTAGCAGCTAATATGGACTGAAACACCTGGCTGCTTTCTCCCTTTCCAAGTGAGCATAGGCTGTATCAGCATTTCTGCTCCCCCACCAGTTATGCTCAGACTGCAAGGAGAATGAAACCTGAAGGTGGGAACACCTCTAGTTCCCGTTATTAATTCCCAATGTGCCTGGGGAGGTGGCAGCAGGAAGAGAGAGGGGAACATAGAAAAAGTAAAAAAGTCTGTAAGAATAAGAGAAGATGTGGTCTCGTGCCTAAAAGGAAGGAATGGCTTTCTCATAGCAGCAAAAACTTTAGGCCACCAGTCTTGGGAGCCTGGGGAATCCAGGGAAGGGATATGTACAGCTGCCAACATTGGCAGGAATGTGTGTCCTGGCCATTTGCCTGCATTTCCTAGATGTCTGGAAATCCGCTGGATTTCTGCTAACAGTGACGATCTGCCAGCAGAAGTGGTGGTGTTAGCAGAAATAGGAAGGAGTTGATGATTGCTGGAGCAAGGCACAGTGCCCAAAGGACTGGCACAGTTTGGGACCCAGAAGAAGGTGGAAATGTTGCACACGATGTGAGAAAGGCTAAGTTGACATTTTCCTGATATTACTAAGTATGTACTTTGTCTGTAGAGATTCTCTCCTGTGCAAGGTTATGGTCTAACATCCTCCTCGAGCAGGTGCAAATGCATGCACTGGCAGTGCAGGACAACAGATCAAACATGCAGAGGCTATTGCACATGTAGAAGAAATTACTGACTGTCATTTTTCAGCAGCAAAATGTTTCTTTTTCATGTGTACTTTTAGATGTCCTTTCTGTAAACTTCAGATAGATTTTTCCAGGTTTAGAACAACAAAGCTTCACTCTAACACTTTTTTTAAAGATCTGAGACAGAGGCAAGAAATCTATTTTTTAAAAAAACAGTATGGTTGGTAATGCATTTTTATAATTTCATTTTGGTCTGTTTTGTGTTTTTTAACAAAGAAAATCAGCAATGTTCCCAATGTTTTCCTTGTGGTCTGATTTATGAATATCAGATTTCAGCTACTGCAGCATCTCTCAGACAAAAACTAGATTTTACATTATTTTCAGTGAAGGACCATGGAAGCATGAAAGTCCGTAACAGCAAGGTCCAAAATTAAAGACATCACTGAAATTTGTTACGTGCAACCTATTACATTTTTTAATAAACTAAAAAAAGTTTTGCTGGTGGGAATATGCCTAGGTGCCCTCATGTTACACTTTAATGAAATACTTATTGAAAAAGCTTTCTTGAAGTACTTCTGTTGAAATACTTCAGCAAATGGCAGATGGCAACACCCACTGGACTACAGCCTGGAAAGTCTTGCAGGACTTAATTATGTGGGATTGTGAGGAAAATTGAAACTTGAAAAAGTTTTGTGTTTCATTTTTTGTACAGTATGTCATGGGCCACCCTGCAGTCCCAGTTCTCACTCTTACTCTAAATGGTTTGCTTTGATTACGGCATGTCTGAATATGTTTTTAGAAACATTTACTTCATCTCTTTTTCTATTCAGAAAAAATAATTTTGCAAAAGGTTACATTATTTTTCAAACCAAATGTTTGTTTTTATATTTCAGTAAAAGCACGTAGTAGGGTAAGTGGCCCCATTAGGGCGAGGATGAAAAATCTTAATTGAAAATTATTCCACATGAACCAGTCAGAGTCATCAGACTTAGTCAAAAGATGGCTTATATCTCCCAGCTGTAGAGCAAAGTCTAAAGCTGTGCAGTCCTTCCTAGCCCCTAATACAAGATTGAGTTTAGGTTTCTGTTATCTTTCTGAGAACTACAAATATTTTCTTCTGTTTTAATTCATGCATGTTTGCATTCACTGGATATTTTTTGTTTTCAGTTTCAATCTTCAAAAAAAAAAAATTCAGTATCCCACTGAATCTATTAGACTTTGGCACTGATTTGAATGGTTGTAAAGAGAGGCCCCCAAGTGGGAACATTTTATGCTTATTTAGGAGGCAGACTCACATTGTTAGAGCAGTGGTCATTAAGGGACCTAAGCGAGGCAGCACACAATGCTCCTAATCTTGGCATGAAATAACAGGACAGTCAACATTTAAATCCTAGCATGTCCCTTACAGGCATTTACCCTTATAATCTTTGATTCCAGTTGTATGATAAATATAATAAGTACTCCCTGCAGTGTAGGCACATTAAATGCAGACAAAGATAAGTTTCAAAACAGAATTATCAGTATAAAACAGAGAACAATAAGGGGACAATGAGTAAAGACTGGGAAATCTAGGCAAATGCTGATTTAGAAGCTGGAATTGCCTCCACCTGGGACTGAAAATCTGTAACATCTGTATTCAGAACACAACAGAAACAAAACCATAGAAAAATACACTTTTGAATGCCCAGGATGCTTCAGGAAATGCATTTTGAAAAATTGTCCACAATTATTAAAATGTATTCATTATATACCTGTTTATTTAATAATTTATGTAATTGATCCAGATAGGGTGAGACTGGTTCCACCTTGCCTAATTACCTAATGCTAAGAGTGACTAGTAATGAAAGATTATGATACATGATTTCTACAAAAGGAACCTTCCCCTTGTACCCTTCTGCTTTGCAATAACTAGAAATTTCTATCACCTACTTTACTGGGAATCTTGACCTCATATAAGCCTGATTATCCCTTAAGACTCATCCCTCAAGACTCATCCCTCCTAGCCAGTACAATGTACATTTGCTGTGAGATTTTTAGAGCAGAGCAAAAGACCTCCAGTTTGCACATGTTTACGCTTAAAAGTTATTGTCTGATTTGCTATATTTTCCTCTGTCTTTATTGATTGCTGTATGAAGTCTTCTCATGAAAGGTCTGTTTTAAGGGCTTTTGCTTTTCCTTGCTACCAGAAAATGATGAGTCCATGATTGGCTGTACTAACAAGTTGCTACCTCTGATGTATGGACAATTATACACAGCCAGCACTTTAAAAGTATATCTCTTAAAAAAAATGCCTCTCTTCATTTGATGAAATGTTAAGTAACTGGAATTGCTTGTTGCTTCTCAAAAATGCCGTGAAGCCTATAATCTGCCAGGCAGAGATTTACTGGCTGAAAGAGGGGGAGAGGCACTTTAGCTGTGTCCATTATTACTGATTATCTGAGCATGCGTGCTCACCTCTCCTGACCTGGTGGCTGGGCAGTCCCCCGTGCCACCAGTACTTTTCTTCTCCATAGCAGTGATGGTGCCAGGTAGACTTTCTGATTACAGTGAGAGCAGCTGTTCCGTATCGTGGCCTCTTCCAGTCTCTGTGAAACACCTTTTCCTTTGGGTCAATGGAACATGAGGCAGAGGATTAGATCAGGATTGGCAAAAGCAGTGTTCTACTATCAGAAGCATTTTAATGACCTAGTCATGAACTCCACCTTAAAATCCAACAGGGTTGGATTTTTGTTTGGTTTTTTTTGTTGTTGTTGTTGTTTCCATTGTTACTACTGTCAGGTTGTTTCAGAAGAAAACCTCTTTCCTCTGAGGTTTAGAACCTTTCTTTTAAATTGCATATGGTCATTCTGTTCCCAGCTTTCCACAATGTTGTTTAATTTACATGGTGATTACACTCTGATGTTTTTAACATACTTTATCTCTCCATATTTGGCTAAGCTAAACAAACCCATTATTTTGCCTTCCCTCAGAGGACTTTTTGGTCCCTTGATCATCCTAATAACTCTACTTTATGTCTGTTCCAGTTTGAATTTCTCTTTCTGGTTGACCAGAATTTTACATAGCTTTCACTGAGGCAGCTGATATCCCTTAGCTGACACACAGGGGTAGCCCTGGGATTGCAGAACAGACATCAGAAAGGAATGCAAAAAGGAGAAAACTCCAGACTCCCTCCAAACACTACCTCTTCAAATCCTCTGGTAGTGCTAGAGGGAAAAAAATGGGCAACTGTCTGCAAGATTTGATCTCTGTCAGTCTAACTAGTTGGTCCAGTCCCTCTTCTCACCATCTTTTAAGACATTTGGATGTGCAAGAAGCAAAATGGCAATACGGGCTCTGCACAATGTCTTTCATGCAGGTCAAGGAACTGATGTGGAAAATTCTTCTGGAACACCCCTCCCTGTCGTGGTGTTTGCAGTAGCAGGACCTGGTTCAAGTTCAACCTTGTAGAAAAATAGTGCTACAAGCAAAAGCCTCAATTTTGCACTTTGTCATGGAGTTGTGACACTGACTGTTCATAGGCTTAGAAACAAAACCAAATTATGACTCCAGCCTTTCCATAGCTTTGGGCAGGACCCTGAGAAAGAATAGCAATATTTTTCTTTACTTTCTGTTCTCTAATTATAGATTTTAGACACTCTTCAGTCCTTTCGTCCTGAAGAAGACTATATCTGCTTCTTTCATTTAATGTCACTATACTATTCACCAGGGTTTGTATACTAATAACCTTAAGAGAAGGGGTTCCAGCCTTTTTTCTCTAAAAGATCAACTTCTTCACCACATACATATGTTCAACAAAGAGCAATAGGAGACTTCCTCAGTCTAAAATGCTCCTGTCATTTACATGTGAAGTTTAAGTCACAAAGAGCTTCAGACATCATCCAGAAATTACTACAAGAGTGTCTGAATGAACCCTGCTGGGAAGCAGCCAACACAAGGACTGAGAGGTTTGAGCATCTTTTCCATTAAAATTATTGCATTATATCTCAGCCATCACACAAAAATACTCCCTGAAAGAGGAAGTTACTTAGCAATTCTAAGGAAGAAGCACCATGATCCAGTCCTTTGCTAAGTTCCTGTGTAAAGGCCTGTCAAATTGCCTCCTCTTTTTTTTTTTTTAATCCTTTGACACAAGCACATTAACTTAAAACCAAAGTGGGAATGCTGCCAGCAAATCTTTTAAGGTGAAATGAGCTTGGGACTTAAAGCTAAAACTATTAGAAGTGTGGGGTTTAATGCAAATTATACACATTAGTTTGAATGTCTGATTAACCACTAAATGTTTTACATAATCATTTTGTTTCCCCGTATTGTTTAATTACCAGTTTCTTATCAATAGCCTGCTCAGGGTCTACATTTAGCTGCTTGCCAGGCAAGGTCCTTTGATCCAGAAATACTTTAAGACAAGGATTTCCAGATGTACCTAAGGGAACCAGACATCTGGCTTCGAATGGTCATGAATCTTAAAGAACTTAAAAGGTTTCTGTACAGGATTGCAGAACATTCCTTTCACTTTCATTTTTATTTGGTAGTGCTTAGAAAACTCACCTATTTTGCTGGCTATCAAGCACATAAACATAACACTAAAAAGTACAAATTTAGCGTGTAAAGAAAGAAGCCAAAAGATGGAAGACAAGATAACGTGATGAATAAATAGTGACCAGACCTTAACTTATGTCTGTGGGTACAAGGAGTTTCACTGACAAGAGCAGAAATTGCAAGGACACATAGTAGTTAGTCTGCTCAGGGAAGTGCAGATCTACCCTTGGAATAGGTACTGTGCAGAGATATAACCAGTACCATTTTGCCAGATGTACCACAGCTGGAAAGAGTAGACTTCCCCAGAGAGCGGAGATGTCATGCAGTGAGCAGCTCAGCACCATTCCAGATCTGTGAGTTAAAGTCCCAAATGGGTCCAAGGGCTACAAACACAATCAGTCTTAACTACAGCTGCAATTAAATGCTATTTTTTTTCTTTACAAAGAGATACATGACAAGACTGTACCTCTACTTCAGAAGTGGTTTTATCTCTTGGGTAAGAGTGGAGTATCTTACGAATGCTTCGTGAATCCCAACTAATTGCGTGTGCAGTGGGGAGCAACACAAAAGCCATCCCAAGAAAGGGAGAGACTAATCGAGGAGGTGAAGGAGGAAGTGGTACATGGTAAGAAAGCAGTGAAAGGAAACTAATTTGCAGATTCAGTTGCCAACAGCAAGCTACTACTTTCATTTGTGGGTTGGCAGCTGTGGAGGGCACGTAGGATCCCAGATGAGCCTGGATCGTCCCTGCTGCTCCTGCTGGTTTCAGCTACCGTTGGAGACCATCTCCAACTCCTAAGTGCTGGCTTCACTTGTGCTGGCTTCTGCCTCTCCTACCCCGTATGGCTGGGGGAAAATCTGAAGGGGGAATTTTTATTATTTTGCACCTTTCTGCCTTTTGAAGAGGAATCTTGTTTTCCTCCTGGGAGTTAATTTACACTGGAAGACATTACCATTTTATGCAGGTCATGTTAATTGTTTTAATATAGATTTTGAATAATTAAATAAAGATCTCGCAATTCAGAAGGCAGGAACCACAGACAGAAAGGATTAATACATGTTGTGACTTCTACATTCTGGAGGAAATACTGTCTTCTATAAGTTCAATATATATTTTCAATTAAAAACAAATTTTAAAATGTTTCTTTTAAAAGTCTTTGTAGTCTTGAGTATATTATGTAAAGGTAATTTTGTAATTGTTAGAAAAGTGCCCATAAAAGATTAGTACTTTCAAACCAACATGGATAAAATTGTGAGATGTAGAAGCAATTTACACTTTTTAATAAGTACATTGTTCTTGTTGAGAGAGATTATTGTATTCACTGACAGCCAATTTTCTAGTGATGAATTGTCTAAAATCCCTTCTTTCTGATATTTTTAGTAAGTAGATGAATAAGTGGTAAGCTAATTTTTATGTTTTTCTTTACAGATCAAAGCATTCTTCTAATTACATTTCACACCAGTATTACAGATAAACATATGACTGCAAGAAACAGTAGCCCCATTACATTGTTAGAACTGTAAGTCTGTGTCTTGTCATTTAGATCAATTCCTCTCTATTTTTTTAATTCTGTTATTTGTTCATCCAGGGCCTGAACCAATGACCAGGGAAATCAGTGAGAAAATCCCTGCCAATTTCATAGATTTTAGGATAAAACTTAATGCCAAAACTTTTCTCCTATGTATAAATAAGTCTTTTTTTTTTTTACTTAATTTTCAAATACTTTCTGTTGCCCCTCTCCCCCTAGTATAAAGCAACCATAAAAGCCTTGTTGACAGGAAAGTGGTTTCTTTCAAAAAAAAAATCTTAATTTAGTCTGTGGACCTCATCTCACACTCTGCTGATATATTCTGTGCACGTTAACTCCTCTTTCAGTAAAATCCTGTAAGTAAAGTAACTGCAACGATGACACAGAGAATTAACAAGTATGTATGACATTGGCTTGTGTCCTGAATGGGATAAATTTGAAGTGTAATGGGAAAACTTAAGTTTTCATTTTTTTTCTCTCTCTTTGTCCTAAAGGTACAATAATTATGAATGCATAAAAACCAACGCAATCCTTGTCTGTTGAAAGGATCAAATGTTCTTTTCTCAGCCTCTGCTCACTTGCTGTAATGTAAACGAGTGAAGCATACACCGTCTCCGTAACTATCCCTGAGACGCTCAGATTAGTTGTGCACCCATTGGTGTGACAGTTGCCTGCTGAGGAGCGCTCGGGTACTGACCTGACCCCTTCCAACACCCGCACTTGTGCGTATCTGGACATCAGTTCTGCTGTGCCTTTTCTTCCAGGCTTTTCTAGGCAAGGTGGGGAGCCCCCTTTGTCCTTCCTGCTCTAACTGGTGTGCTGAAAGTAGTCTGTATCCCACTGGGCAAAGAAGAGAGAATGTGTGTGGGTAGCAAACCTGACTCCATTACTTGCTACTTCAGAAAAATGTTATTACTCTCTGGTAGTCTTGGACATTTTCAAACAACATGGCGGTAGAAGGATGGAAAGGATAGGCTACGGTCTGGCAGGTGGAGCCGTAACTGTGAAGAGAAGATGAGGACTGAGTCCCCTCGGAATTTAATACAACAGAATGGGGAGGCTGTTACGGATGCACGACTAACCAACTTCAACAGGTGTTAAAACTCAGATTTATTCTTCAGCAAAAGTTAGTTAGAGGTCCGATAAGGTTCTATAAAATCACAGGCTCAATGATGTAAAGAGAATTAATACTACACGGCTGACTTAAGAATTCCCAAGATTTAAAGTGATGGCTCAAAACGCGCGTATCACTCACCTAAAAGCTGAGGGCTCTCTCCCTCGAGGAGTTACCTTGGGCGGTGCCCCGGCCCGAGGGGGAGTCCCCGACTGCAGACCCGCTGCTCCGAGGAGGACTGCCAACGTGTCCTCCGGCAGGACCCCGTTTATACCCCTGTCAAATCTGACCTGTGGTCATTTAATTCTATTGGCCAGGAGGGTCACCTCGGTGTACCTGGCGCATCTCGACTGGCCAGTTCAAATTTCAACCCGCAGCCTCCAGGGTTTCCTTCCCCTTCCTGGAAAGTTTCGTTTCCTGCTGACAGGACGGGGGGGGGGGGCGGCATGTACTGCCACAGAGGTACACAGCAGCTGGGAGGTTCTCAAACTCATAGCATGAATGGAGTCATTTGGGTTTTGTAGGAGTCCCATCTTTCTCCCCGAACTTTGTCTTTTGGCTCTGGCCAATGTGGCTTCAGTCTGGCCTGTGCGAAGCTGTGATTACATAGGAAAGGCATAACAGAGATTCTGGCCCCTTTTTTATTTCTCCTCTCTAAGTGAAATATGAGATGAATTAATAAAAGGACACCTGCGTTGAAAAATGAGGCAAGCTACCCGATTAGAGTATGAAGTGCTACATTTAGCATAACATCACAATGTAGAAAATTATAAGCAAACAACTACTGAATGGTAATATTAGGATTGTATTAATAGGCATTATACCACAATATTAAGCACATTTTTTAAAGTAGCAGACTGTCTACATGCCTAAAATTTCAGTATCAGGGACACTGTGAAAATTCAGCTTCACCTCACCATATGTAGATATGTAGATACTGTAATATCTATATATGTCTTACTAGATCATATATCCTGATATACATCCAAAATATAAGATCTCAAATATTGGTTTGGTCCAGAAGCCTGTCAACACCACATATTGCTACCTCATGGAGCCACCTAAACTCCCTCATTAAAGACAGTTTAAGTATCAGTATCATTCTGTGGGTAATAAGGAGCTATTTGTAGGGTTTTAGTTTCAAAGTCTTTTCCACAAATAAATCTGTCTGGAGCTAATTCTATACCAGAGTCAAAGCACCTGGTAACTGCTAAGGTATTACAACACTTCCCTGCACTATGCAGTTTAGATACATTTCAAATATACTATTTTTTCAAGATGCTTATTTAGAGTGTTCTTGTTTATTTGGAGTGTTAAACATTAATTGGCCAAAAGATCAGTATGTGGCTTTGAAAAAGGTCTGTGTCAACAGCCGTCTTTCACAAAACATCAAATAGGCAGGATTTGCTGTATAAAAAGCTGCTCTAGTAAACTACTGCTGTTCCAAGCAAAGAGAAATCAGGTGTACTTCCAAAGTTTTGACCTCTTCTGGTACCTGCATTTTTTTATTTGATCTTAATATTCGTGACTGTAGTTCAGGGGAAAAGTTGAACCTTCTCATAATCAGTCTCTGCTCTCCTGCATGCTAAACACCACAGTGTTGACTTTGCCTATTATACCATGCCTTTGACTGCTATGTATCAGTCTAAGCCAACGACTGTTAGAGCCATCCACTCTAAAAATAATAAAGATCTCAATCATAATGACTGGATCTACATGTGAAGGGAAAATGCATAATTATTTTGCCAAGTGGAGATAAAAAAAGATCTTTATGATCACTGCTGCCACCTAATTGCTCAGGAGAGACATTGATTTGAAGAGCTCTCCATGGCTGTGCATCCTGCCATCAGTCAATGGAATCCCTCAATGGAATAATAATATATCACATTAACAGTATATTGTACACTTTCAAGGAATGTCACACACCACACACATGCCAATTGGTTAATTCCCCAAACTATGCTCTGAAGCACTATGCCCTGGGAACTATTATTATCCTGCCTTAGGGTTAAATAAGCTGAACCAAAGCAAACAACATCTCCTACAAAGTCAATGAGCTAGCCAGAAACTGAAGCTTGGAATCTAGATTTTTAATCATACCTTCCTTACTAACCACTACATAATAATGCCAGGTATTTGTCTTGTTTACCAGTGTGTTTAATTAGTTATTTACCTTTTCAGAAATATGGAAAGAGAGTCAATAAACCACGTGTAGATGACTTTCAACTACCTCTTAGAGCATAAACCACTTTTTTTTTAAATGTTTCAGTTAGTTATATTTGTTTCTATTGCTGCATAACATACTCTTTAATATGAACAGTCACTTTGCCATCTAGTTCTTAAACTGAAAGAAAGGATACACACACACAATGAAGACACTTGACGCCAAAAGATTTATTTTTATATAGTCTCTGAAACAAAACAAAACCAAGGAAAGGGAAATAATTTAAATAAAATAAAATAATATTGAAGTTATTGGCACATGTATAAACCTTTGGTAAAGGTCTTTTTTAAGTAAGAGGTTTTTATCTTTCATTATTAGAGACTCTTTCATGTTTACTCCAATCACGTCTTATTTTCTGGGCCTGATCCAAGTCTATAATGGTTGGAGAGTGAGTGAAAGTTTGGTGAATTAGAGTAAGTCGTGAAAATTTGAGGAAATGTCAGTTTTCTGCTTATGGATTCCAGCTGATGTTATGAAAGTGCTGAAGGTATTGAAGTCAACTGAGTGTCACACAGAGAATCTGAGATAGACAGGAAGAAGTTGGGGAAGCCATATATAATAACCTCAGTTTTGTAAAAACTAGGCATCTTACCTGAGCATGCCATGTGGAATTCTCCTGTGTTGATTGGGAAGTGCTGAGCTTTTTCACAGAGCTTTTTTTCCCAAAGACAGGGAGAAAAAAATCATAGTCTGAAGACACTTCTTCCCATTTAATACAGAGGGACAATAAATGACCTAGCTGTCATGACACATCCGATGTCTAGACTCCCAAATGGAAGAGATGAGTTTGGTTTAGTCTTATCATTGACTTCAACAACTTGTAGGTTCCAGAAGACAACTAATTATGTGGTAAAAGAAGAATTTTTCTTTTTTTGGTCCCAAGAGCCAGAACTGAGGATTGCCAAAGTGTTTGTATTGGCATAAAGTAACGTATACCTAGATGCCTGTATGTTTCTATGAAAGACCATATTTTTATTCTATCGTACTTAGAAAGCTGGAACAAGCATACTTTTACGATGGTTCAATGTCTGATTGAATACATGCCTGTTACAGAGGTATTTAGAAATTTCCTCATTCACAGGAAGGGTACTGTGGTAGGTCACAGAAATAGGCCATAGAAATCAAAAGCTGTATTTTCATGAGCAGCCAAAACAACCTAATGACTGCCACCAAGAAGGAGGATTTTGCATCTTTTCCCTTCACAAGCCTTACCTTCCTGCACCCCAACAAGTCCCATTCATGCTGTCCTGTCAGCTCCCTGAAATCAACTTTGAAAATTATTAGAAGCCTCCAAGACCTTATTAATCTCTGGCTCCTTCCCTTCCCTTCTTCCCTTTTTCAATAGAATAGCTCTTAGGGCAATCTGCCAAGCACCAGCCTCATAGAAGAAGGGCAGGGGTGTGGAACAGAGAGAAGAAAAGGGAGGAGAAAAGGGAGGAGAAAAGGGAGGAGAAGGAGTAAAATCTCCTGGTTTAGGTAGTGGCAAGCTGTTAAATCAGCTTGCTGTCCAAGTACTGCTGCTCGGAATCACGGTCTTCTACTTGCAGATGAAACGGCTGGGAAAGTGGGAGGATGAGAGGAATATGCTTACAGAGTATTAGGGAGAATTCCAACTTGAAAAATCAATTCTTTAGATGAGGAGTTCTGGGTAGATCTTTATTTTAAAAACTATGCAAAAAATCTGTCGTACTGAGTTGCAGAAAGCCCACACAACTAGTAAAAATGAATAAAGTTAACAGAAGTGCTATTACTTCCAGGCTAATATTTTAAAGAGAACAGACATTTCTCTGCTCAGCATTATGGCAATATTTGACCGGGGCAATAACGCTCAAACTTTTTTCAATCTCTGGTTGTACTTTAATAGGACTCTTGTAATCAGTAGAACACAGCCATGGCGAACACTTACCTTCAAAGAGCTTTACAGACATTAAAAGCCTAATCCTGCCACTTCTAATTGTGTTCCGTGATCACTTCCTTATGGTGGGGGTCAGGATAGGAAAATCATAGCCTGGGTCCAATGCCATTAGCCATGTTGGACAGCCCTGTTCTCCACCTTTTGACTTAGCGCGCTACCCCGGGAACTGCACACAAAGTGCTGTAGAAGTGCTCTGATGTATTTGCTTACGCTGTTCTTTTGTTGTGATGTTGAAGAGGGTTTAAAGGCATTTATCTCAAAAGAAACTATAAGAATTCAAAATGTTTGGGATCTTTCTGAACTGCAAATAACAAATAAGGGCAAGAGGGTTTAGCTGCTCACCTTTTTGTAAGGTGAAAGCATATAAATCCAGTATGAAATGAGGATGAGAGATTAGATAAAGAAATTAATTTAATACTCCCTACAATTCAGGACAGTGTGTATAAAAAAAAAGCAATACAACCTCCATAACAATTCTCACTAAAGCTTATGACAGATTGCTGGATTTGAACTTCAGTACTGTTCTAACAGCCCATTTATAATGTTCAAAGGAAATGCAATTAGACATATTGCACTCATCACCTTATATTCAAAATTAGTAGATTTAATTCCCAGCAAAACCCATGAGTCTCCTGTTTGAAGCCAAGCTTGTATCATCTAGTTGAAGGATTTACTCAAAAAGCAGGAGTTTGGGGAGTTTGGTGAGATAAGTGCATTATCTTCATGGAGCATATATTACCTTCTAATAGCTCCAGAAAAGCATTTTTGGAGTTCAGAGAGCTTATTTCTATTCTTATTTGTTACAGTCGTTATTTATTTATTTATTTATTTAATGAGTATTTGTATAGCGTGCTGCTGCGGATAGGATAAAGTTTGGTTTCTTATCTATGATTGCATTTTTCTATGCTGTTAGCAAGTGGTAGGGTAGTATCTGCTGCCTTATCATTAATACATTTATTTATGTTATTGAAATTAAGGTCGTTATCAAATCTGTTAAAAATTTCATACACATGTGTATAGTTGGCATGGAGAAAAGGATTTATCTGAAGGAGATATGTAACTGAAAATGAGCATAAAAGGAAGAGAATTCATAGTCTAATGCTATTCCATACTTACTGAATTTTAGAATGAGACAACAAATTCAGTGCACCAGTTTTCTTCCATTTATTGTCTGCTTTTCAGGAGGAAAAAAAAAAAGGTACCTGTGAAAAGAAAGCAAGAAAAAGAGGACTTCACTGTGGTAGTTTCACATATTTATCATAAAAACTAACATGGAAAAATCTAAGAAAAAGACAGATTTGCACAGCTGACCAAAAGGTGCTAGGAAAGCAGAACCATTAACTTGGAAAGGCAGAGGCACAAAAAAGATATAATTTTTTTCTTTTGAGTGGTAGCTGGTACTATAATTTTTTTTTTTTCAGTAATGAAGACGTTCTAGAAAGGCTCCAAAGCTTATCATATGTGGTTATCTCGGCTTCTAATTGGTATTGATATTGAAAAAACCTGAGGCTCTCCTACTAACTTAACCAAAATATGAGCAGTATCACAACAATTACCAATTGCTGTGAGTAGGAAGAGGACTAGATACCCGAGTATGACTGAAAATGCACTAGGGAGAAATAGAAGACTGAGTTTTCTAGCTCTCATCCTCATCTTCTTCTCAAACCCTCGGGTATTTGGGTTTCACAGGAAGAAAAATCAGATCTCATTACATCTAGTTTTTGATATTTGGACATCCAGTTAGGGGAATAAACATGTACCCTGGATTAGGCAAGGGCCATCAACATAGTGTGTAGGTGGAAGTGCTAATTCCCCTGTGGGTTCCTTTTCAGCAGTACTAAGGAGTGTCATATCACTTTGCTCAGCAGCCTTAGGAGGTTTCTGTACTTAGCAAAGCCAAGACATATTATGCTGAACTGCTGAAGAAGTACCTTTACTCAGTAAGTATAAGCATCCTTTTACTTTGTAACTACAGCAGGAACCTACCTTTCTTTGTAGGAGCTGATATTTAATTTGTTAATGCCCACTCGTAGCAGCTTTAACACATGGTAGTTACACATCTATCTCTTTAAGCCTATGAACACTTGTGTGCACAGTGGAAAAGTTACCTGGAACAGTTTTACAGTAGAGCTCTCTTGCTGGCTTTGCTGATGTAAATATTGAAGATGTTTTGGCACTACATGTTCCCTAGAAAAGCTAAAAGCCCTACTTTTTGATTAGAGCCTGCACACCTTCAGCACTCTAGAACTATAGCAAAAAGAAAGTATTTTCCCCAGAATGTTAAAAATATGATTCCTTTTTTCCGTTGATGGTTCCCTGTACATTTCACTGTGTTTCACACTGCTTTGAAAATAATAGTGGTTCCTTTCTCCACACATTATTCCATCTATTGATTTCTAGTGAGATGGGTGTAACTCCTGCTTAATCAGTTGAATGGCATACAGCTGATGCTCTGATTGAGTTCACTGCACCTAACATTAAATTGCTAGCTTGGCACATGTGCAGTATTCAAGGAGTCAAATCCTCACTTTCTCAGCATTTGCTAACAGAAAAATGGGTCATATATAGGTGTCTGGTGAAGAGATAAAGACAGTTCTGAAATACATCTAAACATATTTACACAAATGCACACACAGAATTAAATGCATTATAATACACACAGAACGAGTACAAAGCAAAAATTATTATACCTTTTAATGGAAAAATCCTCAATTAAATGGACTTACTTGGCTTGACAGTTTTAGCTCAAGGTAGGTCTGTGATTCAGACAAGTTGATACATCAATATTTATGATAGAAAGGGAAAGGGGTAAAATTGGAAAGTTTCCTAGAATATTTGAGAAAAATTTACTGCATCATTTAGTATGTACCAGATACATTACCTAGATGTATTAGTAGAAAATGGAGGGTATGTATTTGTAACCACAGAGACAGACAGAAATAATCTTCTGCCCGATATAAAAGCTTTCTTCAACCCCTTCTAAGGAGATATCTCAGTTCCATACATCCGATTTATTAAACATACATAGGATCATGGCACATCATAGGGAATGTGAGAATGAAATGAATGAATAGGTTGACAGGTTTCTAACAGGAAGATGTGATAGAGAGGAAACCATGGAAGCAAAGATTAAAGCATTAGAGAAACCACATAAATCTTTATTAAAGAAATATCTATGCCTAACTTATACCAGTAGCCATAGTGCATGAGGAAAAAATAAGGACATATCCTGAGAAATGACTGTCTATTATGACCAAGATTTAGATTAGCAAGTATGGCATACCCTAGTGCTAGAACCTGATATAATTTTTATTAAGTCTCTTTATACACAGCTTTGCATGTTAATACCATGTTCTCCTTTGATCTGGTTAGTCATCCAGCAGGAAGCTAGCAGAAGACAGTTACTTTATAACAAGTACAGTAAAGAAATTACTGGTTTCTTTGTAGGACACAAAAAAAGATTTAACATGCTACCTAGCATAATTGTGCAAGGGTTGAGTCATTATCCCTGCCAGAAAGACATTGTACAACCTGAAGTCTTCCTTCTAATGGGCCAAGAGAGCTCTTCCACATCTCTGAGTGTCTTAGATGGAACTAGAGTTTGTTTGTCTAGTGTTTGGATTGGTGGGGGGTTTTGGGTTGTTTTGGGTGGGGGGTTATATTGATGGAAGCCATCACTGAGACAGATCAGGAGTTTGATGGATTTTGATTCAGACACAGACTGTCTGGGGACAAACAAAACATACTAATGTTGTCTGGCTGACTGTCCTGGCAAGCATACTAAGAGAAGAGCAGATGAAGCCTGTACTCACAGCATTTCATCGTAGCATTTAATCTTAATAAATTGTGCAGGGGACAGTACCTCCCAATAAACTATAGTACAGTGAGGATATGCTAATTAAGTGGAAGTGGATTTCTTGTTTGATCAGACTGTATCTGGTTGATCTGTGATGGCGATGACAGCAACGATAATCTAATCTCATCCACCCACCCATCTGGTACTTCTAATATGTTTATTGTACTATTGTATCTACATCATCAGTCATGGATGTAAAACATGTAAAGACTGCAAACGTAAATAAGGAATGACATATTAACTGAGCAACATACACATTGCTGCATTTACGGTGCTGGGAAGTGGGTCCTCTAGGGAACTTCTCATTACAGATCAGCTGCTGATATGCTGCTATTAACACCCAGCTGCTTGCTTCTGCCACATAGAGGTTTGTGGTGATACCTACTGCCACCTAGTACCGCACAAGGAATGGCTTAGTAATGCACAATGAATGCAATTAAAAAATCTTTGCTGGGCACTTGGATGTGATTCTGTAAAACAGTCATAAGGAGGGAGAGAAAAAAGTGCACAGCAGTATTTCATGCACATTAAATTTATTTACTGTCTTGTAACTTGCTTACGCAGAGAACCTCCTCTACAAAGCTGGCCGGTGCATCACTACCTTCTCTTGCTTTCTTCCTTGTTACTGCCAGCTTTGGGGTGTCTGCATACTCACTCAGTCTTTCTTTTCAGATAATTAATCTTCCAAATAAGCATTGTCCTGTCCCTCAGGCATTAACTATTAAGTTCTAGTTTCTGCTTTTCACTCACTACCATGTCTTGTTCAGCTTTATGCACTTATCTCCCTGCTCCAGCCTTATCAGGCAATCCTTTTGTGACAAGAATTCAGGGGAGGGTCTGTAGCATTGTCACTATTTTCAGCCTCTACATAATGTCATCAACAGTTTGAACTCAGTTGTTGGCTGCACTGCAGATTTCAATTCCTTTTTGAGGTGTTTAGCTATTTTAGATACACTTCCATTTCTTCAGCTTCCTAATTGAAAGTGGTTGTTTTGCATCTTGCTTCAACTTACATCTTTAGTTTAAGTGTATTGCATTCCCTGTCAAACACTCTGACGTGATTAGAAGTTGTATTTTGTACTTCCTTTAAATTTTAAAGCTTAAACCAGCAGATTAGAGCTATCTGATGCATGAAACTGACAATTACTTTCATTTCTGTTTTTTTTTAAATGATTCAAGTGTCTTAATAGCATGTAAGAACATTTGTAAGTTTAAAAGATAGAATGCCCTTTAAAGAAATGTTATGTTCAAGTGAGAAAAAAGGTAACTTTGATTTGTATAAGCAAATTACCTACACAATCAAACACACTTATATATACAGAAATACAAACATGCAAATACATCCATTAACTTCATCTGTCTCCCTACTTTTCCCAGAATTTCTTGTATTTGGTGGGAAATACAGTGAAAATACAGCTGTAAATTTCTGTGCATTCATACTCTTACTTGTGTGGGAGCTTGAATTCACTAGTATTTAAAAGACAGAGAAGCATGCTAGCATATCTTATCTGAATTGTTAGAGCACAGATTTGTTTAAATCTCAAATGTATTTTCCTCTCTGGTGGAGAGAAACTTCCATGAAGAAAATACTGATGAAGAAAATAGTTGGCATACAGCATTCAATTGCTTCAAACAAAAGACCCAAGGATGTCAAAGAGCTGGTGCCGGGAGGTTCTTGTTCTTGGTGTCCTAAAACTGCATTCCCTATGTCAATTCACGGTTTCCTTTGGCGGCACTAACTGTACTACAGGCACGTGTTGTGATCAAAGCATTTGGTATCTGTGTCAGCTCCAAGAACCAGTGCTGTCCTTACAAATACTGCACAACCCCAATCAATTTCACTGAAAATAAGATATAAAAAACATAACTAGGTAGCACTAATTTGTATCTGAGTTTCTGAACTTATCTTCCACTACACCTTTCTAGCATATGAGCCTTTGGGAACACAACAACCACATGAAAAACATTTCTGAACATAAGCTGGATACTGGTATCTTCCTGTGACATAAGTAAACCTCAACAATTTTGTCTCTGTTAGTGTAAATGTGAATACATTACTTGTAGCAATGAATTGTGCTGCCATTAGCTGTTTCCAGAACTGATTAAGGAACAAAACTGAAATATGGCATTTAACTATTCACAAGAAGAGTCTGTAACAGAGCAGTGGGTGTTACAGTATATCAAGAAGATGATGCTGTTTTACCAAAGATGTTCTATAGTACCCCTATTTAGCAGAAGAGCTAAGTAATAGCTTCAGTGAACATACAAACGTATACAGGTACATATTTGAGCAACCTGGTCTAGTGGAAGGTGTCCCTGCCCATGGCAGGGGGTTGGAACTAGATGATCTCTAAGGTCCCTTCCAACACAAACCACTCTATCATTCTATATTTGAGCATGAAGGTCCTAAAATAAGACTCAAAAATATACTTTTGCTCAAAGGAGCAATGTTGAACACACAGTCTGCTAACTGTTGCAATAAGAGCTGGAGCAAAAGGGATGGACGATCACATTTTCTGCAAAATAAGGTAAGGAACTCATCTCAGCACTCTTTACCAATTTAATGTACATCATGTCTGAACTGTACTAAACTCACTGCTTCCTTAAAAAAATAAACTGATTACCATAACAACTGTGGGGAACTTAATGATTGAATATCTGAACAATTCCAATAAGTGTAAAGTTTTAAAAGAGAATTCTTACAGAAAAATGTATGTTTTAGCAGAAAAGACACTCAATATGCAAAACATGTTTAATTAGATTATTTAAAAGCATTTTATATGAAATAATAATTAAGAGAAGTATTGAAAGAGGCATTAGTTAAATATTTCTTAAAATATGTCAATAGCATATTTTACTTGCTCTGCACATCTGTAAAAGTGGAGCATTCGCTTTGGAGATTTGATAGTTATCAGGGAAAATTATTGTACCACAGGGAATTTGTATGAAATATTCATTCAATTAAGTATTCAAAACCCTCTGAGCCATTCAACTACTCAGTCAAAATGAGCATATTCTAGGAGCAGAGGCATCGTTTTTATGATAATGCATACAAACTGATTTCTTAAGCAAATGCACTTTTTGACTTGGAGATCGATCTAACAACAGTGATGATAAAGGCTGGTTCCTCACTCAGGAATTCCAGAAAATGTTTTGCTGGCTCTGCTGTGCTATAAACACAATTTGTTGTGCTCTCAGTAAAGTTATTAAGACGTTACAAGGCCAGAGCTACTGCTCTGAGTTAGGGTGCTTTGGTTTGCTGGGTGCTCAAACTGGTGCTGGAATGCACAGCCTTCCAATTAATTTGGCTGTTTCTCACTCTGATCAGCATATCTTCTTTTTTTTTTTTTTTTTAACTGAGCTTATTAACAATGAGATACTCTATTCTGAGGTTTCTGTCTGCTTGTTTTGTTTTTCTTGATTCAAATGAGAAATGGAGAAGCAGCTTTTCTTCTGATGCAGATATTTCAGGCTGTGTTAAGAACTTTGCCCCACGTTGATATAATTCAGCTCTAAGATTCAAAAAATACCACAACGGGCCTGGCTAAAGGTCCATTTAGTCTGATTTTTCTGTATAAAAGAATGGCCATTTACAAATACTTCAGACAAGAAAAGAAGAAATAGAGGACATACAGATGACTTTTCCTTAGGATCTCCTTTTACCCCTTAATAATTTTATTTTAAAAGTGTATTTTATTTTAAAAGTGTACTGGGTAGCCTTTTGCTTTTAGTTGCTTCTCAAAGAATTTTTGACATGCTTTATTTGCCCTAGTTTGCACAGCAATTTCTATTTTTCTCATTTGAATGGGAAAAGGCTTTTTAAGTTTTTTTTTTAACCAGTATTTGCATATTTCACTCTATTTTTTTAACTGTGCTGGATTTTTTGCTGAACCTTTGCAAATCTTTGTGTAATTGTACATCTTTGTCCTTGTCCTCCAACCTGAAATGGGTCCTCCATATTGAAATGTTTAAACAGTCTCTCTGTTGACATTTGCACTGTGATTACTCTATTATAAAGTGACTTTTCTGCAAGAATGAAATGTGAACTACTGAGGACTAAATAAAAAACCCTTCTTTTTCTTTTTGGAGATCTCCACTCGCTCCAAGAACAAAAGAAAAACAAAATGTTAAAAGACAGAGAAACCAATGTTAAATATAAAGACAGAGACCTTAACGTTAAATTATCCATATATCTCTATTTGAAAAATTAGCAATAAATTCATAGACCGTTAGTATTTATACTTCACCACGGTGCAGCAAGAAGAAAGTCTTGAGGTTGACTCAGTGTGTACATCTGTGCTAGTGATCAGTCTGGTTCTAAAGAAGAAAGAACTGGGGTTTAATTTCTGTGCTCCTGAGTGGTCCCAGGACCATGGGTGCACATTGCATATTTACTAGAAAGCAAGCTCGCTTCTGTTGCTCACGCTAAGCATGCTCTGCACATGCATTGGGGGTAACTGCTGACAGCCTGACACAGGGGCTGTGCCTGGGGCTGTGTTGGTGGCTTCTCGGTGTATAACTTCTACCACGGACTGTCAGGAGTGAACACATTTTGAGAGCACTGGTGCTGGCCCTGTGTGTGCACTGCGATTCCATTCTGGATTGATCAGGACAAACCATGAATGACCTGTAAAAGTTCAAAATGATTTAAAACAGATTGCAATCTTCTAGTTGGCCTTCCTTTTAGTGAAAATTCATCCAGCTTGCTTTCCATCTATCTTTTGCAACATCAAGCTGACCTGAACATAATCTTTCTTCTTTATGTTTTGCAAAATATTATATGAACATCCCGGAGTATTTTGTCTTGTGTCAAAATGTTTAGTGAGCTAGACTTTCCATAGCAAATTTTTAGCATTTTTTTCTACCTGTGCTTCTCTAAAGAGGTATGAAAATAAATCTAAAGAAAACCCAGTATCTGAAAACATTGTGTTAACGATTCCAAACAGACTAGAAGTAGTAATGCAATAAATTTAATAATTACAGACAGGTAGGGCTTGTGCATCAGTATGTACTTCCTTCAGCAACTTTCCTCGGGTATCAAAATTCTTCATTGTTCATTCTGCCATTGCATCACAACTGAAACATTTTTTACAATTTTTTATGCCTGACTAGTTCAATATTGTTTAATGTAAAACTATTTTTTTCTGAGCAAAGTGTTCCACAAGTCCATTCAAGTTGTATACAGGGTTGATTCAGAAGATGTTATTCTTGCCATATTTTGAACCTTACTAGAATTGTGTCATGTTATATCTTAAATAAATACAACAAAGGATAGTGATGTTAAATATAACTAGATATATTTCATATGTATCATCTAAACACTGACCATCTGACTGTAAATGTACTATCATCAATGGTACAGAAATCTAGTTTACATATAATTCTTGCTTATTTGTATGTTGGGTAGGTTAAATGTTCAAACTAATATTTTAAAATGGCTAAAATGAATAAAATACTTTTGGCAGCCGGAGTCAGTATCTGTATTTGCTTTTTTATCTATCTAAAATCTGTGGTCTTAGGCCTGGATTCATGCCACATGAGCTTACATACTTAACCATAGTGACTCAGTTAAGAACATGCTCTCTTTAGTGTCCTTACACAGTCAACAAAAAAGGCTTACCACCTTCAGAGGAGTATTCAGCCCGCTTAAGATGTTAATTTCCTTAGAAGTTGGCACTTGGTCTCTGCTGATCACAGAGGAAACTGTGGCTTGCAAAGGGGACCATACTCTACCCTAGGCACCACTGTAAAATGCCTGTGTTTAAACAGGAAGAATGGAACAATAAAGACTAAAATAATATGAAAAGGCTTGTTGCTAAAACCCTGTATTTTAAAAGGCTTTGAATCACTTACATACTTTTCTCCAATATAGTATACTTCCACACTGAACATTTCAGACAACCAAAAGAGAACCAACCATGGTGTTAGCCCTGATGCAGATGTATTGAATCTCAAAATCATAGGAGAGAACAATCCTTGTTACATCTTTGAACTGTAGAAAATGGGAACTACACAAAAACGAGGATGCTAGTCAAAAGAAAATGTAAAGGGTAAGTTGAATTGGCAACATACGTGCACTGGAGACTGTTTAAAATAACAGTAATATCAGTAAACAGAAGTCATCAAATGAAAAAGGCTCCAAAAGGGACAAATAAACAGTCAGAATGATTAAATGTCTCAGTAAAAGAGGTTGATAGAGGCAAAAAGACATCCTTCAACAGATGGAAGTTGTGCTCAATGAAGAAAACACAATACAGCAGGTATTCTGGCAAGGTAATCATAAAACCAGAAGAAAAAAAAAAAAAAGATTTGGAGAAAAGCATGCTAAAGGCTGAAAATACAAAAATATTTTAAATACATCTGACTGCAGTAAATGCAGAGAGAAAGGTGCCTCTGAAGAGCAATCCAGAAAAGACATCTCTTCGGAGATGTGCTTTGAGAATGAGAGAGAGAGAAGAGTAGCATCCTTCTCTGGGTCTGACATGCCTGATTCAGGACTAGACATTAGAAATCCTGTCTATGAAGAACAGCAAGGAGTCAATCACCTTAGAGATGATAGCCGGTATAGAGTGTCTAGAAGAAGAAAAAGAAGTGGTTTTGCTGTTACTCCTTTCTGAGTAAAAAGTCATGACTATTGGACCTGTCTAGACGATGAGATTTGAACTCAAATGCTTCTCCAGGCTGGAGACTGAAATCCACGGAGGGTTTTCTCCTCTGGCTTGTGGACGGGGCATTTGGAGATCAGGGGAAAGACAGTGGTTTCTGTTTCTTGGGTGCCTCCTCCCTCTCATCTTCTCCATGTCAGCAACCCCATTTGCCATCCTGGGACCCAAAGTCACCCACAGGGACTAAATCTTCCTCCTAATGGGGCAGTGAGAAGGGAAGGAGAAGAGAAACAACATGAGGTGGGGGAAGAACTGGCAGATCCTTTCAGAGACAAAGGCTTTCTGGTGATGCAGTTGTGAGGGCAAGATTGTAGGGGTAGATCCCATTTACTGTTCCTGAGAGACATGTCTACTGCACAGCTTGAGCATCCTCTCTGCCTCCTGGTTATAGCAACTGGAAACAGTCACTGGGTAAGCACAGTAAGTTATCTGGTGCTATGATACTTTGCTGCTGTATATTTCTGTGCACTCTCTGGAGTAAGTGCTCAATGGAGCTTAATTACTGCCTTATTTTGGCTACCAGCCAAGATTTCAGATGTTCTCATGCATATAATTATTTTTTCATCACATATATGGTAAAATTGTATGTTTTAGTTCTTGCTAGAATGAGCAGTTTGAAGTTTTTCAATTACTAGACTACTTGTGTGAGAATATTTGTTCGGATTGGTAGAAGATACTACAACTAGTCTTATATTAGAGAGCCTTAAATAAAGGTAGAAGTGGCTGCCACAACAATGTTTTCAGAGCTCAGCTAGTAGATTGTTGTTGCAATAGCTTTACAACTCTTGGAAAGCAAATCTCCCAATTAATGCTTTATTAAAAATACAATTTTGCACCTATCTGAAAGCACTTGTATATCAAACATGGAGGTGGGTACATACACAGTAAATATTTGATTTTTAATTTTTTTTTTCCTGGCACTCAGATGTCTATTTTTAATTTTTTTTTTTTTTCCTCACAGTTGAAAGCATGAAAGGTTTTTCTTTGATGTTCAAGTTTCTGTATTTAGGAATGTTAATTTCTCAGAAGTTATTGGAAGTTACAGAAATTAATCTCTCTCATGGTATCACTGTCTCCTTGGGCATCTCTCTATATCCATTCATAGAAATTAGAAACATCCTTTTTGATCTAATGTGTCATTAGTTTTTTATTATCTCCTTTCCACTGAGCCTAAACTTTGCAATATTTTTCTTTTCCTGAAATTGGCCTGAAAATGGGCACTCAGCTACTATAGAAATTAAAGTCACTATGTGTGCATGTACATCCTGACTAAGATTTACTCTGGATAATGGGTGTGCTCGTGATAAGAATGGGAGCTATTCAGAAAAGCAGGCTTGCCACATCCGTATGGTCCAAGAATTTGTAGTTTACAGTTTCTGGATCACATGGGCTCCTTTTCTCATTTAAGGCAGTCCTAGGAAAGGCAAGGCCTTATCTGAAGAATAAATGTCTCTTCAGCGCTGAGTGTGACTTATGATATATAATATCAGACTCTATCTGAGTACTATTCATACTACTTCTCTTCCACGTCCAGGCTTGATGACTGTTATCCACACACTTAGTTTCTTCTAGGACAACGCTTTGTATGGAAGAAACATCATAACTTGTTGAAGTTAATTGCAGCATCATAGCTAAATTTAAACATCCTCAAGGTGTATTGAAAGGTATTTTCTGTTCTCCTAGTAACTTTCAGGGCTGCAAGAAAATGTCCAGGCCAATGGTTAGGACCTGGCCTGAGGTTAAGCTAACTGAAAAGGCCATGAAAAACTACTGGGGTGATTAAAAGGAAGTTATATGACAAATGGCTGAACTTCATGGGTGATTGGAGGAGAACTCTGGGTGCTTTTTGAAGAGTAAAATCTTGCAAGATCAACTCAACATAGATAACAGTATCACTGATATCATCTCACATTACAGAAACGGGAACAGAAATATCAAAGTTTGGAACAGATGTAAAAATGGGAACCAATGGGGAGAAGAAAGGAAAGGTGAAAAGCAGGGTCAAGAAACTGTAAAAGAGATAATAAGGTATCTAAATCATGTGACTAATGCTCTTTGGTGACCTGCTGGATAGCCCTGCCCATGATCATTGAAGCCTAAACCAGGGCAAAAAACCAGCCTGTTGTTCTGACCATACCACGAGATAAACTCACTTCTGTAGTCAAGAAGACAGAGGTGGTGGGATGGTGGGATCCTGGACTGATGGACTGATATTTTAAATATTTTGCATTTTTAGAGATTTCAAGAGCATTGTGATACTGAGAATCAGGTATAAATAAAGAACACTGCATTTTTTTTCTAAGGAGAAGGGAAATGGCAAATAAATAAGTTTTATGAAAACTTGTATTTTAAAATTTGCAGCTTTACAGTAGTTGACAACAACCCATGTAAGTCTATACTGAGACAACTACCCCTTTTAAGAAAATGTTTCTAATAGTTTGTGACAATATAAAAAGAAGTATACACACAAAAGTTAAATAGAAAATATATTTTTCATTCTAATTTTCCTTGCCTCATGAGAAAGAATTGTGTTAGAATCTGAAACTTTAAAATATCCAGCAACCTAAGACACAATAATTTCACATTTTAAATGAAATATAACTGAAATATTCCTGAGATTCTTTATAGCCAAAAGACTATCGGCATTCAATACTGCATGTTCTCAGAGAAAAGTCTGAAAAGGTCAATAGCTGGCCAGGTTTCAAAATGTCTCAATCACTGTAGCTCTCTTTAATTTTATAGAGTTATACTGAATTAGCCTGGCTGAAGATCCAACATAGTGTTTTTTATCAGAAAAGTATCAAATGGTTTAACTGTGCTAGTACAGAGTGCTGAGTTGAAATTTTTACATGTTTTCCTAAAAGGGAAAAATGTGAACCCAATATACAATTATACTGAGAGGAAATACAAATGTAATAGTAGCAAATGAGGAGATATTGAGGAGAAACTGCAGTGGCAAATAGTATACGTGAATGGTATACATTAAATACTGTAAAGGATTTATCTGTCCAATTTCCATTAGATTACAGTAGGATTTTGGTATCGCAGAAGTCTGTAGCTAGAATATAACTTCTCTGTTGCATTGGCAACAGCTGTACAAGTACACTGAAGGAAAAAACCCAGATCTTTTAAGGTAAGGTTAGAGAAAATTGCTAGCCTCATCACTACGTCTGACATCCCAGATGGGAGATCTGCAAAGAGATGAAATATCGTTTAGCTATTTTGTAAAGACTGAATATATTGTCCATGTGACTCCCTAATATGGGAATGGCAGTGCAGCTCTTGGTCAAAGCCATCTAAGATGACAAGCAGGATATCTGCTAGTCTTTGCTAGGAAGGATTAGGACACTGGCTCTGGTATGAAATGTTTCTCCCTAGGCTGAATGAGAGGCACTATGCAATGTTGAGAGTGCAGTGTGGGTACGACTCACTGGCTAAAGCCCAGGCCCCTCTCTTTCTCTTCCCATCCTCCCATTTAATCTCTTGAACTGGAAGCTCTCTTGCAGAGCTGCCCCAGGAGGACAGAGCAACTTCCTTAGGAGTTCTGTAAAGCTTGCTTTATCCTGTTTTTTTCAAGTAAGAACTTAAAGTCTGTTATGAGACTTGAACCAACCTCACAAGAAAGTAAAAATTAATGATGGGTGGTATTTATGGGTGGGGTTGTGTGCCTATAGTGGTATTCCATTACTTTACATCTTCAGTATTTACATAGTTGTCTCTTTGGCCTAGTCTGTAAAAAGCCAATATAGGATTATTCATTACCATTTCTATCCTCAGGATACTCAGTTAATGATAATATTGTCCCACAGAAAAGTTTTGTGTATTACTGATGGTGCTATAGCTGTGGTTAGGACATGTTGGTTAGGTCATGGTTGATAAAATATGACCTCAAAGCAGCTTTCTATTTGCTATCAGTATTTACCAGTTATATTAACCTGATACGAGTATTTGTGTCTGGGGATTTACAGAGAGAAAGAAAAGACTACTGAGTAGTCAGGGTTATGGTGAGGTCTGCAACTGATCCATGGAGCCAAATAAAATAATAAAAACCACTGTGCTTTTTGTAAAATGTTTGATAATTATCCATGAAAACTGTTTAATTTTGGCAATAATCTTCTGGGCCAAAGAGCTAGGTGTTTACTGTGACTGAAAACTCTTCCTGAAACATAGGTGTTTACTGTTACCCAGAAGGATCATTGGACAGTTCAAATCAGCATAATTCTGTTGACAGACAGTTGTTCCTCAGTGGCGAACTGGCTTCTTCAGATAGGAAAGAAAACTAAAACATCTCAGTAACAAAGGCAAAGTTCTTAGTTAAGAAAGATTTCTTCTGTCTTAAAAACTTCTTTTTCTCTTATATTGCAAGAGCTGCCTTAAAACAGCTCCTCAGTATGCCATTGCTAGATTGGTTTAAAAATAATGAGACTCCAGGTTCAGGGTGGCTACTTACATTTATTACCATCTGTCATGTTTGCTTCTGCGATGTTGCTTGCAAACTAGAAATTTATCATTTAAAGAAAGAACAGTTCTGTATATCCATCATATGTTATACTTCACACTGAGACAATCAATTGTGCCTCTACACTGGCACCAGGTTGGGGCAGAGCAAATGATCACTTGTATCAGAAGTATGAATTTCTGTTCCTTTAAGGCAGGACTCCTAGAAAATGAATGTTGCATATGAATAAGCAGAAAACTAATGTTGGGCTTCATCTTGTACAAGTTAGACGTACATTTCTCTACAGTCAATGAGACAATGGCCAGTGGGACAGTCCCCGCGAGGAGGCAAACTGTCTTCTCTGTAGAGAGGGAGTTAACGTGAGGGTGTTCCAGAGGGAGTTAATGTGAAGGTGTTCCAGAGGACACGCTGTCTCTTCCTGTCCATATTGCTGCATATCCAGACATACATACGCAACTATATATACACATTACTTACAATGTAAGATATGGAATATATAAAACATAGCATGTTGTGTATTCTTATTTGTTATATATCTTATGCGTTATACAAACTGACAAATAAATTAATTTACAATTGATTTTCTTCCTATCTCTTGCTCCTCAGTTACTGCAGATTGAGCCTTTTTAACTGTTTAGACTAGATGCCTAATTACATGACTGAGGTTATGTAAGATAACTCCAGCAAAACCTAAGCCTATTATCTTGAACAGGACAAGAGTCAGTTAAACACAGGGGAAAAGTCTCTTACATATGCTATGTATTAATAACAAGCATCCTTATTTAGATTCAATTTTTTGCATAACCATTATTATTAATAAATAATTCAAAATCATGTATTATCTCATCATTTTTCCAGATCATTAGATAAGAGCATAACATATTCAGATGCTGAACACTGCTGCATAATATCAGAACAAACAGTATGCAGGAAAGGTGGTCATATGAAAGTTTATCCACAGTGTGCATTTTACCATAAGTTATATTTTAACTCTAAGTAACATAAAATAAAATAGTGAGTTTTGTAGATAAATAAAATATATTATTACCTTATGCAGCAGAGAGCTTTGTCCCGTGAGCTGCCTATGACTTAAGGAAGGAAGACTGTGTTTTAGGCATGCAAGCAATGTATTTGTCATTGAGGTGAGGAAGCAGGAACACAGAGCATAATGCTGCCAGCAGCTGTCAGATTCATTAGGTCCAGTTCCTCTGTAATCAGAAGCGATAGATTATATAGTCCCACTGATACACATATTAAGCTTCTCTTCATCTCCTGTATTGTGCTAACCCTCCCCCCCCCACACATTATCAGTAAAAAGAAAATGTATAATATGTCACTGCAGATAGAAAAAAGTTAATTTAAATACTCAGAGGACCTTACACAAAAAGTGAAAGGTAAGACAAATGGTCTGCTTGGGTACATGAAGGAAAATAACAAGCTCTGATGCACAGTTTCATTCCTGGCAAGACTAGGAAGCTAATGGCCACGTGTATTGAAGTGGTGAAACTACAAGAAAACTTCTGCCTTTCACTCTCAGTTTCAGGAAAACAGCAAGTTCTCTGCTCTAACTATACTCCTGGCATCGGGAATCTCACAGCTGTTTTCCAAAGGAACATTTTCTTGGTAATAATTCCCTTGTACAATTGCAGGAGAGGAAAGAAGGACTCAAGCCCCCTCTAGTTGACCCTTTTGAATATACAGGAGTGAAAAATAATATAAGTCATTATACCTCTGTTAGGATGTCATAGAACCTGGTGACATTCAGTTCCGTGAGGTGAATCTAGTTGTGATTTCTTGAAATGATGACCCCAAAACCATCAAAAGGGTGTTCAGTATCTAATGACAAATTTTACTGGAACACAAACTAGGAAAAAAAAAATTTAAAGAGAAAACTCAGGTTTGGTAAATAAGAGAGGTCAAAAAAAGAGGTATCTCCATTCCATTCCACTGAGCTCTTGCTGATCCAGTTTTGCTTTTCTACACAGCAACTTTCAACAGCTCCTAGAGTTGTGATGGTCTCTGCAGAATAAAAAGTTCTCTGGATAATTTAGGCTGGAAGGGGCTTCAGGAGGTCTTAAATCCAACTTTCTGCTCAGAACAGGGTTAGTTACCAGGTTGCTCAGAGTTTTTTCTGGTCAGGTCTTGGCTATCTCCAAGGACAGAGACTGCATAACCTCTCTAGGCAGGATGTTCCACTGCCTGACTGTCCTCATGGAGAAACTGTTTTTCCTTACATCCAGTCTGAACCTCTCTTGTTTCAAAATAGGTCCCTTACCTTCCATCATCCCTCCATGCACCAAACCTCTGGCTTCTTGCTAACCTCCCCAGAGGTACTGGGGAGGCAGCTGCCCAGTCACCCCTCAAAGCCACCTCTTTTCCAGGCTGAACAAGCCCAGCTCCCTCAGCATCACCTCAAAGGGCAGGTGCTCCAGCCCCAGCCAAGCTTGGAGGCCCTCTGCTGAACTCACTCCAGCTTATCAATGTCTGTCTTGTACTGGGGGACACAAAACTGGGCACAGTACTCTAGACGCAGTTTAACAAGGGCTGAGTAAAAGGGGATAACCAGTTTCACCAGTCTACTGGCAGTACTCCCCTTCATCCAGCCCAGGAGGCCGTTGGCCTTCTCTGCTGCCAGGACACACCGCTGGGCAACGTTCCATTTGCTGCCCACCAGGATCCCCAGGTCCTTTTCAGCATTGCTGGTCCTGAGTCAGTCACTCCCCACCCTGTAATGTTGTGGGGGATTAGTCCATACTGATTGTAGGACTTGAAATTTGTCTTTGTTGATTTTCAAAATGTCGGATAATTCCTCCAGCTGGTCCAGATCCCTCTGAATGTCGGCCCTGCCCTCAAGCATATTAACTGCACTCTACAATTTGTTGTCATATGCAGATCTCAGGAGCGTGCACTCTGCTACTTCCTCCAGATCGTTGACAAAGACATTAAATGGGACAGGTCCCAGGATAGACTCCTGTGGTACACTGCTTGTCTCTGGGTAGATTCATTAATCACTAACTTCTGGGCTCAAGCACTTAACCAGTTTTTCACCCATCTACTTGTCCTCCCATCTAGACTGTAACACTCCAACTCGAATGCAAGAATATAAGTAGATCATGTCAAAAGCCTTGCTAAAATCAAGAGAGTCAAACATCCTCTGCCTTTCCCAATCCTTTAATCCAATCAAGGCAATCAGTTTGGTCAGGCTTGTTAATTTGTGCTAACTTTTCCAAAGTTGCCATTGCTCAGAGGCTGGGTGGGCATCAGTCTGCTGGTGGGAGGTGTTGAGCGATTGTCTTTGTATCTCTTGCTTTCTTCCCCCCCCCCCCCCCCCCTTTTCTTATTAAACTGTCTTTATCTCAAGGCAAGAGTTTTTCTTGCTTTTGTCCTTCCAATTCTCACCCCATCCCACTAGGGGAGAGTGAGTGAGTGAGTGGGGGCTTAGCTACTGGCCAGGGTCAACCCACCACACTCCATCCCTCACACTTCCAGAGGCACAGAAAGAATTATGTTGCTTGGCTTACCTGTAATAGCCTGTACTGTCATCCTCTTTCAGAGTGGCAAAGCTTATATTTTATATGTGATCTAAATTTTGCTGTTTCCTGGCTAATATGTGCTTAGCTGCTCTGCTTTAGGGATATTTATAAAAAGTGTGTATCTGAGTACACACTGACTTTAAAATCATTTTTGAAAGCAAGCTCTCTCTGTGGTGTTGTGTTTATTACATTTACTGCTGGATATGTAATAATGATTAAAATCTTGCAAGAACTTAATGATTAGAAAGATTATTTCAGAGTTTATACTATTGACTTCGAGAACACTTGCAAAGCAGTTGTGTATTGCTTTCTGCATCTCTGCTGTGCTGATCTGGGTGTGGTATCTGGTTTTAAAGTGGAGCAGGAGAAGAGGGGATCTTAATATACGGCAAACTGTTGCCAGGCACTGCTGTTAATGAGTGTATGGAGTTCAGCACAATTGATACCTTATAATAAGTACAAGACTCCTATTGCTAAAGCAATATAACTGTTAAATAATGTTTCTGTGTACAGACATGCAGACAAAGAAGAAAAACAGTTTGATTAAAGCATCCTGATAAGGAGCACAAAGCTCTTTCTGTGGTCTCATGCCTGTCAGTCTTTGGAACTTTTGTCCCATTTATTATCTTATTAACATACCAAACAGCCAAATATTCCCTGAATGCAACCCATGTTTATAAATACTATCAGAATTATTGACATTTCATCACTTTCAAAGTTTCATGAAATGATGAATAGGTACACCAAATTCTATCACACGAAACAAAATTAGCTGATTCCAGGTGACTCCAGAGCTATACAGGCTGTACAGAGAAACAGATTAATCTGGAGAGTCAAGAGCACTAGATGAGTTATACAGACCTCTTGGTCAGGTTCTGCAGTTCTATTTAATAGCAGCTGGCAGCATGGGGATATTCTTAGATCACGGAGTTTTTTCCTCTAGCTAAGCCAATGTAGCAGAAGTTGGAACCCCTCCTTCTTTCTGACCACATCTCTGATTAAAAAAAAAAAAAAAAAAAAAAAAAGGAATAGTATGCCAATACTTTCAGATAGAAGATAATTCAAAGCAAATTTTATTCAGTAGGGCAATGAATTGGAGCAAGCCTGAAGCAACCAAACTGCAGGTATTGCATATGGCAGACTCATCAGCAATTTCTGAGCCACCAGCACAGCTGCCTGAGGAACCTGCCAAGAGTCCAGATGTCACTTTTGGAAAGCTACATAACACAGCTTGAAGTATGAATCCTTTGATGGCAAACCATTTTCACTGGGTCACATTCTGATCTCATTTACATTGTTTCAAATCTGAGGTTTTGCACAAAATAAATGAGAACAGAATTTCTTACATGAAAATATAAATGGCAAACAGGCTGAATTTCTTAAAAGAGAAATAGTGAGAGAGAAAAACTGTGTTTAAAATTGAATTCTCAGTTTTCAGGAATATAGTTTTCCAATAAAAACAAACATTTATATGTGTAATTTAAATAATGAAAGCAATGAAAGGAATTAGAATTATTGCACACATTTTCCTAACAGGGTTTTTAAAATAATTCTTATTGCAGATTCATGTAAATTAACTTTTATTGTAATTTGATATGCTAGCAAATAGGTGCATTACTAAAAATCTAATGAGTATGAGGTGCTTAGCCATGAATACTTTCAAAGTATTTTTTTAAATAGTCTGTTTATTAGAAGACTATCAAGGTGCTACTAAAGGAAAAGTATAAAAGGATAGGTCTAGTAAAAACAAATTCAGATTATCAGCAACAAAGTTTAATCCCTGTGTCTAAGTCTTAGGATGTCTTTCATATACACACAATAAAACATGCAATAAATTTAACAAATAAATGATACATCAGTGTCCTTAGAGCAATGCTCTAGACCTGCTGAAGAGTTAATGAGAGAAGTTGTGATGTTTTACCTCTAGGGATGTAAAGGACTTGTAAAATTTTTAAAGACTATTTAAAGATTATTTGTTTTTACAGAAATTAAGCTTTGTTTTTTAAGAAGATAGTTACTATTTTAAAATCTGTTTATTGAGGAATGCTTCTTTCATTGTTTCTGGTTTTGTGTGGAAGAATGAACAGCCTGATGTGCAATGTTGCCTTAACCTCCCCAATGTCCTCTATGACAATCGAAACACTTTATCTTTAGCATTCCCTTTAAGTACAGCTTTGCCCATAGATACTCATAAGGCTTCAAAGCTCCTGTGAAAAACACTACAGCCCAGTTTTGATTACACAGCACCAACAGGCTTTGCTTCTGTACTTCTCTCTATGTCTGTCAACCAAAGGCCTCTAACAAGATGACATTATGTTTTCTGGAATGACAAGATTCACAGAGCATGGGAAAGACTCTGGGGCTGATCCATGATTGACATTATTTTCTTCAAGAGAAAAACATGTTATGTATTGGGATTTTTTTTAAGACCAATGGGACACTCTAAATGTTATTTTCAAACCTACATTATGCCAGTTAAGACCAATTCTTTCCTGGATAAATTATTAATAGAGGGGTTTTTTTGGTAAGCCACATACTTTAACGTTTTAGCTTTTTCTGCACTTCCTAAGCCAATAAAAGTAGTATGATCATTCTACTATTGCCAATAGTCTGTTCAAAATCCATTAATATAATTGAATAATGGTTATTATAATGATATATGTCAGAATTCATTACATGTATTGTGTGAAAACCTGCAGTTTAGCACTAAAAAAACATGGGAAAAGGAGAAAAAGAGTTCTAGTGTCATATATCTTGTTAAGCAATTAAGAGTATGCAACCTCAGATGCATAAAAATTACTGTTGCAAACCCACATGAAGGAAATACAGGCTGAATAAGTTATTTTTATATGTGAAACTGATCCTTTGCTTCCGTTCAGCTTGTAGGTGGCAATTTAAAGGACTTCTTGAAATTTTGTAATAATTCTTTTTTCCTGATGAAATAGAAGCTTTGTTTGACATTCAGAGGGTTTTACGATAAACAATTTTTTTTAAAAAATATTGATGGAAAAATTAGAAGGGAATGTTTAATACTGTCAAAAAAAAATCAAAATTCTTGTTGAAATGATATGTGATTTTTTGCCATTTTATTATAAAATCATCTCAAACTGAGGTTATTTTCTGCAGAATGGAAAACTGGAGGACTGTCTAAAACCCCTTAATTTTCAGTTGTATTTTATGCGTTTGATTAAAATATAGGCATTTATGTGCCATTTATACCATTGTGCTGCTCTATAACACTAGTTTTCTTCATCACACCCCAGTAAACAGATTATTTACATCCCAGTTAAGAGATTGTTTGGATTGCAGTAAGGAGAACATGCATGAAATTTCAACAATAAGAAGACTCATACAAGTCATCACTCTGTTTCACGATGTTTAAAAGGGCTTCAAGCAGTTCATCCATCTACCCTAACCCTCTGCCCCATGAGAGGTTTCACTGTAACTTGGGCTATCCCTAACAAACATTTATCCAACATGTTTGGCCTTTTCAGGCTAAAGAGATAACCAAAAGATGTTAGAGAGGACCGAGAGTGGCACTGGGATGGTGAATAGGGAAACATAGTTCATTGCCTTTTTCAGCAGAACCTATAGGCATTAAATGGAGGTTCCATGTGGAAGGTTTAAAACGATCACATAAAGCTGTGAAAAGTGTTTGTACTGGATGTTGTGCAAGCTAAACTTTTTAAAAGAGTTCACGAGAAAAATCCAGAGAAGAAAAATCCATCCAAGACTGTTAAATACAATAAAAATGGCCCTGGTTTATGATTCCCTGAGTCAAAAATTACTGGAGGCTTGTTGTGTATTCTAGGGGAGACACTTATATCCACTGCCACACACTCACTTCCCCCCACCCCTCCAGGACAGTATGAAAACATTACCACACTCACCCCAGAAAAACCATCTAACTGCTCACGCTGTCTTCCCTGAAGTCCTGGATAGCTGTAGCTGTGGAGTAATCTGTTTCAGCCATTCTTATGCTCTTACATCCCTTAAACATCTGCTAAAAATCTCCAAGGAAATAAATTTCCAAAATTTCCCCTAGTTTGACAATTTCAGTGCTTGTCACAGTATTAGAAAGTATTTCATGCCATCCAGCAATATCTTTTTACTGTTAATCAGAGATTATCCTCTTGTCCTTGCCCAAGTAGACATGGAAAACCCTTGATCGTAATCTTGTTTATAACATATGACAAAACAAAAGGCAATTATCAAGTTTTCTACACAGGCTCCTATTTCAGAATTTAAAGATCTGTACAAAACAAATCTTAGATCATATCTTCTAAATATCTTTTTCTGCTTTATATTGTCTTTGTTCTGTCTGCATCAGTGTCATTTCCCAAATTGGATATATTACTGCAGATGAAGCTTTCCTAGTAGTGAGGGGAAAAATTTCTTGAGTTTTATACAGAATACTTCTCAGAGAATCATTCTGAAACCGTATGATAGCCTTGACTCCAATTAGCTTTGTCCTACAGAACCTTTGCCTGCCATACAACTGCCTATAGCCAGCTTGTCTCTATGCTGCATTGATGACTTTGATTTTTTTTCTTCCTGCGAATGGTACTTTGCACTTTTCTTGACTGAATTGCCTCCTGATGATTTTTGCTATAGCTCCAATTTGTAAAGATCATCCTGAAGTCTGATCCTCACCTCAAGGGTATTTTCGATTTCTCCTATTTTGGGGTGGCTCACAATTTTCATGCATGTACTCTTTATTCCCTTATCTAAGTTAGTGTAAGTATGGAATAAAACCACACTGACACAGCCCCATATAAGATTCCTTTTGGATTAACCTGCTTTTAGTAAAGAATTGAGGACAAGCCCTGCTTTTTTTCAGAAATAGTTTCTTTTCATTTGAACTGTATTTTCCTCATTTTCTTATGAGAATATCCTATATGACTTATATGTAAAAATGCAATAAATCATGTAGTATTTCCCATAGTCCACCAGAGCAGCCATTCTGATAAAGAAGAAAATTATATAGTTATTGACATAACTATGCTCATTTTTTGTTTCAGGTCTTATTATGTTCTAGGAGCTCCGAAAATATTTTGTTTTAAAAAAAATTCAGACTTTTCCTACGTACTGAAATTAGACTGATATCTATAACTTCCAGGTTCTTCTTTCACCCCCCTTTTAAGAATAAATACTATGTTTGGCCTTCAATACTCTGGGACTTTCCCCATGCTCAGAAGTTTGTCAAAGAGAATGACTAATGATTACAAGATTGTATTA
Source organism: Harpia harpyja (assembly GCF_026419915.1). Taxonomy (NCBI): domain Eukaryota; kingdom Metazoa; phylum Chordata; class Aves; order Accipitriformes; family Accipitridae; genus Harpia; species Harpia harpyja. The sequence goes on along the minus strand of NC_068945.1, from coordinate 39,194,910 downwards.
GCTAGTTCCTTAAGTACTTTGGGGAGAATTTTATCTGAGCCTGTGGATTTGAATGCATCTGATCTATGTACACTTTTAAAGCTATTTTTTTACACATTCTGCCTATGCCTGTCTCCATGTTAAAATTAATTTTCCTTGGACTCTGGTCATAATTAATCTTTTTTTCTTTTTTTTTTCTTTTTGGGAAGAGTGAAGTGAGACAACATTGACTACTTCAGCTTTCCCTGCATCATCCATTCAAAAAAAAACATTTCCCTCAAACAAATAATAGCACTAAGCTGTCTTAGTCTTCCTCTTAGTTCTAATGTGGATGTGGAACTATGTTTGTTGCTTTGTTTGGTCTCGTGGTAGTTTTAACTTGTTTTCATTCCTGGCCTCTTTTGATTTTGTCTTTTCAGACTGTACACTTTTCTGATGCATTCACTACTTCTCTCCACTTTCATAGGACTCCTTACTGATTTAAAAGCCTTTTGAGACTCTGGAGGTAATCCAAAGGGCACAGTTCTAGGTGGGTGCTATGACAAATATTGCGTGTGTTTATCTATAGTGTACATATACACAGTGGCATATGTACACAGATTTATATTTTTGTACCAAATACTTATTCAAAATACATGTATCGTCACTGAAGTAGTGCACATTTCAAGTACTTCATCCTTGATGTTCTCTCTCATTGAAAAGCTGTGCAGGAGTTGGAGACCATTATGTAGGATAGGGTTCAGCTTCTGAAGCGATATAAATGAATCTCACCCATTATGTGGGTGAGAATGCCAGAAAACAGGGGAAACAACCCAACATATACAAATATGTCTTTGTGATAGGATTTGATGTAATCCATTAAACTATGATTTTCTTTGAATTCCTAGGCACAATAAAACATTCTTTAATGTTTCTTGGAATGACTCGCAGCCTTGCACAAAAGGACCCACCCATCCAACCTACCAAAAAAACCTCTTCAACGTAACTTTAGAAAGTAAAGAGGTTAGTATTGAAGTGGCTAACATTTTGACTGTAGCAATGACAACGTGCATCTCTTCTGAAGGAAAAAACCTCTGAAATAGGCAGCTATATAATGATCTTACAGAAAGCCAGCTAGAAAAATGTTCTGATTATACCAAAATACCACTGGCTAAAGAAGCTGGGGAAGGTGACAGTTAAATGCAATTGAATGTGCATTTGGACCAATGATAGGATCCAAAATTTTCTTGCCCACATTCTTGCTGAAAAAGGCAATCTTAAATACTTGAATTGAGCACATTCAGATAGTGGTTTCTGTCATGAAAACTTTTTCCTTCTTTTTGTCTCTTTCTTCTCTCATGAATCATTAGCTGAAGGAAGGAGGTCTCACTCAATACGAATAGATGTGGTTTTGAATATTCTATTATTCACTGTATATTTAATCAATACATGTTAGCTTATTAAGTTCACAATTATCATGTAGAATTACCTACTCAGGGGTGAATTAACAAATCTCTGTACGTTGCATTAGCTGAAGACATTGTAATTCTGAGAAAACATCAAAAAAATAACTAGAACTGCTATAAAACATTTTTTTCTAACTTTTTCTTTCCATTATTTTTCCTATTGACATGCATTCTATTTTATTTTTTTGATAGTCATGCACATAATCAAGTTGCAAACCACTGACGGGAACCTGCCCATTACAGGCTTTCATGTATAATAAACCAATTGCATACTATATTGTAATAGATTGCTTAAAGGAGTGACAACTTAATTATCTAGACTGAGCAATGGGCTAGAATTGAAATACCTCATACCTGTGGATAAGGACATAGTTAATCTGATTCGAATAGTATCTGGAAGACAGCAGTTTGGTTTTTGACACCCAAATTAATTACCCAAAAATAACTGCCTGAAAATGCAAACAAATGTTGATACACCATTAAGAATGCAGGAACATGGCCACAGCCTGGAATAGGAATATAGTTGTAGCATAGCAGATATAATATAAAATGAAGAACAAGGGAAGTGATAAATGATATCTTAATATACATTTTGTATACTCAGCTCCCTCTAGCTTTTTATACTATGGTCTTCTACATCATGTCTGAGTTTCTTGGAAATACATTTTTTTACACTGAATCTGCTAAAATTTCCATAAAATGAACCATCAGGAGTCACAAATCACTGCATACATAATATGTAGGAGATGAAATTGTTTACCTGTATCTACATCAACAGACGTTGTTCCAAGGAAGGGACAGAAGGAATAATATTAATCTTCCTATAACTAGTGATGAAGGAATCTCTGAATTTTCAGTCAAGAATCCTCAGCTTCATACTTCTATCTGTTAACATTTGAAATTGAGTATGAGATTTGACATAGATCTATAAACCTACTTTCTACAACTGTAAGGAAACAGTAATATCTTCGGGCCAGACTATGGCTGAAAAAATGTTGTTTATGTATGTATTTTGCTTAAATGACTAGGACATGTATTGCACTTTCTCTCTTTCTTACTCTGCAGTAGCAGATATATACATACAAAGAGATGTATTGCTCAGATCAAGCTCAGATGCTTGATCACTGTGGATGCAGTACTGTACGCCAATTGGTGTGAGACAGTTTAAGGCAAAGGCATAACTGATACTATGGAAAATGAGGCAAAGGCATGGCAGATGCAAAATTTCTTGGGTAATAATTTAAAAAGTAAACAGATACTAAGTTTATTCAGGTTATTGTGTGACAGGACATTTAAACACAGTCAGTTTCATGTAAATGGTAACATAGTATGGATACATAAAACAGAGGTGGAGGGCAGGCAAAGTGGTAACTAGACTCTCTTGTAAACTACAGAACGCCCTCGGCCTTGCAGCAGGAAACCTGGCCAGTGAAATAATGGACAAGAACCTACTCATTCCATCTCTAATGGATATAGTTTTGTTATGGTGGATTTTTTGGTTTGGCAATAAATCAATATATTCTGTATGAGTGGAATGGTTCGGGGTATTTTATACTGTATTGCTATTACTGTTCATTTTGTAACTTCTCATGTAAAGATGTGCCTGAGGAAAGACTCCTGACTTCTCTGTGAACTCAGACAACCCATCCTAAAATCTGACAGGACCCTGACAACCTATGTTTGATAGCTGTAGTGCAATGTAAATGATTATCTGGGGCTACTGAAGACAAATCCATTCTGGCAGAGTCTAAGGAGTGATAGTGATTACCAGGTAAAATGATATTTGCACAACATGATGATGGTGTCCCTCTGCCTTCAGTTTGGCTTTTCACACAGCAGGGACAAGGCCCTATAAAAGCACCAAAATGTACAAGAAATGCATGGGACATACAGAGGTAAAAGTGAGGGGAAGCCTGGGAGTGAGTAACGTGTGATTTTGGCATCCCAGCTGCCAAATTAATCTTTGGAAAATCAGATGAATATTTGAAAAACTAATAGGACAACACTTCGATCCTAAAAGCTATAGCCTACAGCCAAAAGCACTAGGACTGGTAAGTATGCAATAACTTATTCTCTTTACATGAAGCAGCAAAACTAGATTATCAGTTGTGCAAGAACTGGATTTGTCATTATTTTGATACTTTGGCTTCAACTGTCAGGAGTTCAAGACATTATGAACCGAATCAAGGTAGTCAAAATATATTAAATACTTCACTGAAGGTCTGGAATATTGAAGCATTGTTGTTCTGAGAACCTAGTGATTTTAAAGGTCTGTATTATTTTTAATGTGTTACAATTTTGGAGAACATTTGACACTCACTTCTTTCTGTCACAAATTTAAATAAAATGAATATAAGCATGTTCTTCCCTTCCCTTCCCTTCCCTTCCCTTCCCTTCCCTTCCCTTCCCTTCCCTTCCCTTCCCTTCCCTTCCCTTCCCTTCCCTTCCCTTCCCTTCCCTTCCCTTCCCTTCCCTTCCCTTCCCTTCCCTTCCCTTCCCTTCCCTTCCCTTCCCCCTTCCCCTTTCCCCCTTCCCCCTTCCCCCTTCCCCCTTCCCCTTTCCCCTTTCCCCCTTCCCCCTTCCCCCTTTCCCCTTTCCCAAAACATTTTTATCAGACCAGAACTTCTCATATTCATGTCAATTTGTGATTAGTTAACAGTTTCATTAGTGAACATATGGCTGAATCTGTACTTGAGATACCTGATCATTGCAGAAGGAATCATTTTTCAATGACACTTCTTAACACAGCTTATACAGTGTAATGTGAAAATGTTAAGAACGTCTATTCTTTTAAAAGAGTTAAGAATCATTTTCTGAAATGCTTAATGTGCTTGTGTACTTCAACATAATGAAAATTTTACATTGTTCACAGCTATTAATCATTAACCATACTGAATTAGTTGGAAGTAAAATAGATTTTGTACACTTTTCCACATAAAACTGGACACTGTGTGTCCTCTGTAGACGGAGTGCTTATTCAAAGCAATAAAAATTTTGCTCAATAAATTTAGAAATTAGTCCTTTAATTGTGAATATTACTAAAATATATATCAGGGAAATTCTCATAGTTTTGATCTACAATTCTTAAAAAAAATGCTTTGAGGCAGAAGCCTACCTTCCAATAAACAGTAAGGTTGTCTAGTAAATGCTCAAATATGTTTCACAGAGACTGAGGACTGATCCTGCTGCTGGTTAAATTGGAGAGAGATAATTCCTTTGTGAATTCTGGGGTGAGCACAGTAGAGTACCTGATGTGTTAGTAACAATTTATGTTATGACTCTTCTTCCTTAGCTGTGAGTGAACCTCTGTCACAGGTTCTGTATTTAAGGCATGAGCTGGCCAGTGGGCCATTTAATTACGGGGGGATAGAGAACAAAAATATTGTAATATAGAATTAGAACTTTAAAGCCCAACTCCAAAGTGTGGAATCACACCAAGAAATTGCAAATTTCACAGCATTCATAGTTCGAAATTGTCTGGGTTATTTTCCCCCACCTCATGAGCAACATCACATACAGCTTCTTATACCTAATTTATTTTGGTTAACAGCATGTCATGGCATTTCCAATTTCCAGGGAAACTTCATTTCCATAGTAGGCAGCTTTGCATCAGCCAGAGCATTCAGGTAGTGAGCACACAGTAGCTTACATCTTTCTAGCACTCACCTTGGTTAAGATAATTCAACTCTCTCTTTCTGACAATACACTTAACAGAAACTGTATTTCTCAAATGCCTGTAGAAGCCTTTATGTATGACATCCAGTGATGTCATTACATAAATATTGGAAATAATAGTCAATTAACCAATGTCATCTGGATGACAAGATTCTTCTATAGACAAGATTTCAAAATAAAAATAGTAATAAAGAACTGATAAACTCTTACTAGTCTGAACTACTTGAGCATTTAAAATTTATTTCTTTCCTTCTTTTTGTGTCCATGCCAGTAAAACAGAATTCTGTACAAAAGGAAAAGTCAGAGAAGAGTTAGATCACTCTCTTCTTCCCACTATCTGACCTTCACTTCCCTCTTCCTCACTGTTAGACTTTTGACTAGAAATACATAACACAACTGGCGACAACCATGAACGTTGCCTTTCCTTTTTATTTCCCAGCGAGATATGTGATCAAGATATTGCCAATGAGCATATTACAGAACCAGTTCTTAAGACAGACTTTATTGCAAAATTACTTATGAGACATTGTACCCATGGACTACATCCGGTACAAAAGGCACAAGACTGCATTTAAATAGGAAGGAGAAAATGTGTAGACAGAGCCCTTGGTAGCTGTGTCAAGTATTTTTTGTAAACAATGCATTTTGTTATAACTGTGAAATGTTGTTGGTGGATTGAAAATGGAATACCTCAGCATCTTGAAAGAATTTCAGATTAACATATTTCAAGTTCAGAATGAAATATTTTACTTATCTAGCTTATGACTAAATATAACTGGTTTGGTCCTCTAGCCTGTGGTTTCTTGAATAACACAGGTCATATGCCCTAATGCCAAAATTGTTCCCTTTGGAGTCTCATTAGTTTAAAGGCTATCTTCTAGAAGATACCAAGTCCTGATTTAAAACCTCAGAGATCGTGGGAAACACTGAAGGTCATAGCAGAAGTGTCTAGGTACTGGGCAATTCAGTGGGTAAGTCTTTACCTGTTTGAGTTGGAGGTAATTTAGTGACATCTGTTACACTAAGCCAGCAGGAACTGTGAGAGAGTCTTCTGCAATTTAGTATCAATTTAAACAAGTCCTGTTACTCCAATTAATTTTTTTGTTGTTGTTTTTTTAAGCATGAGCTACCAGTAATACTGGCTGATAAGAACCAATTTTCATGTAGAGACACACTCTGTAAAAATGGTAAAATAATGTTGACTTGATTACAGAATGACATTTTGAAAGACAGGAACATGAGACAAAAGAAAACCTTACATTTCTTAATTTAATGTGCTGGATGTAATAACATTATTCTAAAGTCTCATTCTAAAACATGGAAACGTTGCAGATTAATTTTCCATTAAAGTAATTTGAGCCAACCCATTCAAAAACTTTTTCTCAGTTATGTTTTTTGTTAACACTCCAACTAATTGCATTAAAAAATAGTCTAATGCTGTTGCAGAATACATGTTGATATTGAATAATTATAAGTCTTATTATTGAAGTCTGTCTGAACAAGTTAAAACAACCTTAGACTAGTCATGCAATTTGGGAGGAATATTATAAGAGGATCATATAACATTAGAATGTTAAACTCCAAATCCACAGCATGAAAGATCACAAGAAACATCTTAGATCTTTTGGGGAAAAAAAGCAGCTAAACAGGAAAATCTTTATGACACTTTGGAAACCCCAAAATAACATCTGACTTATGCTGACTATGAATAAGATGAAGTTTGCTGTTAAACCTAACTTCTTATTAGTGAGTTATTGCCATTATTTATTACCTCACAAATTTAAAAAATTATGACTGAAGTATAAATTTATGACTGCAGCATTTGGTTTCAAAACTCTCAAGTATATTAATAAGAGCTCAATTCTCCTACAAATACAATACCTGCTAGTGATGTCAACATTAGTAGCTACTTGTGATTATACCCTACTACACTGAAAAATTCAATGTTCATGTATCTCAGAGCAGAATCGGATCCAGACACTGAATTTTTCCTTCAGTTTAGCAATGGAGCCACATGTCACATGGAACTATGACTGAAGAAATTTCAAAAGCTCATTTAAAATATCCCAAGCTCCCTGATTCCCTTTTGCACAGAAAAGCTTTTGGGTCTTGGCTAAAACTATGTAGTTCAGATATCCAGTAATTATTTCTAGATACCACAGTTATTTCTGCCAGCTGGGCAAATAATTTCCTGTGAATATTCACTTTCAAATGAATCCTTTCACTTGTACTCACTGCTTTATGTTCGCCTTTTTGTGAATATTCTAGCAAATGAGTTGTTGGAAGGAAGATGTGCCAGTAAGAATAATTTTCTATAGCAATCACAGAATATTCAAATAAAATGAATAATGAATTCAGCAACTTAAATATTTATATTTTCAATTCTAGGCTTCTCTGGCCCTGGAAATTCTTTGTGTTTCAGAGAATTCCTAGTGTGTCCCAATTGCTTTGGTTGCTTTGGTCTTCTACTCACTGATGTAAGAAGATTTGTTTCTGTGGATTTGTACCAATGGAAATTAGAACAGAATTGTGATTTTATCTTTAAAATACACTCACGATAAATATTTTGTGCACATGCTATTCACAAGTGTCTGCAGAAAATAGTCTTTGAATAATCACTATATTTGAGAAATATGATTGTGAATAATTCATACAGAAGAAGGAAGGTAAATTAGCCCATACATCTATTACAAATAACTAATCCCAGACTCAGAGTTTTCTGCCTGATTAGAAAAAATATCTAAGACAGCATGATAGTAATCGTTGGTCAATAAGAACCACTTAAGGAGATTCACAGTAGGTGTGAACTGTGTGGCTGTGTTCGCATATGTATATTTTCCTGTGTTTATTATTATCCCAACCCTTCTAAATGAAATAATGCACCTTTTACCATTATCTCTGCTTTTTGAACATCTCTTTTTAGAACAGTTTTTGTTTGTTTACAGTAACACTAATAATAATAAACTAACAATTGTTAGGTTGAGTTTAAGAAAAATGTTAATCACTTATTAAGGTCACCTTTTTGAAAAATTACTTGTGGTGATTACAAGATTAAAGAAAAAAAGAAATGAAGCAGGGAATATGCAAATTAAATTTACATTAATTACATTTCTCTGCATGACAAGGACTAATGATATTATTTTAAAATGAGAGAGTTAGTCCTGAACTGGTGTTTCACAGCTGACTTTAATTGTCATGGTAATTTCATAATGAATCTTAATAATATTATATTCACAATATCAGCATGTCTTTCAAGTATGAGTGCAAAAACAATTTGCTATTAGTTTCAAGACTGTTATTTTTTTGCATCCAAATACAACAGAAAACAAAACAGAAAACAAAAAGCCCTCATTTTTCTCAGAAACCAGAATACAATTCAATAGCTAAATCAAATCATGTAGTGACACTATTTTATTTAGGTAAGGAACATTTCATAACACAGAGGCACTTTTTCGATAAGAGTTTTTCAAATGTTGTGTGCTGTCTCTGTTAGAATCTTGCACATTTTTCTCTCACACTCACAATAAGGATGCTTTCACAAAACCCTCCCTCAAGATAATGTAAAATTGTTATCCAATTTTTCCTTTATTTCTTCTGATTTGAATAATAGCATAGCCAAAATGAGAAAAATAGCCCATGGCACCAGACTTATATATAAAACCAACTTTAAAAATACTAAAACACTAGTAAAAGAAGTCCTGCAACAGAAATTTACCAATCAGAAATAAACTCTTAATTTAAGTGCAACCTTCATAGTTTGGGACTATTGTACAACTGCCCCAACTGCAGAACAGCAAGCCCAGTTTCAAAGCCCATGGACATAAAGGTTTTGTGTATCCCCTAAAAAATGAAACAGTATTGTTTGAGTAGAAGAACAGACCAAAGTGTGTGCACAGGAAGCCAAAGAAGACTTGTGGAAAGTAAAAATTTCTGCCTGTCTTCCTCTTTTAAACTGAGATGCTCACATGTGGCAAGCTATCAGTGACTGTACAAGTTAGTTTTTGCTTTACATTTTAACACAAACTCTGCTATTTGCAGACTTTTGCAAGAGAGAGGTTGTTAGTTTTTCTTTTGATGATATTTACATATGAAAGCACTAGTCAGTATTGGAAATCCAGTCTTATAATTCAGGTAGGTAAGTATGATTGTTCTTTAGAAAGTTAACCTTTAAAATATTTAGATAACACAAAAGGATCTATCACAAAAGTTTAAAAAAATAGCATTCAAATAGTTTCCCCCTTAATCAATACATAAACATATATAAATATATATATATAAAAATTGTTCATGTGAGCCAAAGCTTCTTGTACACTTTAATTGTCAAGTTGTTCTTTATACTTTTTCCCCCCCCTTGAACATTATATTCTAAATTTTGCAGAATAAATCTGATGGACAGACATGCTAAATGCTGTCAAATTGATGGATTAGGCTTAAAGACATCTACAAACTCTCTTGGTTTTGATTAACTTGATCTCTAGAAATGTTCTATCTTTAGAAATGTCTATTTCTGACTGTCACTGTCCCTGTCAGTGACACAGTGCCAAAGGAAGAAAACCTCATATGGTTAAGATTTCCTTATGATGTAAGTATAGGAGGGCTTCTCTTTTTTGCTTCTTTAAATTACATTTAACAGTTTTACTTCCAGTCTTTAGGCTGAAGGAACATCTCTTTGAAGAGATCATGAAGTTATCTTATTCATGTTCCTTTTTCATACGTATGTCTTGTTAAAACAAGATGAGTATTTGCCATAATAAAAGAAAGCTGTTCACCACAACAGATGAATGTAGACTGAACACTTGAGACTACCTCCCCTGCAAGCATCAGTATTATCTATGGAACTTTGAATGTAGGATGGTACTTATGTTTGAGACACTGCTGGCAGCAATGCTCTTCTGACTTAAAGCAGTGCATCCTCCTGTGATCATAAGAAATACACGGAAATGCAAAACTAGATGAATTTTAACTTTGGAACCAATTTTAGCAGAAAAGGTAAGAAAGCTTCAAGGATATAAAAGTTCCTCAGTCATTTATGTTCACTCTAAAGCAGCCCAGTTATCTATGAAAGAATTTACTTGAAGCAAATGGAAAACAGCTTTATATTCCCATAACCTGACCAGTTTACATACTCATCAAATCACTGATACACTTTGAGTCTTCGAATCTTGTTGTGTGGGCAAAAAGGACATAAAAATTATCACTGTAGGCACACATGAGAATTACTGTCTAGAGAGAAGCAATAAATCCTAGATTCCTCTTCTGAGAAGGCTTGTTCCTTAAAAGTACTAGTTCATCACTTCAGGATCATTCCCAGTTCATCTATTTAATCCATTTTCACAGTAGTCAGGTTGGTACAGACACCAAATGCCAGGCAGCAGCAAGAACAGGGTTGCTCCACCCACGGGGACAAGCCACAAACCAAGGGTGACCCCAGCAGAGGTGGCGCCCTCACAGAAAGTCCCAGTCCCACCAGATCAGAACTCTGTGGCAGTAATGGAGTCCATTAACAGCCAAAGCCACTGCAACAGATGAACCACGTCCAGGGCCCATGCAGGGACTCCACAGAGGAGCACGAAGGAGGTGATGCCTGAGACAGGACCAGAGACAAGGCTACAATATCTGAGGTCCAAGGAAGATACAATGCCAAAGAGAGGCTTCCTGCCGACTTGTAAAAAAGCTTCCTGGCATGGTTGACTGGGGACATGCTCCATCCAGAAAATTCCCAGTTGTGGCTTGGGAGTAACTATGACTGGGTTCATTTCAATGGGCAACCTGCACGTCGGCCACCCTTTTTCAGAGGATATGATAATTCAGCTGTATGCCTGTGGCCAGAGAGTCCCCAGATCTTCCAGGCCATATAAAAGGGCTGCAGCAATGTTAAGTTTTGGTATAGCTAAAGGCTAGCAGAAAAATGCTTTTGTGTTCCTGTGTGGAACCGGAAAAAGACTAGTCATTAGCAGTGAGTCGGGAAAGTGTCTTGTGTTTGGAGACGAACATTGAAGGTGTGCAACTGAACCAGAAATGCAAGACAAATCAGATCTAGAATTTGGCCTATCAGAAAGAAGAGTCTTTTGAAAGAATTCATTTACTTGTCTATTTTTAGGCAACTAAAAATCCCCAGATTCCCTTTTCCTATTAAATAGGGAGAAAGAAACACGTACAAGTGTGATCCATTTAACTTCTAGGATATTTGTCTAATTTTGATGAATCGCTCTCTAGAGGTGTCTACTTTTGTTGATTGGTTAGAGTAGGAGGTGGAAGTAATTAGCTTAGGTTTCCATACCTATCTTTTGGACATCTGAATTTAAGCATAAATCCTACTCCTTGCATACCAGTCCTTTCATGAAATAATATCCTGAGGTCGAACAGCATGAAAACTGAACTGTTTTTTTGAAAGCACCACTGACAGCTTGAGAACTTGTGTTGCCATCATTCCACCTTTTTGGCTATGAAACCTTCAAGTTCTATTCCTTACGTCAAGTGTGTTAAGGAATGTCTACATACAGAAAAGTAAATTTATAAATTAAAACTCTTTATTCATAGAAAAAAATAGAAACTTATAGATCAAAATAAAAGAGAAAAAGAAAAAAAAAATCCCAATATACCTCTGGAGCATAATTATTGATCTGAGAACTATTCAGAATTTTATTGGATCTTTAAAGCCTTTTCTCCTCTGCTTACCTATTTGGCTGTCTCTCCTTAGAACTGCAACCAGATCAATTTAGTTTATTCAAACCTGGAACTGAAGAGGTTCTCTTGAGCGCAGACAGCACACCTTTAACAACATTTTCTACCATATTTTTCTTTTTCCCTTTTTCTTTTGGGGAATTTGTGTTGTCCTTGAAGTTTGACAGTGTTAAATTCCTTATTGTTTTTTATCATATCCACCAAGGAAATGTTTTCCAGCGTTAATTAATTTTGATCATCTAGTATAGCCAAAGGTGTGTAATGCCTGCCATGGTCCCTATTAATGGACTGCTGATCCATTACATGCTAATGGTAACATCAACAAAATTAACCAGAAATCACGTTTAACATGAACAGGCTCCACTAAGTACTGCATTTATAACCAATGTATTCAAGATATCATGGTGGACAAAAGTTGCGTGTCACTGTGCACTTTTTTGTTTGAAGGGCAGTACAGTATTTTATCATCATTGTTTATATGAACGTGCTTCTGATCCTTTTAGCAGTGTTTAGCTATTTTAATAACTCCTTTGTCCTCTTCCTATCACATTTTTCATGTATTTGAAAGATAACATTGTGTAAATTGACACATTAGTAAATGCCTAGTAAGACAATCTGGTGTTTCTGATCTGCCAAACTATATTGGGTAATAAAAAGACCTTCATCATTTACGTTTTCATAGAAGGATATGCTTCCAGTAAAATTTTCTTGGTTTTTGCTTTTTTTTAATCTTTTGTATAACTGAAATAATGCCTCACAGACCTCTTAGAAATATATCTTTACTTTTATATTTCTTCAGGAACTTATTTCAAAATAGTTTCCTAAACTCTTACAATACTTTATTTTTTCTCAATGCATTTTACTGTTACATATTGCACTAGGCTTATTCTGATTCCATGCATCTCTTGGGCCTATTTCAAATTTCTTTTTGAGAGGTCTTTAAATGTTTCAACAGTGTAATCATGTCCAAGGAGGACATAAGACCTTTGCATTGCTTTTACAGCCTGAGGAGTCAGCTTGAATTTGCTTTTTGCCATAGTACACAAAATAAGCCCAGGCATCTCTCTACCCGCTATGTAAATATGTCTCCAGGACTACAATTGGCAGCGATCAGCATAATATTTAAGAGCCTTAGAACTGATAATGGGTTTACTATTAAATCCAAGTAGAAACAAAAATTAAATGTGAGTTTTATAGGGAACTGCATTAGCTGCTCAGGGACTATGGCCAATTATGTATGAAGGTTCTAGAAACTGGAAGAAAAATCTGAGAAAATTATTTTATAATATGCTAAAATCAAAATTGGTATAATCAGGAGATTACTAATTGAACTAAATGCGATAACTGTCATGATTTAACCCCAGCTGGCAATTAAGCACCACGCAGCCGCTCGCTCATTCCCCGTCCCCACAGTGGGATGGGGGAGAGAATCAGGGAAAAAAAAAAGTAAAAGTTGTGGGTTGAGAAAAAGGCAGTTTAATAGGACAGAGAAGGAAGGGATAATAATAATAATAAGAAGAAGAAGAAGAAGAAGAATAGAATACACAAAACAAGTGATGCATAATACTATTGCTCGCCACCTGCTGATCGACACCCAACCAATCACCAAGCTGTGATGCCCCCCAGCCAACTCCCTCCAGTTTCTATACTGGGCATGACGTCATATAGTAAGGAATATCCCTTTGGCTCATTTGGGTCAGCTGTCCTGGCTGTGTCCCCTCCCAACATCTTGTGCTCTCACAGGATCCGCTGGCAGGGCAGTATGAAAAGCTGAAAAGTCCTTGACTTAGTATAAAGACTGCTTAGTAACAACTAAAACATCAGTGTGTTATCAGCATTAGTCTCATCCTAAATCCAAAGCACAGCACTATACCAGCTACTAAGAAGAAAATTAACTTTATTCCAGCCGAAATGAGGACAATAACGTATTCCCATAAGACATCCCAGCTCCAAAGAAAAAGGAACTTTGAAATTAATAATAACCTCACAAAGCTCTAGAACCATTTGTAGCCCCATAACCCAGTAAATATGGCCTTGCAACTGGTAGTAACAGGCCACAGTCTTTGTATGAACAGCGAAAGCCTCAGGACTTATAGGGCTTTCTCTGTACTTCCTTGATCCACTTGGAGAATGACCAGATGGCCATTAGATATTTAGTTTAGGTTTAGATCACCTTTGCCCAATGGTGTGGGGTGATTCCTACTGTTACCACAGTGTTGATTTATTTATGTAAATAATGGCTTATTGTGATTTAACCCCAGCCGGCAGCAAAGCCCCACCCAGCCGCTTGCTCACTCCCCGCCCTGGTGGGATGGGGAGAGAATCAGAAGGGTAAAAGTGAAAAAAAGTGGGGGTTTGAGATAAATACAGTTTAACAGTTAAAGCAAAAGCCACACTTGCAAGCAAAGCAGAACAAGGAATCCATTCCCCACTCCCCATGGGCAGGCAGGAGTTCAGCCATCCCAGGACAGCCGGGCTCCATCACGCCTAACGGGGACTGGGGAAGACAAAACGCCATCGCTCCCAATGTCCCCCCTTCCTTCTTCTTCCCCCAGCTCTCTATGCTGAGCATGACGTCCTCTGGTCTGGGATCTCCCTTGGGTCAGTTGGGGTCAGCTGTCCCGGCTGTGTCCCCTCCCAACCCCTTGTGCCCCCCCAGCCTCCTCGCTGGTGGGGTGGGGGGAGAAGCAGAAAAGCCCTTGGCTCTGGGTGAGCACTGCTCAGCAGTGACGGAAACATCCCTGGGTTATCAACACGGTTTTCAGCACAAATCCAAAGCATAGCCCCATACCAGCTACTGTGAGGAAAATTAACTCTATGCCAGCCAAAACCAGTACGTAGCTAGAAACAGGTAGCAGCTATAGTGTTCAGCAGGAAGAGCTATCTATGACACTAGAAAAGAATTGTAGCATAGAGGAGTGGAGCCACGGGGCAACCACAGGGGCCTTCAAAGTGCAGGCCGAGGCCCTCGACTATAGACGCTGATGACAAACAGTCAACCGCCTGTCACTTAGCAGCTGGTAAAAGCAGCTTTAGGGGATCAAAGAGAGCAAAGAAGAAATAGCCAACATATAATAAATAATAATTGCATAATATAATTGAGGACAAGTGAAGAAAAAGAAAGTAAGCTGATGGTTTTGGCAAGTATATAAAAATAGTCTCATGTAGACCCAAAAGCAAGGAGGAATCCAAATCTACCATTACCACCACACTCTTTTTGGACTTGGGACACTGATGTCTGGCTTTATGAACACACTAGAAGGGTGAGAATAAGATAAATTATAGTAATTAACTGTATTATTAATGTGAATTAGCTGTAATCAATGTATAATTTGGACTATCGGTATTGGCATCAGTTTAATTGGACTAATAATAATTTTGATTAGATTATCAATAATTTCTTGACTCTTCTTATGCACTTTTGGTGTCTGTGAACTGCAGGAGTTATAGTGCAACGTGCCAAAGAAGTATTTTTCAAGAAACAAAACCCCCAACCCTGTGGAAAAAGAAAAGAAAGGAACATAAATTATGCCCTATACAAAAAGAGGAAAAAGAAAACACAGAAGTATAGGAATAAATCTGCTTTCAATGGCAAAATTGTGATATTCCTGCTCAGGACTGTAGGAGGTAGGTCAACTGGTCTTAATAAAATTTAATAAATTTGACCATTGTCAAATGAGAACAACTATTACATATATAGACACAGACACACACAAACACACACAGACACACACACATATATATGTAAGATTCAGATATGAAAAAAACCCAATAACTAAGTAGAATAAAAAACGAAAGGGAAACTATATTACTTCTTTGACTGAATATTTAATTGGACCTTCTAACATGATGATCCTTTGCATTTTTCAAATCATGAATATAGGAATATGAATTTTAAAGAAAATGCATTAGACAAGTCCTATTTTGGTAGGGAATATAAATACATAGATAATACTATTTTAATAAGCATTTACTTAATTCCCATGAACCTCAGTGATAGTGTTTGTGCTTAAAGTTTGCCTGAATGATTTGGCATTTTCTGATTGTATGTGGTTTCATCAGAAAAATTCTGACCACATATAAACAGAATAAATGCCGAAATAAATGCATTGTAACCTCTGAGGAGAAAGAAATGAGTGTCATTTAGTTAGCACAATGAAAATGTCTGCTTAATGCATATCGTCAGTCAAAAAGAAGAAAGACAATACCAGGATTTATAGGGAAATGAATAGAAAGCAATGCTGACTATTATACTGACATTGTGGAAATTAAAAGGCATATTTTCCTTTTGCAGCTTCTCAGGCAGCATGTGCGATAACAACATAATGTATCTTTTCCAGCCCTAACGAATATAGGATGAGTACATCGTAATAACACCACAGCAAAAGAAGTATATATTATGTCTTATGTGTATGTGAGAGTAGGCACTCCCTTGTTACATCACCAGCTCTGGAATAGCTGTTCTGAAAACTAAGCTAAAACTATTTTTATTTTGTCATTTTTATTTCTGTAATTTCTCAAGTCCGTAACACAGCAAACCAAATCTCTAGTTCTCATTAGCATAAAAATGAAAGTATGCAACAGTTTTTACATTTAAAAACTTTTAAAAATTGGTAAATGATGGAATACTCTTGGTCACAGACTTCCTTCTATGGTGTCTCTGCATGCTATTATGGTTCAGCAGCCAAATCTGAGTACGACAGGCCTGAGAACCTGTGGCATGATCTACCCTGCTGTAATCTTCCCTGCCCCACTGGGCTGCCATCTGCCAAAGCAACTCACCTCGAAGAAAAGCAGTGACAGAGTCACTCTGCCTGGTAAAATCAACAATAGAGGTATATACTCTCATTTGCCTTAGTGAATTTCTCATTTTCACTGATGTCAGAGTAAAAGATAACTTTTTCTCAAAAGATTAATATCATATGAATTTTCCATTTGTCCAGGCTTAACACAATTGAACTTGAATTTACATAATTTATTAAAGAAAAATCTTTCCATAGTTCTCAGTCTTCAACTCCAAGCAAGTTATTTTAAGGGATTTATTTCTTGGTCCATACTCTAAGTTGTTCCTGCCCTGCATTTTTATTGGACTCAGATTCTACAGAGCTTTTTTGTGTGTTTGTTTTCTTAAGCACCAAGGAATAATTTTATTTTGCTGTCAAGGACAGAGATCTAAATACAAGAGTAATAACAGGAAAAGAACCTTCACAACCTTCTATCCAGAAAACACAGGAGTTTTCATTTAAAATGTTTTCCAATGTCTTAACATAAAAATACCATCCATTTTCTTAATCAGATACTATGACATTAGACACTATTAAAAATAGCAACAACCCCTCCCCCGATAAATTTTATGAAAATGTTTCAGTTACCCAATTTAGCTTCTTTTGCTTGCAAATGTTGATTGAAAGAAATCCGTGAGATTTCTAGGTCTTTGGAAGGGATACAATAAAAGAAAATTTTAAGGTAAGACAAGCTGAAAGTTGTCATACCTGATAAGAAAAGCAGCAGTGAAATGAGGGTTGCTTTCTTGTCATTCAGAATACCCAGTGCTTTTTACTAATAGTTCTATCTTTATCTGTGGCAAAGCAAGTATCTTTAGAAGAAAGCTAACAGCTGTCAGAGCATGAAATACTGGAATAGCCTTTCAACCAAAAAGTTTAAGTGAGGAAACTAGCTGATTTTTAAGTGGATTGTGACAAAGTGATGCAGGAGATTAAAATGGTATAACTTCATGTAAGAGCAAGAGACTGGCTGGCCCAGGAGATCCTGTCCAATTCTGTGTTCCTTGTAGCATTTTTGGACAAGTGTAGTATCATCTGTAATTTTAAAAATGCTGAAAACTTAATCTCTTCTAAGCAGTTTGCCTGTGTTTTTTGCACTGTGTGTGAAAAACCTCAGAGCCAGCCTGAGAATTCTGGTGCCCAAACAGATGAGTGTTGAAGAAAATTCTCATCACTTACTGAAAATCAGGGCTTTTGAAAACGTTTTAGGTTGTACCTTTGAGAATGTAGCTTCCTCAAAATAATTTACAAATCCTTGAGTTCTTATTTGGAACTCACCTTTAATATGTGGATACAATCTTGCAGTCTGAAGATGCTATACAAACGTGGTTGCATTAAGGCTTGGGGTATGAATCCCAACAATTTTCAATGGGTTCCACATTCATCTGTCAGTCAGGCATTTAGTAAAAAGTTCTATAAGATTTGCAAGACACTAATACCTTGTATAGAAATTAACATTGATGGGCAGGTTGTAAATGCCTCTCTCTTTCTTCTGCTTTGAAATGAACTGGCATGGAGCACTGACTTTTTTCCTGCTGGCTTCCTCAAATGAAAACCAAAGCTGTTTCCCTTGCAGTGGGAACAACTGAACTGAAAAAAGCTCTTAGAAAAATTCAGGGTCAAGACCCTCTATTTTCTATCAGTTAAGGCAGAAATAGAATTGAATTGTCTTTTGTCACAAAAGTATACAAGCCAAAGACTAATATTCTGGGTTGAGAATTACCAGTCAGAGCTGTTGAAATACTTTATTACTTGCTTACTAAATAAATACTAGTGGGGGAAAATCCTAGCTAAATAAACACTAAATAAATATGACTAAATAATTCAGAATACCTTCATCTTCACCAGACTGGAAGGAAGACAAGGTAATTCTTCTATAACCATGTGGATACGGCAATCTGCTGATAAGTGGCACATTTTGAAAATATTTAGTTATTTTAAACAGAAGCCAACAACTGTGATAGGAAAGAAAACCACCTCTACATACCTGGAAGAACAGGAAATTTTCTTGGGGAATGAGGTCATTAATTATTCCCTAACAACATAAGGGTTTTGACCTTTAACCTCTCACATGCTGCCTAAGTGTGGCTTATGCTGTAACCTGTGTGGTGCGAAGCAATATGTCTTCTCATTTTCTCAGTTTCCCTTGATTCCAGAGGGGGAAAAAAAAAAGAAAAAAAAAAAGAAAAAGAAAAAAAAAAGGGAAAACGGGGGAAAAGGGAAGGGAAAAAATAAGCTACTTAATTATCTTTTTTTTAGCTAAAATATTTTCTGAATTTCATTCACATTTGCAAATTATTTTGAATTGACTGAAGCTGCAATTTCATTGAATGCACTACTAACCATAAGCTAGACTATTCAACAAGAATTGCTGCTTCCCATGATTAGAACTGTAATGCTTATGCATTTAAACCTGAGAGGAGCTGAGCTCCACTGACAGGAACAACAAAAATACAAATTAAATATCATAAGTCAGCGTGAATTTTGCCTAAGTAGATTGGAATTGGTTAGTATAAAGTTACAAATGTATAATAGCCATAATACTCTTCAAATATGTACTCCTAAAACAGTAAAAAGAGTATTAACTTGCTGTATAATATTTTATTTCTAACATATTTTGAGATTATAAAAAAATCAGTAATAGTTTTCATTACCAGTTAAGGTAATTACCATTACCTTCATTGTCAGCAGCATCACAACAATGGACTGCATTCTGCTCTTGAGTTGCAAACCTGAAGAGAGTCAGTAATTTCTGGTTGTCAGAATCAAATAACAGATACTGTATTTTAATTAGGAGGTAACATAAGTTAAATGTATCAATTAACCAATATAGTAGGGAGTACACTTGGGAAAGAAATTATATCAATATATTAGGAATAGCATGATTTTCTGGGAATATAATTTTTCCTCAATGTTAATCAATATTAAGAACATCACTGAAGACTGTCTTTTCCTCTTTTTTTAACAGTATCAGTTCTATATCTTCCAGATCAGTTATACTTTTCACATATTATGGGTATATGGGATTGAGATCTTCCAGGGAGTATGTCTGGCATATGGCTTGGCATATGGCTATTGTTTGTATTCCCTCATCTCCTCTCTATAAATTCTTGAAGATTTTTTTGGAACAAAATCTTTGATTTTTCTGTGAGCCAATGACTTCCACCCTTGGGATAAAGGCTAGCTCTTCATTGACAGAATAACCAAGAATGTTTGGCATAGTTTTTATACAACATATGCGTCTTATTTTATTTAAAAAATCTCCTTTGCTTTAAAGGCATTTATGAACAGTTCATCTACCTCTAATGTATTCTGCAAAAGCTTCAAATTATCCTGCTTGAATTCTAAAGAGAATTAACTTTAGTCTTCTAATATATTGTTTCTCGACCAACTGTTAGCTCTGCATCTGTGTCAGTTTCTCGTTTGACTTTATAATTTCCAGGGGTATGAGTAACCAAGCAGTCAATTTGTACTGTAACTTGAAGGTAACTCCCTGAGAAGCTGCAGTTCTTTTTCCTGTGAAGAAGTTTTTGTTATCACTGAAATCTATTGCTTGTGGGAATTTTACCAGCTGAGCTCTTATGCAGTAAAGTAAGCAAGCTTTGCAACTACCTACATACTAGCTTACTTGCAAATATACACACACCTAAGATGCTATGGTGTTTTCTGCTTCACTTCAGAATTCTGAATCATAAATCAGTACAAACACAAACTTCAGCCCTTTTTTTGTGAGAGGTTTGTGTTGAGTGAAGTTGTAGGTACAAATACTCAAAGATGTGGCATGCTTCTTAGTACTCCCTCAGACTCTTGTTATGGCCTTGACTTTCAGAAAACTTGATTCACTGTTTTTTGACAGAGGAAAATATTATAGCATATCAGATATTGTGGGTTAGTGTGCTTTGTTGTAAACAGCTGATGGGGTGGAATAACATAAGCAGATATTTACTACAAAGCTGGCTGGGCTTGTATCTTTGCTGTTTCAGCTGGTACCCATGGTATCAGAATGGAGTAGGTGATAGTGTCCGATTAGTGTAGGTTGTCTTCTTTTCCATCTATCTTTCCTTCTTCTTCCATGTCTCCATCCTAAGATGCCTTAGTTTGCCCAGTTATACACCTCATTAACCATTTTTTCATATCCAATCATCATGGCAATCCTATCACTCTTGATATGATATCTCATTTTCTAGTACATGGTATTACATTTGCTTGTGGACATACAGGACTCTCAGGCTGGAATGACAGCTGACAGCTGTTAAGCTAAAGATATAATAAAATGATGGAGAAGCTCTCATCTTATACTGCAGATCCTATACATTTAGCTGGTCATATTTGTGCTTGGTGAACCTCCAAAATTTGAAGCTGTGTTTTCAATTGTAGTTTATCCTTGGTCACAACTATTTGGGCAGCATGTTTCCTCCTTCCTCTTACTATATTATCCAGACTTGTGTGATTTGTAACTGAAACAATGCTGGTTTAGTTTGTACCATCTTATGTCATCTCAGTTTCTCTACAGATACAATGAGATACATATACAGTGAGATACAAATTTAAGACATCTAAACCTGAGAACATGATTAAGCTGCCTAGTGCCACTTGAGAATTTTCAGAGCATCATATCTGGCCTCTATCGAGCACTGCAGAAGAATACAGGTCTTTTGGAGGTCTTTTTTCATATCTGCCAGCTATAGTTAGATGTCTCAGATATCTGAAGATAATGCTAATTACTTATATTTAGGCAACTTAATTGTGTTGTGGGTGTCAATATATGAGGTAGTGTCTAAATTCCCATTGTGGTCAGTGGAGATCGAGAACTTTTCTTGATTTCATGAATATAGGCATCCAGAGATATCTTCATAGAGCTGGCAGATAGGAAACAGGACTAAAAGGAGTCTTGTGGTTTTCTGATATGGTAGCTGAAGGCTGCAAAGAATACATCATGTCACCTTAAATATCGCTAGACATCTATCTTAAGCAAGCAAATTGCTTCCTTAGTGAATGCAATCAATTCAGCTAAGAAGATTTGCCTCATCCTAAAGAAAACATCTGGTGACCAGTCAACTCAGCATCTCTCCATGCTTCACTGACAGTACTGAGTGTATCTCCACTGACTGTTACGGGAGCCCCTAGACTGTGATGTCATCTAACTTACCCCTAGACACTCAAATGTAGATGTGAAAGTTTAGGTGTCAGAATCTTAAACTGAATCCCAGCACACATCACTTTCTTAGATTCTGGAAACCAGATTTTTAAAACTGTATACATAATATTTTTAGGTCTAAGAATCTGTTGTGGATTTGAACACCCGTGAGTTTAACACTATGTGACAGAAAATGTACTTTATCTGATGTGTTTTAAGACAGAATTAATACTGAACTAAGAATGGATGACCTGTATACAGAGAGGTACAAAAAGATACTGAACCTTTTGTCATAACAGTATCTAACTCATGTTCCTTGTGATGCAGTGCATAAAACCAGAACAAAACAAAACATCTAGTACATCTTTGTCTTTTTGTGACTAGAAATTTGGCTAGGAATAAACTTACATTGTTTACCCTGATACAACAAACTTAGTACTTTCCTCTTTATACAAGAATCCTATGCTACATAGTACACTACTTGGCCACTAAGTCCTTCAATACTTCCCTAATTTTAAGCACGAGTGATCTTAGTAACTCCAACTGACTGCACTTATATGGAAAATCAAGAATGTGGGAGTTTTGAGTTCATTTCACCTAATTTTTCCATGTCAATATCAGTAGCTGCCCCAGAAGGGCCCCAAATCAGTAAAGCAGCATGACTGCAATTCCTCTCACCAACAGCTGTCCTGCAGTAGTTATCTACATTTGAGCTACTCATCCTTTATAGTCTCTGAAGAAGTATAAAAATGTATTAGCAATTCATCTCTTGAGTTTTAAATTGCAGTTTTATAATGAGATATATTGTACCTGGTAAACATTCATACCTCTCTGCTACTTCCAAAGCAAACCTTCAGTGACTAGTTCAGACTAAGATACTGGTATTTCTCATGTATATCCACATGTACACATGTGTTCCAGTGGATTCCACCTACGCAATCCTACTCAATAAAGGCTATTTAATGACTCTAAAGTGGCAACTTCAGTTTCTGTTATTGAATAGTTAGTTACTTGTTAAATAATGGAACCATACCACTCCTGTTCAATAGTATCTTAAAGTAAAAGTCAACATCTCTATGATAGCTAAAATATGTCATGCCAGTATCTACACATCTAAATGTTGGTTTCACATAAATAAACTTTAAATTTATTTTGACATAATTTACCTTGACACTGTGTACTCTTTCATACCAGTGTGACTTTACAGATCACAGCTTGGAAGAGTCAAATACAGTAAGTGTTTATAAATGGTGAGAGATCCAGAATAAGAATGTCACTACAGATTGTAAATTTCAAAACAGTAAAACAGAACTGAAATAAATAGTAGGTGATTTTATCAAGCTCTCAATATAAAAATAAGACATGGTGTAACTATTTTTTTCATGCTTCATGTTACCGTTAAGACATGCACTGAAAGCAAGGGTTTGCTAATTTCTTGAACTTCAGTACAGTAAAGGGTGTTCTCACAGAGAAGCCTGAAAGATGGTGTGTGTATATATATATATAGTTCCTTAGGAGTACAGTAACCATTCATGGAATGGTATAGAATAAAAAATAAGGAGACTCAAAAATTATAGATAATGTGTTATCTTTGAATGTGCACACGTTAGTTCCTTTCCACTATTCATGTAATATATTTATGGGAAGAAAGTAATAAATGTTACATATCAAAAAAACCCTTCATGTTCTGATTATCTACAGGGCATTACAGTAGATCATGTAGAGATGCCATATTGCTAATCAAATTATTTCTGTAAATGAAAACAGCCAGCCAGTTGGTACCTGGGACCCTTCCTCTTGGAAAACAAATTCAGCAGCATCTGAATATAGCATGACAGAAAAATCATTGAATAAGACCTGTGGGGCATAAGTCTACTTGAGGTCCAATGGGATTATCACTTCCTACATTGCTGGAGCAAATAAGGATACAGAATATCCTAAGGTATCTCATGATTTAGTCTTAGAGACACCAATTTATCCACACTGCAGGGCAATGAACCAGAAAATATCTTAGAGCATCATTCTGATGCAAATTCCAGGGTATTTTGTGCTTGGAATTGACAACATTTCAACATAAAGAGTATGCTTAGAGCAACATAATACGGCATTTTAAAATGATTGATTATATTCTTTATCTACCTCTGCTTTTCCCCAGCAGACATAGCAAAGTTTATGCTGGCATATCATTTCAAAGCATGTTACCAATTGTAACAGACAAAGAAGCTGAAAAAAAATATTTTTCCCGAGTCATTCTATACATCTTTTTGTTCCCACTGGAGTAAATCATGTTTTACCTACTGACATCCATGAGAGACTTTCCAGAGATTTTGCTGAGTTTAGATAAGACTGTACATGATTAATGTCACTCTTCAGATGGATATTCAGCGTAGGGGTATACTGCCTGTATCAGATTCCAAGCCCACACATAGAATTTTTCTCCAGTCTTCTCTGCTGTCATCCAGAAAGATGAAGAACTACTTCTGTTAACTCTCTCCCTGATGGCAACTAAGATCTTTTGCTTGCAATCACAGCCTAAGGAATTAGAAAATGCATCTCAAGGAGTGGAAACAGAAAACAGGACCTGAATATGGAAATGTTTGCACTGGATCTGATCTGAGCTCCATCTAGCTGTGTGTCCTGGTTTCGCCTGGGATAGCATTAATTTCCTTTCTTATAGCTGATATAGTGTTATGTTTTGGATTTAGGATCAGAAGAATGTTGAAAACACACTGCTGTTTTCAGTTGTTGCTCAGTAGTGTTTAGACTAAGTCAAGGATTTTTCAGCTTCTCATGCCCAGCCAGCAAGAAGGCTGGAGGGGCACAAGAAGTTGGCATAGGACACAGCCAGGGCAGCTGACCCAAACTGGCCAGAGGGTTATTCCATACCATGTGACATCATGCCCAGTATATAAACTGGGGGGAGTTGGCCAGGGTAGGGATGGATCACTGCTCGGGAACTAACTGGGCATCAGTCAGGGAGTGGTGAGCAATTGCATTGTGCATCACTTGTTTTGTATATTCCAATTCTTTCTATTATTATTATTATTATATTATCATTATTATTATCACTATTATTTTCTTCCTTTCTGTCTTATTAAACTGTTTTTACCCTAACCTACGAGTTTTACTTTTTTTTTCCTGATTCTCTCCCCTGTCCCACTGGGAGGAGGGAGTGAGCGAGCAGCTGTGTGGAGCAGCCGTGGGGTGCTTAGCCGCTGGCTGGGGTTAAACCACAACACCGTGTGTTCTAACACATGAGCAGACAAACACTGAACACCTCAAGGGAAGGTATAAAAAAAAGCAGCATTTTTATAAGTAAAAATTGACTACAATTCTGAGTGATAACCTTATTTAAAAATAAGAAATTGGATTGAATACTAAACAGGAAGTTTAGTTGGCTTTCTTTCATTGTTTTCACTTCTTCCAATACTTTTTTTTAGACTTTCCCCTGGTTACCACTTTCTGTGACCTGTGACACATGGGTCTCAGGTGTTTAATGCCATTTCTAACACCCTAGTATACTGAAGACAAACATTTGGGACTGGGATCCACAAAAGGGGTACACTCTTCTGGAGAAAGAGCTAGAGGTCAGCCAGGATGCTCTCAGCCATTTCAAATGGCATAACATCTCCATGAGGCAAATGAATGTTATCTACTATGTGAAGAAGTGCTTTATTAATACACACTTCTAATTTTCCTATCCATGTCTCTGTTTGAAGCAGCTGGGATGAACAGCAAGATTTTTTCTTCTCTGTATAATTATTTTGCATACTTTTAACATGACTCTTCCTAAATTTTTTTAAAGTTCGGTTTCTCGCCCCAGCAGTTTCCCCAGTATTCATGGAGAATTTCATGTTAGGTATATCATATGACATTTTATATATTTCATACATATAAAAATGTCATACTGATTCATATTAAAATATTGTCCATGTTATTTTCTATCCCATTTGTTACTTACTCTAAATTCTTGCTCATCTTTTGGCCACAGGCTGGGTGGAGGATGTTTACACTGCACCTAAGAATAGCTGTGTAAAACTTCAATGAATGTATTGTAGCTGTTGATATTAAGATCCCAGCTTAAGACTAGCCCTGGTACATATCTGGTTCACGAAGTTTCCAGGAATCCCAGTCACTATGTTGATGGCATTAATCATTGATAAGATTATTACTGGGTGTTTTTAAACCACAAGAATCAGCTGGGTTTGTTTTATAATTTTGCTGCTGTTTTTAAATGTTACACAAAGCCACAGAGAACAAGTAAACATGCGCAGTTCTAAGAAAAATAAGCACATAATTCCTTTAGTATGAGGTAAAACTATTGCAGTGCAGTGTGACTTTCTTTCCATAAAATTGGTTATGCAAATGTCAATACATTAATAAATTATTCAGTTTATATTTCAAATGTAATCTATTAGGTCAGAACAAGTAATAGGTATGCAATGAAATCTTTCTTGATCTTTCAGTAACTTTCCCAGTATAATACAGAACGCAATGATAGGCAAGGTTCCAAAGTAAGCTCTATCACCCCCAAACCAAACATGTTTAGAGAAACCAGTGAAAATAAGTGGCCATGTGATGATTCACGGTACTGAAAATATTCAACATACATGAACTTCTACTTCTGCCGAGTACATTTACAGCAGGTGGAGATTTTGCAAAAGATGGACTTGGAACGACAAAGAAGTCATAGATAAACAAATGATGCAGCTCTATGGTCTTGGATCACAGTCTTGTGAGAAAGAGCTGTAGGAGACACAGGCTCCCTACTTTTGCTCAGGAGCTGCCTTGAATCCTAGTCCTCGTGTCAGCTATGCTATAGCTATGCATGTGCCTAGCCATGTACCTGGACTTGACCTGTGGACTTGACTTCCCAGTGTGACCCCAGACTTGCCAGGAGGTCCCTGGGCTGGCTGAGCTCTGCTGCTCCGTGTGCCATCCCATGGCAACCTGGTCGGTGCCGGCACTGCCCCTGCCAGCCTCGCTCTCAGGGGAGGGCTCCCTTGCTTTCCCTTGCTGCTCCCTGACACAATATCACTGAAATAGGATTTTTCTTTTTTTTTTTTGGTTATTATTTTTATTTGATAGGTAGAGAAAATGAACTGTTAAGGACATACTTTCAAGGTGAAAGAAACCGCCAAAGCTGGTATAAGCCTTTAAAGCTTATGACTTTTAAAAGAATAAACTGAAGTCTTTAGACCACGCCTTTATTACTAGTACTGTTTCCTGAAGACTTCAGGTAAATTTTGTCACAAGAAGAATAAGGTTGGCTGAGAAATCTCAGTGGTGAGATTCAGAATGGACAACTGGCAACATGAATTGGAAAGAAAAGGTTTTGCTAAATCTTTTGGTTTTGTCCTACTTGGCTATGAGGCAAGGAGAAAGGCAATACAGAACATGAGACAAAAACATTTAAATGGCATTAGGGTTTTGTTGTTGTTTTATCTTTTTTGTTGGGTTTTGGTTTTTGGAACCTACCCAGGAGAAAGGTAATTGTGCAATTAATTTTCATTTGTGTTATAAAGCTCTTTTGGTTTTATAGACTGCAAATAAAAGGCCATAAAGATATTTATGCTCTTGGTATTTTCATGAGATGGGGTTGGCAATGACTATAGTCCTGGCCAATACTTTAGCTCATAAAGTTTGCAGGAAGCTGGGCTGACCAGCCACCGTATATAATAATCAGCTGGGACTGACCATGGCATTTGGATCTGGATTTTGAACAGCCGTGCAAGTGTTCAGGTTCTTCTTTGATTAATCCTTAATTGAACCTGGAGACTGCTTCCCAGTTCTGAATGTAGTTCAGAGTTTCAGTTTTGAATTGTTTGCTTCCTTTTAAGGTTTGGGCTTATACATTTTCCTATTTATCCTTATGTCCCCTTTCACTTAGGAATATGGTGTGAAAACTGAGTGCTATATTTCTGGTCTTCACCTATTTCAAACATATCTTTTTGGGTGTGGGCTTAAACAGCTCTTCTTAGCATGTAATGAGGTGAGCACAAAAACTAGCCATTGGGTGTGCAGCAGCAGCTTGGCCTTTGTCAACTTTTCATTTGTTTTCCTCTTACCAAGGGTTATGGGGAGGTATGTAGAGACCATAAACTTGCAGGCTGGAAAGTGTGTGTTACATATTCAAGAAGGAGACACTTTTGTCACTAATGCACAGGTTCACCTATAGTGAGGAAAAGTACTTAAAGTGCTAGTTGTGATTTTTTTTTTTTTTCCTTCTTTCACCTGTAAATCAGACTTAAGATTTGGAGAAAGAAGCATTCTTGCCTACCTGTCTCATTTACCTAATGGGGAAATTTCTGAATACCTTGGATACAGATGTTAAGCTTCATGTACATACATGCTCATCTCAAATCTCACATTAATCCTGATGCATATTTCTTGATGGTCATTCCTGGTGCATGCTTCTAAGAACACCTTAGAACGCAACGAAGAGAGATTAAGAGAAAGAATATAAATAATTTCTGGACTTGTACCTAGCTTGGTGCAAGACTAAAGGAGGGTGACAGTGTCTTTATCCTGCTTTTCTTCCTTTCTGTATTTAATTTGTTAGAATGGTACCTCCAGCACCCTGCCACAGATTAAACGACCTCAGAACAAACCACAAAAAATAGTCTGGACGCAGTGGCAGTAAGCAGCATATAGAAACCCCCTGGCTATTCAGCTTGCCATAAGGAACACATTGCTTGTTTTACCACATAACATTACGCATATTGTCTTTCTACCCTCAGGAAATTTTATGCTGGAAATCTTACAAGACCCTCTTGCCTAGATAGCCTTGGGCACTGCCAAATCTAGCCCTTATGACAAAAGGATTGCACAATTAGAAGGTCAAATCTTTTAACAAGAGGGTTCCACATTCCCTTTTTCATCTCATTGCTGATTCACGATATAACTCCTACAACTGTGCTTCTGTCAGAAGTCCCAGTTTAATTGTATTGATATGCCAGGCAGAAATACACGTGCTGGTATGTGGAAGTTAAATCTTTAATGAGATTTGAATGTCTTCAGTATTTAAAGATGCTCCTGAAATAATCAGTGTATTCTCAGGTTGGGGGCTGCCCATGGGGTGGGGAAGGCAGGTCCTCCTTGGCCAGGTCCAGGGGGTGGTGGGATGGGGAGGACCTGCCCTTTCCACCCCAACCAGGGACTGATGGCCCCAGACTGGGCTGAAATGGGGTTCTGGGCCATGGGCCAAGGTGGGGGGAAGTCCCAGGGGAGGCTGTAAGTAAATCTCTCCAAAATGCAGTAAATTCTAAAATAAGGTTAGATTTACTCCTACTTGTGACTTGTTTGTGCAGTGCTCCAGGTCCTGTTGAAGAAGTGTGTCCAAGTATTTTTAACTTCTTCTGTATGTGATTGAATAAACACAATAAGTGTTTTGCTCCTTTGTTCTAATGGGTGATTTCTTTGTTTGGGTTGATTTTTTTTTAATTTTTTTTTAAACATGAGCTGTACTGCAGTGAGATCAAAACTAGCATCATATATGTCACTATAGAAATGAAGTATGGATTACATTTCTAGGATACATTAGGCAATTAGTTTATCCAGATTCTTTTCTGTAAAAGACGGACAATATTTATGTTTTCAGATCTTACACGGATAAAAAGAAATTACATTGTAGCTGAAATGAACACTGAACTTGGGCCTGTTCATAATTTTGGGGGAAGATTAAAATTAAGAGGTTATTTTGTTCTTAGCTAAATTACTATTAGAAAGCCAAACTGGCCAGATTTAAGATTTTATAATCTTACTTTATCTGCAGAAAGACACAACAGGCAGAACGATTTATTAAGCTAAGGTTTGTGATGACTTTGTAAAGTTCAAACCATAAACAGATTTTGCGGACAAAAAGCAACCTTAATTTTCTTTCCCCACTTTGTTTCTAAGAAAAGCAAAAATATGAACCTTTACGCTGCGCTCTAGACTGATGCTTGTCATTGCACGGCAATCTGTGATAAAAAAAAATAGCAGTAGTAAATCATGAAATCTGTCAACCATTGGTAGGGAAAAAAAGCTAATGGATACAGGAGTGATTTAGGAAATCTAAAAGAATATTGGACTAAGCTTGGAAAGAAATCTTCTAAGGAATATGTAAGCTGCAATGATTTAATTGATTTATTAAGGTATTGTTTGACCTCAGAATTATTCAATTTATAAATAACTGTTTTCCTTCTGTCCAGTAAATTGATAAAACAGATGTATAGTATTTATGCTGGTTCTAATCTTCCTCTGATCTAAGCTCAAGGTCACATTAAGTCAGAAATCTCTCCTAAAGTGTTGTTGCCCTGATATTGAGTAGCATAAAGTGAGTATTAAACCTAGAATACGTGCCATATAGTGTACAGTAAAATATCATGAGTTTACTCTAATTCTAAGAGTAAATACAATTTACATGTACCATTTACTGATATGTACATATACAATTTACAATATTTTACAATCACATAGGAACTGTTAATGATGGTTGCTATGCATGCTTACTGCTGTCTGCAAAATTTAATTCACAGTGTGTTCAAATGAAAACATATGGACCGAGGTTTCTACTGGATGACATTAGAACAAACTCTTCTACTCAATTTGACATGGAGCATAGCTCGTTCCTGTTGTTCAATAACATTTCTGAGGAAAATGTTTTACTTTAGAATAGAAAAAGCTTGAGAGACATTGCAGGGTGCTTTATTAATCTTGCTATTCTGTCAAACCCCACTGTATATTAAAATTGCTGCAAAAAATGAAACATCCACAACTGAAAACCTATTTCCTGCATTAAGAAGAGATGTTTTTTCTTCATGAAAATTTGGATTTTTCTTGGAAATGTAACCCACTGCTTTGAATCTTCTGCCAGATGGACCAGTAATTCCACAAAAATTAACACTACTGAGTACTATTTTATATTTTTTATCCCATTTTTATTGACAGATTGAAAATTCAAATTGGAGGAATTTGGAAATCTGTGTGTGATAAAATGTGTGATAAAGCTTAGGGGAAGAGAAAAGAGATCATATTTTTCCTCTTACAGTTAAAACAAATAGTTTAGCATTAGCCACTTTTGAAAAAAATGAAAGAATATAATTTCTCTGATCAAACTAGTAAAACAAGTTTAATTAACCTACCAGCCATGATACACTTGCCATCAAATGAAAGGCTCCCTAACTGAGGGTCTCACAAGCTGTAGGATTCTACCTCTGTGTGAGTGCCAGCTACAACTGCCTTACCCACCACCACTGCAATGAGTAGTAAGAGCAGAGGTGGTGGGGCACAGGGAAGATACACATGAGAACTGCAGCTTACAGGATGAGAAGGTTGGTGATCGTTTAGGAAACAAGAATATACATACCAATGCATGTTGCTCACAATGAACTGGATCAGAGACACAGAAGAAGACCAGAAACCTTGCTCCATAACACAATTAAAGAAAATACGCATTGGATAAACTGGACGTTTTAAGTTACTGGAAGATATTGCGTTATTATTTAAAATCAAGTGCTATTAGTTCTTTGTTATTTATTATTAAATATTGTTAGCAATCTTCCTTAATTTTCCTGAAGGAGAAATTAAAGCCAGAAAAGATGAAGAATTAATTTCTTATCTAGAGACAAAAAGGAGATCCTGGAAAAAGGAAAATAGTTCTGAAAGTAAAAAGAACTATTAAAAAAATGCACAAAGTCATTACTAAAAATGAGTGCTTAAAAGACACAGCAAAACAGACCGAGGACAAAAAAGTAGTTAGGTGTTCCAGTTGCCAGGTGTTCAATACCAAGGCTGGCTGGATGTAGCAGAATGAAAGAGCTGAACCATCCCACTGTCTGACAGAGCTACAAACGGGATGAAGTGTGTGCTGCCCGGTGCCACATCTTTTCTCTTACTCTGTCAATGGCAGAGACTGCTAAGGAGTTGGCTGGCAGCCGCACGCTATACGGAGAATCTGTGAGTTGACAGTGCTGCAGCAGGGAAGCAGCAGATGGCGGAGCATGGGAAAGGGTAAAGCCCTCTTAGCCCTTTCCTCAGCCACTAAATCCAGGTCTGATTCAGACAAAGTACTCGGTGCAGCTGTCCAGTTACTTAGGAGATCCAGATTTGATAAATGTGCCTGGTTTGATAAATGTTAGTAGAGCTGGAAATTGCATTTAACTTAATAAATTCACTCAAAGCTGAACATCCTGTCTGGTGGGAAGAGATGTACTCTGTCATTCAGTTGTATAGAAACACTGTTAAATAGCTTTTTTAGGCTTCTATTGCTACATAATATTTCTAAAAGAGAGAGAGGCAGAGAGGGAGAGAGACTTGGCTTGTAAGCTTCTGAAAATTTTTAAGATAATAAATAAAGAAGCGAGAAAATAGATGATAAGTTGTATAATATGAAAGCGGAAGTTAAACAGGGAAATAAAGTTTCTTTCCCCTTGCTTTCTTCACAGATATCTATGCTAGGAAAACCCTAGGAAGCCTAAAGTTACACCTGAAGGAGGCTTTATTGTAGTGTGGATGCACCTAGCTACTCGCACAGCCATGTGTTCAATGAAGAGACTACTGAACAACATGCAACTGAAGCAACTTTTATATTCATTATAAGAACAAAAAGAATAATGCATTGAATGGTTCTTCTAATATTTTAAAAGTATAGTGAAAAACATAAGTTGAAATCAGTGTTCTATATTTCACTACGGTACGAAACCCAAAAAGCAGATTTCTTGCGTATGTGTGTGCCGGGACTGCCTGATGGTAATTTGATTGCTTCTAAATTTGAAAACTCATCGTTGATGGGACATAAAAAGAAAGTGTTGCTTGTTCTATCACCTTAATTTTCACAGTGCTGCAAGTTCTAACGCTACTATGAATATTTCAGAACAGTTTATGTTCTTTCCATTACAGGTTGCAAACTGCTTAATGAAGGATACCAATCAGCATTAATTAGCAGTAGAGCAAAATACAGCATACAACATCATATTATTCCTACAGCACTGTTTGATTACTTAAATGCTGAAGAGAGATCCCTTCTGCAAAGAAGAAAAGATGGTGTAGCATATGACAACAAATTCAAGGGCTGTTTCTCAGGATCTTGTGATTTAGTGGCCCCTTATAAGGTTATTTGTTTATTCTTTTATATTAGATGATTATTTGAAAATGCGTCTTGTTATTTCCATTAGCCATTTAGATACTGCTATGTTTATTTGAAATTACCATACCATTCTATAGTTGTCCTGGGCATTCGTTAAACTTCACTGTGTTTTCTCAAAAAACCAACCGTGTTCCACTATATAGCTTTACATAGACCAGCAGAAGCATCCTGCTATAGAATAGCCACTTTTACTTAAATTCTTCTCAGGCATGGAGGTAAAGAATTACAGACCACTGATATAAAAATCCTGACTTTAGCTAAATATTTATGTTGAAAATATAACTTTATGTCATGATTTACATTCAAATGAAATTTTCAGAAATGGACAAACAGTGGATAAAAAGCTACTTTTCTGGATTAGGGTTTTTTTTCTAATACGTGACTATATCATCTATAAGCAAAAGCTATTTAAATAAGGAAGCCAGGAGTGACAGAGGGAGAAGTTTGTAATCATGTGATAGCAAGATTGCTTTAGCATTTAGTAAAGAATTTAGCCTGTTTCCCTCTTTGCAAAAATTACTTTGGAGCGCAAGGATCGCTCTGTGCTTACCTGCATGTTACATTTATGTCAAAGCTCAGCTCACAGGTGAAAAAAAGACATTTTACTCTCTCTAAGTGAAAATGTTCTACAAACCCTTACCATTTTAACTCCAGCCAGATACAGCTTTTGAGGGTTTTTAACCAGCATTACAATATCTGTATGTCTAACTATAATAATTTTTGTGTAGGCAAATTTCTTTGGTTTTCAGTTTTATGTTTCTACTTCCCTTTTCCTCTCCTTTGCAATAGAATATTCTGTGAGTTTAGGTACCTGATGATAGCACAGATAACATCAGAGAATTTAAAGCCTACTTCAAGCTTTGAGCCAAATTCAAATGAGAGATTACAAGGAAACCTGTCTTCCAATTGACCAGCTGTTCAATTAAAAAAAGTGTTACCAAGGTAAATGTGTGTGTTTGTATATATATCTCAGAACATATATGCATATTTTATTATTTAAAACACAGTAACAAACAATTAACAGGGTTGCTTTACAGTTTCTTAATACTTACTGGAGTTCAAAGCCAAAAAGATATTTTAGGAGTGTCTAAGCCTTGTAAAGAAGCCAAATATTTTTCTAGTACTTTGGTTGCCTTAATGAACTGGAAGTTACTGAGGCTTATTTTAATCGTTTGTGACCTGCAGCTGCTGTTATTAACCAGAATAAAATGTGCATAATGCAAGTTTCAAGAGATTGATGCTGTCTGAAATGGAAAGGAAATTTTGTTACTTAAGATTTTGGCTCAGTGATGCTTAAAATATATTTATCTCTGCACACAGACATTAAATGACCCATGAATGGAGTTTGATTTTCATCATACTGGAGTAGGGAGGAGGATCTTGCTGTGCCAGTCATGAACTCCACACTATCTTGTGTTGCCTGAGGAGATTGGTCTCAGTTGCATACACATTCCTGCACATCCAGCTATAAGCAGCTTAGATGATCAGAAGGATAAACCTCACCATTTAAATGCCTCATGACTCAAGACTTCTCTAAAGCCAATAAATATTTAAAATACTTTCACAAAGTGATTCTCTCACATTTTTTGACATAAGTGTTTAAAAGAACCCTGAGACGGTAGATCGTGTAAATTGGAGAGCAGTTTCTACTTGTCAGGATGGCATCAGACCTCAGTTTTCTCAAGGAACTGGCAGGAGTGGTCATGTGGTCGCAGCTCTGAGGGACAAAGGAGCTCAACGCAACAGGCAGATCTTAAAGAGCAACCTCCTCCAAGCACAGACACCGTCCAGCCCGATGCTCAGGAAAACAAGTGACCAAAGTCTGATGCACAGAGGCAGTAGGGAGGAGGTGGAAGCAGGATGCGCTTGACACTAATTACTTGACACTTTACTTGACATTTGCATCTGGAGTGCTGTGTCCAGTTTTGGGCCCCACGATTCAAGAAAGCTACCAACAAACTAGAGCAATTTCAGTGGAGGACCCTAAGCCCTTTGGGAGCTGGAGCACTTGCCCTAAGAGGAGAGGCTGAGATTCCAGTCCTGTTCAGCATGGAAAGGGGCAGCTTCAGGGACACATACCAGCAGTCTCCCAGTATGTATGCGGAGGTTATTAAGAAGACAGGGCCAGACACCACAGATCTACTGAAGCAGGGAAACAAGACACTGGTCATAAATTACAACAGCAAAGGTGTAACTGGCTATTAAAAAAAAAAAAAAAAAAAGAACGAAAATCACTATAAGGATAATTAAGCATTGTGACAGAGTGCCCTGGGAAATTGGGGGTATCTGTCCTTGGACGTTTTCAAAACCTGACTAGAGAAAGACCTAAGCAATCTGATCTGAATTCAATGTTGATCCTGCTTTGATCAGAAGGTTCTACTAGAGACCTCCTATGTTGCCTTCCAACCAGAACAACTCTGTGATTTTATAATTGAAAAGCAGTTTTGTATATAACCTAAAAGTAACCCAAGAAATGGGTGACAGATTCCAAATGACATTTAGAAAATCAGCAGATTTGGTTCCACGTAAGTCATCACCTACTCTTCTATGATCATGCTTCTTCTTAATGACATTCTGTACTACTTCTGTCCTTGTTATCTTGGTTAATGCTTTGGAAAAATGAATCAAGGTTTCCTAATGCTACAGGCATGAATTCCAAATAAACGTGTTCATTAAGCAGAGAGTTCTTGGCCACTAATGGCATCAGGTTAGCAGCAGGCAACATAATTTTAATACTGTTCATTTTTTATGTACTACAGTCCATATGCTGTCCTACCTCAGTTATCCCTAATTAAGAAGGCAAAAGAGTTGAGTTTGTCTTTGCTGGGTTTCTGAAATTTTCTTTCTTGAGGAAAAAGAAAAGGAAAAGGGGGAATGAGAAGAACCAGTTATTTTTCGTCTGCCCCTACAAAATGACAGGTTCTCATTCCTTTATTTGTGCAGAGTTTAGACCTTATCTGGGGTAGTGATTTTGAGTGTGAATTAGCCAATATTTTGAACAGAAGTTACCTTTCAACGTATATTTAAATCAAGCTTTCAGCTAGGAAAAAGCCCAAATGGTTTGGGTTTGTTGTTGTTGTTGTTTGTTTGTTGGTTTTTTTAAAGCCCCTGGATCTATTTTGGGTTTTATTTCAAGTTCAAACAATATTAACATGCTGGGTATATAGTTTTGCATCTATACACTGTTTAAATTGGGCTAGAATTTAACTTTTTGAATGTAAAGACAAAAGCAAATTCAGCCAAGAACTGATGGAATTCTAGACTTGTTCACACAACAATGGCAATAAAGAGCACCTCAGCACAAGCAGAAAATGGATATTGAGAGTGCATAATTACTGACAACCTAATAACACTGTTTGTTGCAGGAAGGCTTGATCAGGAGCTAAGCTATTCTGCATTCCAGTGTCAACTATCAATGACCCAGACTACCTATGGAATGAAGTTGAGTGTAGATAACATAAAATCATTAACAAAAAGTCATTAACAGATGCTAAACAGTTCAGGCTAAATCCTACTGGATAAATGCAAGCTTGAAACTGAGCAGAGTTCTGGATTCCCATTTTTAACTGTCTTAATTATTTCTGAGATAACAATTTAAATTTTATGGACACAACTTCCCAAAATACACAATAACACAGTCTAATAAAAAGAGAATTCCTTGGATGAAGCAAATTATTATAAACCAAGTATAGTCTTGAAGATTTTAGCTAAAATATCTCTCAGCATTACCCCATCATTAATGCTTAGTTATTGAAATGAAGAAGACAAATTAATGCAACCCCAAATTTTACTATTAGCTGACAATTTGGCAAATACAGAAGGGGACTGTGCACTATGGGAAATATTATTATGGGAGTTAAGTCACATTTCAAAGATAGTTAGTTATGACTGTGTGGTCAGAAGCTGCTGAAGTATTAACCAAAACTGTTAACTCCTCAAGTGAAAGAACTTTGCTAAAAACATCGTGAGAAGTCAAACAAAATGTGCTGAATATGAAGGTGTATATTCCACCACTGGCACAACATCAGCCAGAGTTGTAAAGACCAATGCTGTTATCCTGAAACTTTTAATCTTTCTTATCAGAAGCTGGTGAACACATCATTTCCCTGACTTCAGCAGCATCCTTAAAAATGACAAAAGATTTTCTAACCTTTAAAGTTCTATACATTTTTTATATGTGACAGTCTGAGAAGTTGTAACCACACTCCTCATTTCATTCAGACACCAGATGTGAATCTCATATTTCTTTATATTTAAAATTTTTACCTAATCTTACCTAGGTTCTTACGTGACTACTCCCTGTGGGGTTTGAGTTTCTAATCTGTTGTTGCTCATGTTATTTCTAATGACTGAATTTCATAACGTCTGTAATAAGAGCATATTCTCCACTCTCTCTGTGTTTAACTTGAGCCTTTATTTGAATGTGCTGTTATGAAATGATGCGTCCCTTGCTCATTTTTCATGAAGTAAGCAAGCAAGCACTTATGATCTCTTTTTTAAAATACTTTCATGCTTTCACAACATTGCACACTATATTTTTTTATATTTTGAAGAGCATAAATTTTACATTTGTATTTACTTTCACATTCTTTTTTTTTTTGTACATTTTGCCATTGGGTGAGTAAAAATATAATTTCTCCAGGAGGTCTCATTCTTTTCAAATTAATCACTGAGTGTTCTTTTCTGTCACAGTGCAATTCAAACCGAGATAAACAGCAAGAGCACATAACATTTTTTTTTATACTTCTGTGCTGTTAACAGTTGTTCTTTGAAGGTTTTTTCCCTGTTTGTAAAATTTATGACACTAATACAGCATTACACTACATATGATTGTACTGTTAGCTATGAATCCCACTGAAATACAGAGATAAAAGCCACAGGTATATATTTAAACAGGGATGTATCTGAATAATTCTAAAAATGACTTAAAGTGTATCTGAGAGAGTAACATGGTGACCCACATTATTCTTGAAAATAAAGCCACACTCCCAAGCATGTGCTGCTGAAAATTGTTGCCCAGAATTGTGGAAGCCAGAACTGACATTTTCTTTTTTGCTCTTCTTACAAGCAGGAAGATGGAGAGAGAAAAAAATAGCAAGGTTTGGTCTTCAATGTTAATCTCAGTATTGATATAATGGGAGAGGGAGGTTTTAGAAGGGATAAAGGTGATGTGTGTTGGTGGGATAGCAATCATATCCAAAGTGCCATGAGGAGACACTAGGCAATCATGTATGAGTGATCTGGAATTTGGTTTAGAGACTGACTCCAAGGTAATTTTGCTCTTTCTCTGTTATATTACATGGTACAGGAGAAAAGTCTAGCTATATACCAGCTTCTACTGGAAAATTAATGCAAGGTTTTCTTTCCAGATAGTTCAAAGATATTCTTTTCTCAATAGCATGAATTTGTAACCATGTTTTGAGTTTCCTACATATAGCTTAAAGACCACTTTTGCTAGCCAGGAAGTGGCTGTTTTGCCCCCATGTCAAATCTTGCCTCTAACCAAAAATAGGGTTTTTTTTTAACAAAGTTCCCACATACTCAAGTTTAAATTCAGCCTATTATGAAGGGTATTTTTAATGACCCATTATTATACTAGTCTTATAATATCCATATATTTATACTGGAATATCTACTTATTTTCTAATTGAATGCAGGATTAATTCTATGCAGTAGTAAAGATGGAACAATAATAAAGGCAAGGTATTAAAATTATTTAGCTTATAAATAGTATTTGGTTTAAAGTGTTGCTCAGTCATGGCTGAGAGGATTGCATTTCCATAATGTCTCAGAGGAAACATCATGTGAAAACTGTACACATAGCCCAAACAGGCAAAATAATTTCATAATGCCAACACCTGCTTTGATGTCCCATTGTTGCTATTGTCCCAGATTAACCAGGAAACATATATCCAAGATCAAACCAAAGAAATAAAAGTCTACCCATGAACAGCAAAAGAAATACAGTGTGTTAGTATCCAATTGATAAATTGAGATGTTTGTGGCCATGTTTCTGTAATGGTGTGTCCACATCATCAACTTCTGCTGGAGGGGTTGGTTCTTTGTAGCTGCAAGTTCATTTTCCCTCCAGGGGTCACTATCAGATGCAGCACTGAGGAACTGAGCATATGAGGAAATTAAAAAAAAAAAAAGAAAAAA
Source organism: Harpia harpyja (assembly GCF_026419915.1). NCBI lineage: Eukaryota > Metazoa > Chordata > Aves > Accipitriformes > Accipitridae > Harpia > Harpia harpyja. The sequence continues at coordinate 39,155,919 of NC_068945.1, read as the reverse complement.
TTTTCTTACAAAAATTTTATACAATGTCCAGATTTTACGACATTTCGAATAAAAATTTATACTTTTTTTCAAGCTGAAAATATTATTCCAACTGAAAATGTTTCCATAGTAATGAAAATTTTAAATTCTTCAAGAACTGTATTTTTCATTACCATGCAAATCCTTGTAAAATTAAGAACATCTTTTCATGAATTTTTATAAATTTTGCTGTTGGTATTTAAATGGTAGTTTAGCAGTTTTTCCAGCTGCTGCTCTAAAGTGAAGAATAATTCTAGCAAGAGACAGAAGTGCTTTAGTAGTAGCTGTGAGACTCAACATTTCTAGACACTGATTTGTGTTTCTTTAGCCAAGGGATGATTCCAGCATGCACAATGTCTGCTTCACCAATGTATGTTACCTGCATGCAGGAAATCAGTTTTCAAGAGAACCAATTTCAACTTTTTACTATTCAAACCACACACATAGTGAAACATCAGTCCACCACCAAGACGATGCCATGTTTTTTCAGGAACTATTATCTCACTCTAAATAGGCATATTGATTTCAGAGGTATTTAAGAGGCAGAGAGCATTTATCCTTCATCAAACCAGTTGCTTAAATTTAATTATTGTCTTCCTCCTAAAAACGTGTAACCTAGCAGGATGTAAAGTTAAATACCCAGTCCTCCTTTTTTTTTGTTAAATGTGTTCAATACTGTCGAGCCTTTCTTCCCCATGTTTGATCTATAAACAAATGAATATAAAATGAACTTAATAAATCACTAGTGACAAGTTCAAGAGAACCCTGCTGTTCTTTTTAAGTGAATGCTAAATGAATATGGTTAAACATATAAAAGGAATTTGGTAATGAGGGTATATTATTGCTTTGAACTGTTTGTAACCTTTGCCGTTCTTTTGTAAATTTTAATGAAAATCTAGTGCTGGCTTTGTCACATTGAAATCGGAATAATCAATTAAACTGCACTCAGTTCACCTTTCTCTTGCTGGTGTTTACCTGTTTTGTATGCACTTCATTTTTTCTTAACTCAAGAGAAGACAAATTTGAATACTTAAGTATCTCTTTTGAGATGGAGCAATGCCTGCTGCTGCAAACAGGCAGAGTGGGATTCAGCTCTGGATTAAACTAAACTAATTTGCCTCACCCTGCAGGGCAATCTGTCAAAGTTCCCATTTCAGTAAATGGAGACGTAGGCTGAAATCAGTTGCCTCCACATAGGTCTGGCCTGTAACTGTCTTTCCATAAAGGTGTGGGCCTGCCGTAGGTCCTGTCCTTCTTCCACCAGTCCTGTGCAAATATCTCAGATATCCTAGGGTATTCCATATATCTTTAGATGACATTGTTTAGGCAAATTAAGTTCCTAGGTCTCTACCTAACGTAAAGAGAGTTTGAACATTGAGCACATGTGCAAACATCCTCACATAAACACCCCAATTTCATGTCACCCATAGGAATTGATTCCCCCTTCTTGAGGCCAAAGTTGTTTTGCCTTGGATTTCAGTTAGTTCAGGATTGTTTTTCTTAATGTCCAGCTTATGTTTTGTCATCAGATTTATCAAGAACAAATATTTAAAATCACACAAAATATTTTGGGGCCAAAATTGCTGTTCAAGCGAATAGACAGTAGCAGATAAAGATTGCCCCTGCTCAAAGGTCAACTCCTTTTCCAGATTTGTAGAGTTAGCTTCAGGTTTACCTGAAAAGGGATTATAAATCAGGTTGCTTTCATAAAATAATATTCAGAATGCAATTGTCTGACATTCTAACAGCTGGTTCGGCACATCAGATCTCTTAATATCTACAGATAAGAACCTTTTTTAAATAAAGATAATTGCTTTTTTTTAATCTGTAAGTGATCTTTTCTTCCAACTTAGAAGCCGCATACCCAGCATGGCTATCTTATGTGATTAAATCTAGGCCCTCTTTCATCAAGCCTGGATGATATTTTCTCCTTTCAGTGGTCATGTATATCTCTCATGCTATTCATTATATTACTAAATAGAATATGGCGTCTCAAGTTCCTGAACCTTCAGGCTAAACCAAGGTCAGTAGAATGACTACAGAAGGCCATGAGTTGCTTTTGAAAAAGATATTTCTCTTAAATATAATAACTGAACTCTACTTTCATACAGAAAGAAGTCACTATGCTCAGCGTTGTCTTGCCTTTTTCACATTCCAAATGCTGAAAAAAAGAATCTGCATTTTTTTCAGACAACATTGAAATCCTAATTAATCGTATTGCTCTTCTACTTTTTTGAGCATGGGCAAGCAGGATAGGAGAGAGCAAGTAATCTCCTGATTAGAAAAATGACTCTACAAACAACACATTAATCAAACAGCGAGCTGCACTTCCACCTCTACAGAATGTTCTTCTGATGATAGGACACTAGGTGGAAAAATAAAATTTATGGTGATAAATCGCCATGAAATCTTCCTTAAGGCAGAACTCTTCTCATTGAACTTTCTTATCAATGTATTATTTTTCCTCTCAAACCTGATTCCTTCCAATTATTAACTCACTGTGCTACTGGGTAGTTCCAGGGAGTCTCTTTGGCTGTTATTGAAAAGTATTTCAGCCTTGGACAGAATCCATGCAAGTTGCATTCACATTCTTCTGTATTAGCTGTGTCATACTTTCCTATCTCTCTGTATGGCTAAAACTCCACTTTAAACAAGTCTCGTATAAACATTTCTTTATAAATATTAAGTCACAACTAGCTGTTAAACAGGTTATTGTGGTTTTAGGAATAAGCAATGTTATAGAGATGCAGAAAGATACCTTCTCATACGTAACTTTCTGTATTCCAGGGGGAAAAAAAGCCTTGTAAACTGCAGAAGGAACTTTTTCAACAGAAGCAATAATGAAGCATGGCTTCATCTGGCTGTGCATTTCATATCTCAACTGCGATGTTACATTTTCCTGTGTCAAGTTTCCTATATTCTCCCATTACAGCATTTTAAGCTTTCTTCTGCACTCCTTTCTGGCATTCTGCCAGTTTTGCACATACTAATTTGGCCAGTTAATAAGAAGTGCTGATTGCCTGTCTGACCTCTGCTCTCAGCCTCTGTGTAAACTCTACAAAACACTTCACCTCTCAGCTGCTGGTATGTCAAACCAATGACTGTGCCCCTGTACAGGCTTTCTGTGGAAATCTAATATTTTTCAGATGTACTCCTCTGACAAATCTGGTTAATGTTCAATAGTATTCCAAAATCTGAAGAGGAGAAAAAGAAGGGAGCAAATGGATAGGAATGCATCTTTATGTTCAAATAATCCTTATTTCTTTGGATTCTAAAACTAATAATTACAAAGTCACATTTAAAAAAAAATATGGGAAATGTAACAGTAGATAAGCTTTTTAAATCTTATTCTATATTGGACCAGCTCATCTCTCTAAGGAAATTTCTTTTCCTTCCTCCACTTCTCTAGAGGTTACATTTAGCTGCTCAGTATCCAGGTTTGTTTATGAATACACTTAATTCTTTCAGATTACCTACATAAAAAAATGTAAATGTAGCAACTAAATTTGGCATTGGGTCCAAAATTCTTTGACTACGACATAATTTTTTGGACCTGTATAAAACTGATGTAAAATGCTAGCAAATCAGAATCTTAGTAATGGACACTAATTTTGCTCTTATTTTTCACAATTATATAGCTGCACAGATAGAGATGAACTTTTATCTTGACTCATATTTGTTGAAAAAAGATATCCATATATATAAATATTTGTCTTGCAACAACAGTTTGCATCAACTTGTTGAATATTTGAGAACTGCAATAGAACATGTTAACATGTTTTGAAACACCTTTACAATTATTTTCGAAAGGCTCAGTGGTCTATTGGGCCAATTTCAATTCCCAAGGATTTGTTTGAAGGTACATTGGAGTAAAATGAATGTTTTTAAGGGGAGAAGTATAGAAGTATGCACATATTTCATTACACACTATTATAATTTCTAGCATACACAATGACAAGGTAAAAAAAAAAGCATGAAGCTAAAAGTATATTATATTCTTTCTCATTCCTTTGTGTGTGATTGGCTTTGAATTTTCAGGAAAAATGCTGTTGTTTTTCACTGAGTCTGAGCTCTTTTAAAATGCTTCCTTTACGAATAATTATTTCAATATACAGTTGGCACTAGCACAATGTTTATTTTCACTGGAAGCAGAAATGATTTTTTTTTAATCAGGAAATTACATATTGTCACTCTGATCTTTCTAAGGAACTTAGACCCACTGACAGTGATTACTGTAGATCTGCACAGTTTTAATACTTGGAACTCATAATTGCTTTTCATGGTTAAGAGAAAATAAATGAACGGCAAGTGCAGTACAAACTGAAGAATGTCATTCAGTCTTTAACACCTTCCTGCCCCTGCAATGAAAAACAAGAGGATCTCAGCTAGGCATTTCCCAAATCTTGTTTCTAGGCAAAGCATAAAGGATTTTGCCTAGCACTGTGTGAATTTCAAAAACTTTTCAGGTTAATCTTTTACTGACAAATAAGTTGTTGAATTTACTAAGCTTAAGATCTATGAATAAGTTAATTATAGTATACATATGTATCTGTGGTGAATTAAAACTTAACATGTATTATATTCCTGGAATTGTTAGGCGTGTCCTCTAATTCCTTGGATATGTAGCCAGGTGATTCTGAAAATATTCATTAATTTGGAAAATACGGCAGCTTTTCTTATGAAACTCCTGTAGTAAAAATCCATCATTCACTGTTCTGAAAAATTCACTGAGTTACCAAGCAGAAACAATGTCATGTGACTAGCCACACCATATAAAAAATGAACAGTAAATGGCTGAAGCAAACAGTTGGCAAGGACTCCTATGCTAAAAGGCAGAAGCTGAATACGTTCAATTAGAGTAGACTTTTGCAGTTAGAGCAGAGCACTGTAAGCAAGCAATATGACAGAAAGCAACATTATGCAAATGAAAGCAATGTTAATGAACTATCTTTTGGAAGAATTCCAAAATTGCAATTATAATACTTTAAGCATACAATAGGTTACATGTCTGCTGTTGCATAGAGAAGCCACCTTTAATTTCTATCCAACTGTTAGGGTTGGGTTCAATTTGAATCAATAAATATTAACAGCAAGATTATTTAGATAATCCTCAGTTGCTGGAAAAGACCACTAATTTTCACATGAGCAATAGTTAGTCTCAGTAATGGTCTATCTGTAAATTTACTTGTCTTGCTAGTATCTTCTCTGTTGCAGACATTGAACAAAGACCTGATATTTATCATAACCAAATAAAGTAAGTAGTTTTTAAATAATTATTCAAAACTACTGGAGTTGACATAGCTGAAATACACAGTCAGCACAGCAATAACACTTAGGACAGTTTTATTGTAAGCTCCAAATCTGCCATTTTGCTACATGAGTAAAGCACCCATAAACTGAAGGTATAATAAAGACTTTGGGAAATGTGGTTGGGGGGAAAGAGAAAATGATTCCCTGTAAAGGAATTTTGTTTGCTCAGAGAATATGTCAACTTTCAAAAAAACCAAAAAGGTGGCAATTATCTATCTTAGCCTTTTATAAAGCTTCCTGTCATTCTCATCTTTCATAAATGAAATCAACAGCAAAGTTGCTAGTATACTTCACAGAATTTCTAATACTATTGGTTTGGGGAAGGAGCAGGGGAAAGCAAAAAACTTTTTCTAGTTTGCTGTCAACATTGTCTCTAAAAAATGAAAATATTATTGTGTTCCAATTCTTTCTCTTACCATCCCTTTTAATTGTCCTAACCTTCAAAAATAACCATTGAAAACTATTGCAAATTTCAACCAAACCAAATGGAGGGATAGAGAACAGCAACCCTGACTGATAGAAGGGTCACAGGAAGATTTCATACCTTCTTCAGCATGACAGAATCCATACAGAGGATACATTCTTCAGCAATGGGAAAAGTTCCCATCTTCTTAGATACCAACCTGTGCCAGTCAATCATAAGCCACAGCAGCATTGGAAATCAGACTTCTTGGGGATCAGGAGAGAATTTATTTTACTGTATTTTTTAGTTTTATCATATGCTGTTGTGTTTAAACTTTTCAGTCTTTCTTTGAGTTTGTGGGGCATTTTCATCATCTGTAACAGTCATCTTTGACTGTTGTTACCTTGCCTCTGCTGTTCTATACCTTAAGCTGAAAAAAAACCCCCAACCCAACAATTGCTTAGTTGTTTTCCACAGAAAAAATGTACATGAAAAAAGTTTCTGGCTTAGCTTCTGTCCAGGAAGAACAAGCAAAGTTTCCAAATATACTTCACCAAAACAGGTCTTTCTGGAGATTGATGACAGTCATCATAGCTAGGTAGGTTGTCTTGAAGCTTCTTTTACCAGTCTGACAGCTAAATGTCTATGTGGCTTTACTGTGGTAGTAGCAGTGATTCATCAGATGAGAATTAGATACATAGCAGGGTTCAGCTAAGTACACTGTATTTCACACATGGTGTTTCACATGACTGAGAAACTCTCCAAGAAAGCACATCTATTTAAATGCTTTCAGGAATATTCAGAGATGGGATGTCAGAGAAGTGGAACAATTACTTTTTTCAAGCTGAGTTCTGCCTGAGAAACTGGAGAGACTAGAGTTGGACTTCTGTTCATCTTCTACAAAGATTATAGGAATATAGGAACTACCTCCTACTAAAGGTATCAGAGAAGTCCAATAGTCTCAGGAGCTACTTTTTCTCCCTATGGTTCTTTTTTTTCACCAAGAACAATCTTCTTTTTCCAGACTTTACTTTTTCTCTTTCTTCTGTGTTTCTATTATTCATTTCTGGATATTACTTCTTTATATTGAGAGAATTTGTAGATATCTAAGGAAAGTCTAATGACCTGTGCTCATATTTGGTTTGTACAACAAAACTATTTGTCCCATATCATAAAAACTGGTGTGTAATGCAAATAAAGTAAAACAGATAAAATCATCTGTTTTGTATATATGGGATACGGATCAACGCTCAAATTCCATAAATTCTGCTAACCTATATTTTTCTCAATTGCATCACTGCTTCCTTGTGAGAATTCATCCAAATCAGGAGTGAACTAAGTCTACTGATAAAGTAGGCACAGTCACATGAGTCCATTTGAGTCAAATAGCAAATAAAATAAATCAAAACAGCGCTAAAAATTCCAGTAAAGAGTTTAAGGATAGTTACAGATCCCTGTGCCAGACTGAAGACTATCTGTCTGCTTCTTCCACATAAAACTCTGCATGGAAAATACTTTGTTGGTAATAATGATATATAAACGATCCTCTGAAGCAAAGCGGTGACATTTAAGTTGTCTTCCAGTGAAAACTTTTCGAGAGTTAACACCCCAGCATGATCTTTCATCTCTTACTGCTGCCTGGTTGCTTTCAACAGACTGAATGCAACATCAATTCATACTTAGTTGATGTTTAGGAGGTTGCCTTCCCAATTCCCAGGGCTGGAATGTGGAATTGAAAAGAAATAGTGAACTAGATTCTTAAATGTAAGCTTGACATTTCTAGATGTTAATAAAATGCATTGGAGAAGGTGGATAGCCACTTCCTCTTCACCCCTGAGATCTGCAACTGAAGCACAAGGAGAGTATTCTTCAAACAACCTATATTTTCCCTTGACTCAGCATCAATATTAGAAAGAAGATTTTTTCTTTTTTTTTTAATTAAGTATATTTTATAGAAATCAGTTTCCAAAGTGCTGCATTTTTTGACCTATGTCTCTTACAAAATACAGACTTGTTTCCCTTTCCTTAAGTAGTAATGAAGTATATTAGATCTGAAATCCAGAAAGGAAGAACACTGTCATGAGTCATTTCTCTTGCTCAGTTTTCGTAGAAGCTGGATGGATTTAAGCACAACCTTTAGACGTACCTCAAAGTCCATGTGCTGGTGTGTCTCTCACATCTATTTTTATCCTAATTACTCCTACTGCTTTAAAATTCATTTCTTTTCCAAGCTTGAATTCATCCAAGTTCAGCTTCCAGGTGTTGGAGCTTTTTATGTCTTTGCAAGACTGAGCAACCCCACTATCACATCTCTTTTACTTGAATGAGCACCTGTATTCTGATTAAATCACCTTTTAACCTTCTCTGCAGATAGGCTGAGTTGATTGAGCTCTTTAAGCCTCAAATAACAAGACTGGTTTTCTGACTCCCTGACCATTTTTATGTCGCTTCTTTGAACTATCTTCAGTATTTCCATATTTGTCTGGATGTGGACACTGGAAGTAGACACATCCTTGCAGATGTCTTTCTGTTTCTCGCATACTAAGTCAGAAACATTTCCCTGTTTTAACTTGGTAGTCTTCTTTCATGCATTCATGGACAGTATTAGCACTTTTGCTCCATTATGAGACTGAAAGGTCACGTTAAGGAGGTTCTGTGTTGATTTCAAGTGGTTTTCTGAATCACTGCTTTCTGAGGTAGTCTCCTCCTCTGTAGGTATAGATCTAGTTCTTTGTTCCCTTTGGTGTTACCCTTACTGAAGTGTGTCAAAATACATTCTGGTAAGTTGTGACCATTTGTTTCAGAGTGACTCAGATAGCCAGTCACTTCCCTCCTCATTAGTTACAATTTCACTCCTAAATATATCTAGCATAGGGTTCATAACATTGTCTAATATAGACACTTAATAAAAATGGTCTGTGTGTGGAACCCCAGTAGAAACAGCCCCACTTACTGACCTCTATGCACTTAGAAATACCCTGTATTGTCAGTCTCTAAGCTGATTTTAAGCCATTTAATATGTGCTATGTTAATTTTCTCCAAGTTTTTAATCAAGACATGGTATGATACTAAACCAAAGATCACTTTATCAAGGCAGAAATTTTTACCAGACTGAGCTGCATTATTGATAATAAATAAAAAAATAATACAGGAATGTTAGGAAACTGAATCCAATATAATTTGTTGTATGTCTGCTCTACTTCTAGTTTCCAATAGGACTGCAACCTTTGCCTCATATTCCTCCGATCTCTTTGTTGATAAAAAATAACTTAACCCAGCAGAACTTAACAGGGAAAAGAGGTCACTAGTTTTATTGGAACGAGACTCCCTGCTACTCTGTAAATTCATTTATCTATGTAGTCAAACTTGAAATGAAGTTATAGTGGATTCAGTCCAGTGCCATCATCAAGCAGGGTTGGGAAGAAAAGGTCAATAGCAGCATTTCTTTAACAGGAAAAAACACCCCAGAGAGATAGGTAAGCTAGCTTGGCAGTTCAGAAAGTGTATGAAGTGGCCCCATGGAAATTCTGCAAGACTATAGCCAAAAATGTCTCATGGATTTTTAGGTGCCAAACTATTGGTGACTAGATGCTAAAAAATAGCTTACACCAAGGCAAAACAAGATCAGCCTACTCTTAATAAAGTAATCTTACACATGCAAACATGCACACGCACACAAATACCCACCATGACCTGCTGGAGAGTTTCTGAACACAGCACTGCAGATAAGCACATTTCGATACTGTTGTCATCCCAGGTTTTCTCATGAACATGGCCTTTGGAAAGCACTTACCGCCTGAGAATTGTTTACTGCCTCAGCTAGAGGCATAGGGATCAAACATGTAAGTTCCAGTTACTTGTTGTCTGTCTATTCAGGACATGAGTTTCGAGTATTATATAGCGTATAATGAAAAGGCAGAAGGATTTAACTCACTTGAGTAATCCTATTTCCTAACATTCATTATCAGTAACTTCACAGCTGCTGTATGGCTTACTTATTAAAATAAAAATTAGGAGGAGAAATCTGTTGATGTCAGATTTATTCAGAGTGGCAAGACTTACCACCTGACATATCTAGGTAATTAGAGGGGGGCTTTAGCAGGAGGTTAGAGCTCAAATATTATATAGGGTTTATTGCTTGTCATGCTGAATTGAGTCTTGGCCAGTGAAAGGAATTTTCCCAGTAATGTTTTGCACTGACACTATACAGAGATGTTTGAGTAGTTTCTCTCTTTAGAGTCCTCGTTTTTTCTCCAGATAATCATCTTCCTTTATACTGTTGTCTCTGAAATGCCAGTTCAGTGATTCATCCTTAACTAGGAAAAACCACAGATGGATGATTAAACAGAACCACACTTCTTTCAGGGGAAGCATGTAGGTGAGGGCAAATTTCTGAACAGAGATGGTATCAAGCACATGCTTATATATTTTACAAACTTGGAAGTGGCATCACCAGCGATGTATTTTTTTTTTTCTTCCGTTATTCTGTTGTTCTTTTTTTCTGAGAAAGATTGTTTTTTAAAAATGGTGCACTCCAGATTACACTGACCTCGTTGTCCTTCTGGAAGGAAGAAGAAAGAAGTCTGGGTTGGTTTGGAATAGGCTTCCTTGCTGCGTACTTCTCATTCTGAAAGCAATGTCCCAAAGAAGAGAGGTCTTCTAGGTGTGCAATCTTAAACAGCTATGTTAACAAAACGGGGAAGTCATGGACAGAATATTTGTGGGAAGAACAGTCTCCAGTCATACTGGAGATGGTATCTTCTCTAGACACAGTCCCAGGTGTGGCTTTGTGGAAAGGCTGTTTAGCCTCAGGCATTTGTCACTGATCTTTGCATTAACACACAGGCCATTGAACTGGGTGTAACAAAGCACCCCTCATGGCCTGGGGTAACCAAGCTTACCTTTCATCCTTCCCTGACAGGCAGGTGCCATTCGATCTGTTTGTATTCAACCAGCTCACTTGCTGGTGCTTTCAAAATAAAGCCTAGAGATGACAAGAGCATTATCTCTGATATTCAAGTAATCAGAAAACTGGATGATAATGTTTTCACACTGATTTCCTTCCTCCAGAATAGCAGAACATTTGTCACCAGCAGGATTTAGACATGTTTTTTAAAAAAATATGGAACATACACTATAATCTTCTTTCTCCAGATAAGCATCTAATTCTTACTGTAAAAGAGATGAAAATTATAAAACAGGAAAATAGTTTGTTGTTTTCCTACAGGGAACAGTATAATAGAGGTGGACTGGGTATGGTAATAGAATGTTCCCCAATATACAATTCCTATATCTCCCCTGTGGTTCCATACAAGCATTATAAAGAATGTTTCAGTAGACAAAAAGAAAGAGACTGATTATGAAAAGTGAATTAGCAATAAATGGGACAGCCAGTTGTTTTGGTTTAACGTGCATGCCAGTTTTTACAACATTCTTTCTGGTTTATTTGAACATAGTTTGCCATCCTGTCAGATGTTTGCAGTGTGGCATACAACAGAAAGCAGCAGAGTGTTGTGAGTGGTTTTGGACTGCTGTTCAGCAGGCTCACAGCTGACCCACAGCATGTAGTATCTGATAAAGACTGATTTGTCTGAAAAGTGTTCCTTAAAAGGAAGGAATTTACTCTGTCATTAGGCTTCTTGTTAACACTGCTGTTTGGCAAAAAAACCTTAAGGGTTTTGAATTAGCGAGGTTTGGGGTAGGGGAGTGGGAAAGGCTGTAGAGTGTTTTTTGAACACTTATTCTTCACAAATAATCATTCCAATTTATTCTTTTCTTCCCAGCCCTGCGCATCAGTAAATGTTGGCAGTAATGCTTTTTTGGTATAAATCTTCTGATCAGGTCAACTGGGGCTTGTTTCCAAATAGCATAAATAAAAGTTACACGGAACTGCTTCTTAACACGATATTTTTCTGGTCCAAACAGAAATGTGTACCATCTGTCACAGCAGAAAAAAAAGGTAGATGTTGAAGAGGTGGTTTGTGGTTTTTATTTAAACTGTTCAAGACTTTTAAGAGTCCATTTAGTAGTGTCCATTTAGGAAAGTCCTTTTAACTCAAAGATAGAAACAGTGCCGTAGTTCCTAACATGAAATTGTAAATGGTACAGAAATACAAATTTGAGGGGGAGGTCAAAGAGGACAATGTTCTACTGATAATTTCCCTTTCCACTCCCACAGAGTAGCTCAGAAACTTATTATTGCATCCTTATACTCCTACTAACACACACGATCTCACAAACTGGACATACAAAAATAAACACGTTCATACATATATATCTGTCATACATTTAAAGTAGACTCCCTCTGAGCACACATGAAGATTAAGGAGCAGGTTGGTTGCAAAATGGTAAAGTTGAATATCTTCAGGTTCAGATATATCCTTTTTTTTTATTAGTAGAAGAGTTCAATTTTCAAGTATAATGCAAGTCTACTGCAGAGCTGGGTCTACATAAGAGCCAGTGAAGAAACATGAACTTACAAGATCTATGTGGCAATTTGGGCTCTGTAATGTCCTGGTTAAGATGTCCAGCTCTTAGAGTTGCTAAACTTTGTATGTATATTCCTGTTCTGTCTCCAAAGACAGAAATTAATTTCTTCTTGGCAGACTTCAGTGACATTCATTAAAGAAAAAGAGCTCCTTCCCACTTCATGATGAGCTGTGGTTTAAGAGATAAGACTTGCTCCTGCAAATGAAGCAGAACATTTTTCTGTACCAACAGAGAGAATATTACAAAAGATGGTCTGCTATGTACTAATGCAGGAGGACATGGTATAGGCTGCAATATAGGGAGTATCTCTGCACCTTAATTAACGTTAATGCATGCACTGGAATCAAAGGAGGTGCCAGATGGAAAGTATGGTCCATTCCATGTCTCCACATCTTTCCAGTATAATTTCACTTTTTTTTTTTTTTTTTTTTCCTCCTGATTTAGGTAAGGAGTATACACCCTACAGCACATAAGCTTAAACAACATTAAAGTGGGAGAACTAACAATGACAGATGAGTGTAAAAAGTGAGCAAAAAGATACTGAAAACGTGATCATAAATTAGACGGGATCGACTGACTTCAGGAAAAGCAAAGGCTGACACAAGAAAAAAAAAACTAATTAGAAAGATACTTTCAGTGAGAAAGGGAAACCTGGAAATCATTCCTGTCAGAAGCATTTAAATTTACATTGAATTAAACTTTCATTTTTACTGTAAAACGTCAAGAACAACAATAAAACCCACAATGTGATATTAAGTTCCGTAAGTGGTTGTATTATTTTGCAGAAAAAAAGGGCAATAATTCCTTCTAAATGGTCTAGTATAATTGTGACTGGAAAAATGAATTTATTTGTAGGCTTTTCATTAATAGAGCAATAAAGTGCATAGAATTTAGTCCCCTGAATTATCAGAATACTCATCAACAACTGGGAAGATTCGTATGTAGATTGCTATAAAGCCAACGATAAAAAATTCGAAAAAGCTTCTTGTACTACATTTGCTTCATAATGTTAGGAAAAAAGTCTGGATTACACATCTTTGATGTTTCAAGGTATTTCCAGAATATTTCTTTATCACAGTGAGCGTGGTGATACCTGTGTTGTTTTAGTTCATTTTACCCCTTGGAGCTAGAGTCTATAAGAATACTTTATCAACAAAACTGACAGTCACAGACAATACTTCCTTCAATAGAGCTCAAAGGTAGGCAAGCAGAAAGGGTGTAACTGGATATAATTTAGGACAATCCTTGGGTTTAGTTACGCACAAAAATACTGTAACAATGAAATGAATTTTTGAGAGATGGACGTGGGGGAAGAAATTTGTATCACCTTTTAGAAAGTTCAGAATTTGAGAATGTGATTAAGGAAAGTGAAGTATAGACTTAAGACCAAATCATAATTGCCTGCATAAATAACTTAACTGAGTGAGAATTTTTTCCTCTATCTCCCTAAACTTTCCTTAAGCCATCAATCCAAATCATGCTGATACCATAAAAAGATAAATAAATTATATCTATATTTATTTTAATTGTATTATGCATCTCCTAACTACACTGAACCAAGGAAAGTAATTTGGGAGAATTTTTAAAAGGAAAATAGATATTTAACTTGGAGGAAATATAGAACACCCTTTAAAAGGGGGTATACTTAAATCCAGACACTCCTAACATTTTTCTAATTTCGGTGTTATTTAGATTTTACATACATATAGGACTATAAATACTAAATGACTGCCTTATGTAGCTATATTTTGATCTGCAGATTAGAATTTCTACCAGTTAAACAGTTCTGATAACTAACAAAGATAATGCAAAAATGATTGCTATAAGTGCATGTGGAGACAAAATACTTACTGTATGTTAGTTTTTTAAACATTTTTAATTTCAAACAAGCACAAGATCCTTTGGGACCTGCTCCAATACAGAACTTGAGCTCGTTAAAATTTAGCATTTTAACACCTAACTTTAGGTGACCATCACCCGGGTGAGAATGCATACCCTACATTAGATGTCTAAGTCCCCAATACAGGGAACAGCAGGAAAAGCTAAGAAACAGAGCAGTGTGATACGCAGGAATCTGCTTGGATGAGCAACTAGGGTCTTCAAGAGAACTCCCCAGTGCTTTCCTTCACGTTTTTCCACTCAGAAGCACGTAACTCCTGACTGTGTTTAGCTTGCAGTGTTGATGGGAACAGAGGCCAAAGAAAACCAGCTGTGAACATGTTCAAGTGACGGCTTCTTTCTCGCTTTGTCCTAACACGAGTACAATGGGTCAGATGATCTGATCCACTATCCTCACACGCATACACAAGCGCATGCTTGTGTACACACACACACACACAAAAAGCAACTGCCCTTGAACATAAAATCAGAAAACACTTCTAAAGTGACCAATCACATTTTTCTTAGTATTTCTCTTTCTGTGCAGCTTCTTGAATTCCCAGTTTTCCCTCTCATGCTCCACCTGACCTCTGTGCTTACTTTTGTGCCGAGCAAAACTGTGACAGTGAATGCAAAATTCTGATGTTGAACAGATGACTTGTTAGTATGGTTTACTTTTTCTTCACTTGATTTCATCAGTTTTTACTGCCTGGAAAACTGTGCTTTTACTGATATTTCCACAAGAAACCACATGTACTGTTCAGTCAGCAGTTTTGAGGAAGTGGGGGACCTTACTGCATACTTACACATACTGCAACCTAATAGTCTTACATAAATAAAACTGATATGAATAAAACAGCACAAGACTGAAACTGAATTGAAAGGTTACATGGCAGACTCCATTACATACACTTTACTAATAAATAGTTCCCATTTACCTTTTAATCTTTTTGTTCATTTTTATTTTCCTGTTTTGAATTCTTGACTGAATAAGAGATTGTGAGGAACCAGATCATTAAAAAAGAGTAATCCAGTTAAAAAATAAGTATACAAACCTAGAAACAAAGTTAGTAGTCAGAGATTAGATGTCAAAATTCCACCACTAAAAATGATTTTCATGGGAGGAACACAGTATCTATGCTTTGACATGCTTTTGTACTTTTGTACCCTATATGTTGATTCTCAAGAGTTTTGTAAGCACATTTGCTAGTACTTACTAGGAATAGCTAGAGATTCAGTGGATTCATGATATAAGTCAAGGAAGTACAAGAAACTTCTTATAGTCTCTCGCATATGCTGCTTTACATGTTAATGTAAAAAGGATTGTGAACTGTCGGTTGTTGACTTGTACGTAACTCTGTTAGCTCAGCTTAACTCCACACAATTACTTACTAAAATGTGAGTGTAAGATAACTTCCCAGTGTTTTGTGCTCCTGACCACTATGCCTGTCTGTCATGAAGAGCATGAGCTGTGTCCTGTGTTTGTGCAAAACAGCACACCAGGAATTTATTTTTCGTTACTATTTCTAGGAGGTATCATCATACAAGTTAAAACATTACCATCAAGTAGACCTTTTGTTGTAAGCTTAAATGATGTGTAGATAACACTGACACATGAAAAAAATAGATTTAAAAAGTTTATCTTCTCCAGTTGTTAACTTTAAACCAAACTTGATCAACCAAACTGATTTTTTTTTTAAATTTCCCTGTGAATTTCTGAATGTCACTGATGGCTGCAGAAAGGCTGGCTATCCAGCCCATAGAGTCACAATTTCCAGGATCCCCAAGTCCTGCAAGAGCAGCTGGTCTGGTCTCTCCTGGGGCTGGATATTTCTTGGCTTTCATGTTATCAACTTGATTTACTCCTGGCCCAAGGCTTCCCTGCAGATTTTACGTTCCTCAGGTCCAGGACAGAGTCTAGACTGGTTCCTTCAGGCCTCTGCCAAGCTCACTCTTGTGAGCTTTATATATTTTAGGGTTAATGAGTATTTTTTTTTTAAATTTGTGTTTTGGGAGGAAGTTTCAGCACTTTATGATTTCTTAGAATTTCTTACCAAAACTCCGTGCACATTTATTTATTCACTGAAGGTGTTCAGAAGCTCCAAAGAGTACAGCTGAGCATAGGCATAGTTTTGAGGTACCTCTTTTATACAAAGAAAATGCTTTTCCATTTTGTGCTGACCAAAACATATAAAAATATCCAGGAAAACCAGCAGCAAATAGAAGACAATTTGCTATTTCACAAAAAAACGTGCTGCCTATTGATGGAATAACTTGCTTTGTCTATAATGGAATTTACATCATTACACAAAAATAGATTAAAAAGTCTCTCTCAGTGAAACAAGATCTCCAGATCAGGAATTATGTCTGCATCTGTGCTTGCACAGCACCTTGCACAGTGTGGAATGGGGAAGAATTTTGAACATAACCCGTGTTCTGTTGTTTAGTAATGTCAAATTAATTTCTACTGAGAGCACAGAATAGAAAACGTGATTGATATTTATACCACAGCACTGCAATTGTCTGGTTCACAAGCACAATCCAAATAACCTTCCTATTTCTCAGCCTGCACGTTCCTCTGAGTATTACACAGGGAGCTGGTGCAGGACAAGCTAGTCATTCATGAAAAACACAAGAAGCATCTTTAAATATAGTCAGTGTTTTCAGAACAGCATAAAGGTGACTCAACCCAGCCTTAGCTCTATGCTCAAGGTTTCTTTAATTAGAGTTGATCTCAAAGAAAGAATATGGATAAGATTTAAGAAGGTTATAGATATAGGTAGGTAGGTAGATCGATCGATCGATCTTACCAAAGAGATAAGGTTGCCCTCCTTGTTGTGTTGAAAGAAAACTGAGAGATTCAACATCATATCCCACAAGATAAACCAATTTTATGCTTGTATGAGACTTAGGCCTGAAGCATAAGCTCCAGGATTTATTGGAAACCTTGTAACTAATTTCAGAAGGGTGGGGGACTAAACCTTATGTTAACATCTTATTAAGTCTAAATTCCACCTATGAAACACTAGTGCAAGAGGACTATTGCTTCAATGACAGCAAAAAATGACATTTGTTGAAACTGAACCAAATTCCATATAGAGATTTCTTTTGTTTTCAAGTAAACTGAACTTGTATTTGTGTAGTAACTAGTATATAATCAGTTCAGAAGTAATGTTTACAATAAATTAGAAGCAGTTGAACAGTCTTGCTAGAAGTCAGGTACACAATCTGTAAATTTAAGGAATGACAAATTGTTGGTTTTTTCTCTTCTAAGGGTGTAAATAGTGTATTTTTATTTCTTGTTTAATATTCCAGTACTCTTCAGTACCTGAAAACTATATATAATAAAGTGATTAATGTCTTTATTGGAAATAATGTAATAAGTGAAGACCCATGTACATGAAGATTGGATTCTAGTAAATAGTTCATATTACACATTCTTAAAGAGAAGACAGGTAATCTCTATTTCTTTTGAAGTAATTGCTACTTCCCAGCATAAATTCTTGGATTTTTAACTTCCTTCATAAAATCAAAAAAACATTATCTCTTCTCAGTTGCTGGGTAGAAGTAACTTACATACTGAATTTGCAAAGGACAGTATACAGTAGAAAAGCAGTTTTAATTACTCGCTGTATTATTTACCCTCACTGGAGAGAAATGTCAAAAGTGTTCCACTTAAAGCGGTCAGTTTAATGCTGCTAATTGAAAAAAAAAAAATTTAAAATGTCAGAAAATTCAAGGAACATTTTTAAATATCAGTAAGACTATTCCTGAATAACTTAAATGGGAAGTCAAAAACTTACTTGTACATGGAAGAAATAAGAAATAAAGCATTTTAAACATGTCTTTATAAACAGTTTTGAAAATATTTATTCTGCCCTTCATGAAAAATGGGATTTTAATGGTCAGTGCACAAAACCGAGGGGAACTTAATTCCCAATTTGCTTCAAAACCTAGAAAACCCATGGAAACTTGCCATTTTGCCATTTAACTGGCCCCATCAATAGGTATAATCGCACCTCCTGAGCTCACAGTAGTGGTGTGGATGTTACTTCTTGATATTTGGCAGCTGTCACAAGAGTCTCAGTTACACTGGCAGTACCTGTGCCAGCAAACAGGCTTCACCCATGCACTGGTGCAATGGTCCACCTTAAGAAATGAGCATATACTCATGGGGCATTGGACAGGAACCACTGCAGAACTGCCTTTCCAGGCCATGAATAAGGATGAGTCAATATGTGTCATTTCAGAGGGTCAGGTTTGCCCCTCTTCTTTTTAATCCATACCTGCCCACTAGCACACTCTCACTTTCTACAGCAAATGAAAGATGTAGCCAACAGAGCCACTTTAGCATCTTGTTCCTGACTAGGAGCACTTCTTCCAGCCGGCTGCTTATTGGCTGCTTTGATTTTCTTAGGATGATCCCTAGAATAGCTTTGATTCAGGCCAACTTGCATGTTTCTGAACAGTTCCTCAGCACTGTTCAGGAATTACCATTGATCAGGCTATTTTGCACGTGACTGTTCTGTGCTGTAGTTATGAGATTTTAATGATACAGACATAGGCCATGTGCTGCTCCTTGTTCTAGTGTCAAAAAATCGTATTTTATTCACTAACATAGATGTAGCCTTCAGGACTGTTTGTGATAGCTAACATATCTTAAACCAAGGTACATATGGCCTGACACCAGCTAAAGCCTTTACTCATTTCTGCTTACGCAACGTCTGATGCTGCTTCGCTATGTACTGTTTTTATGTGGCTTCAGCAAAGTCAGTAGGGACTGTCAAGCAAGCAGAGATCTGTGTATCCTGAGACAGGAATGCCTTTAGGCAAGGAAATGCAATACAGAAGGGAATTATTCCATAACCCCATTTACTGGGCATCACGGAGGTCCAAAACTGGTGAATGATCTTGGCAAGTGAACTCCCAGACTATCAGACAGACACTGGTATTTCAGCTCCCAGTGGCTAGCCTCATTACGCTCTGTTCATTTCTGTAGAGGATTATTTCATTAAGGAGCGTTCCCTGGAGCACACACTCACATGCCCTTGCAGAACAAAAATGGTAGCCAGATGCAAGGTGAAGCTCCTGAGGCCCTTGCCACCTGCCACACTATCCAAAATTTAGCCTATTTTTTTCAACTGTAATCATTATTAACCAGCCAGGGACATTTTAGTGACTTTTCATCACAAAGGCATTTATATCTACCTTACATTACTGAGTAGTTCTATATTAAGAAGCAGATAGATAAAACATTTCTGTGAAATGTTATGCTACTGTCCAAGGGATTCAGGTGCAGAACAGAGTTCGGAGTAGAGTGACGCTCGTGGGGGTTTTAAATCTCACAGCATCTTGGTGACTACAGGAATGCTGCATTTTACTGTAGACTAAGGAAATAAGCATCATATAAATAAACACAGTCTGGCCACAGAACTTATCCATTTAAAGTGGTTTACCCAAATATTTCAGAGAAACAAGCAACAGAAATCAGTATTTTTGGATCCTGGGGTAGGGCACAGGGTCTGCCCTTTGTGGGCAGGTGAGCTGGGAGCCGGCAGCCACTGCCAGGAGGGGGTGTGGGTGGGGGTCTCCAGGGGAGGCTAATAGACTTTTAGTGGTTTTGACATCTAAGGAAACATTTGAATTAATGAAAATATGTCTCATGGAGTAATTAATTCACCTCCAGAAGCTAGGAGCAAATTTCTGCTTTCTGTGGGAACCTATGTAACAGAAGATAGCAGTTGTGATACATGCTGAGAAATCACTTTACTACTGATAGATGTGTTATATTAGCCTCTCCTACCTCCACCACAAACCACCTTGTATATGATGATGGGATTAATTTTGTCTATCTACAACTGTTTGAAAGTACCTTTCTAGTCTTAGAGAGCCTACTAGGCTTTCTGTATATTTGTTATATAGAGGGATATATCATAATCAGAATAGTTTGGGTTGGAAGGGACCTTTAAAGGTCATCTAGTCCAACCCGCCCTGCAATGAGCAGGGACATCTTCAACTAGATCAGGTGGCTCAGAGCCCTGTCCAACCTGACCTTGAATGTTTCCAGGGATTGGACATCAATGTTCTTTTATAAAGAGGCAGACTTTCCATATTAGCCTATTCTAAGGGAGATGTTTAAAAGAAAGAAAAAATGCAGCCTAACTCTGCTGTACCTAACTTTTGTATCCACTCAAGGAACATACTGGTTAGCTTAGACTAAATGTCCCATTTTTAGGTGGCTAATGTTAGCTGAAAAAAGTCCTATCCCAGTAAGGAGAATGCTCTCTGATTGCTCAATAAATGTCACCTCCTGTCAACAGTTTATTACATGAAGGAGAACCTTTCCCTACAGCTTTAGTATTTTACTTTCAACATGTCTCAACACTCTCTCCATGGATGTTTTAAGTGAAATATATTTTTCTTCTATTGTCTACAAGTCACTTTTTCCCATGTTTTCACCACCATAAACTTGTACTGGAAATAAGAAAAAAGGTTTCTTACCATTTTAGTAGTGAGGTTCTACAAGTAACAGAGTCAAAATACTAATTAGTTACAAAATGGAGCTGATCATTGTATCAAAAGCATTGCATGGTATGGTTGCATCTGATGGGAAAGAACTGGACTTGACAGTCCAGGAGGGCCTATGCCAGTTCTGATTTTATGAATGCATAGTGTTAGGAGAGGTATTTATACTGCCTACCACTAGGTACAGCATGTCTTAGCCTAGGCTTATCGTCTTATAGAGGTACTAGAATAAAAGAATATCTCCCAGAGGAACTTAATTTATGACCTCAGAATACTCCTTTGCAGCAGGATTCCCTTTTTTAATAGGAATTTAGGGAAATTAGTCCACAGTTACTCTACAGCATAAAAGCCTACAATTAGGTGGTGTGGAATCTTCACTAAGAAAATAATTCTTCATTATTTTTCACAGGCACTGATATGAAAACAGGATGCTGACAGAAGGATCATGGTCCCTGCGAGATGATACAGCAAACGAATTTTTAAATTGACTGAAATGTCCTGTGAGAGTCAGGTTCATGGTACTCTGGTCTATAGGAAACCGACTTTACTACTTCGATGTTAAGTAAGTTTAAACTTTTTTCTTTTTTCCTAATTTTCTCTCCTGGGCTTCTCCCAGTAAACAATTTAAATATGCTATTAGACTGAAGATTGTGTCAGATTTATGGATATGCTGCTTAATCATACTTAATCCCATGGAATTTTTTTCTTATAGCACAGAAAAGACAGCATTTTTCCAGGCATATCATAGTTTTAGATGTAGATGTGATTTGCCCTGTAGTGAACTCCCTGATAAAGAAGTGACATATTCTGCAGTTGTATTTAAAGACCTATTATGTAGTTTGAGATTTTAGTATTCAGTTTTCATTGTTTGGACTAATCTTTTGTCAATTTGTGTACAAATCTTGCTTTGCTTCTATAGGGAGGCTAGTAGGGCTACAGTGCCGTTTCATTAATTACAACACTAGAATTTTTTCATTTAATAGTTTATAAAGTTAATATCATGCCAATAAACTCATTGTCCAAATCAAACAGGATTGAAGTTCTGATGTACCTCAACAATAAGACCTCCTCCAAAACCCACAGTTTTGCCTAGGTTCACTAGGATTTTGCAAATGAAATTTTGATTCTGACCTTGCATAAGACCAAGGTTTCCTCCATGAAAGTTTTAACAAATCCATCTCAACATTTCAGCTCTGACCTTCTCTCTCAGTGGAAGAAAGAACATTTGAAAAAACGTTAAGCAAATACCATGTGAAAATATGGGTGGTTCTTTAGCTCCAAATCAGGCAGAAAGTTGGAGCTTTGACTTTTTGGGATGACTTTGTCTAGGACAGTTAATGAAACTCAGATGAGGCTCTCCAGCTGAATTAGATACAAAGGCAAGAATTTTAAAAGTCTTTTTTTGCTTGATGGCATGCTGCTAAAATAGTAATAAAGTTCTTTGCTCTATTTCCATGCTCAAAAGCTCTGTTGTCAGTCTCTTGCTACAGGTACTAAAGCACCTGGTTGTAGTCAAGACATCTGAATTGGTGTTATGGTATGTTTTTTGTCCTCAACTTTGTTCTGTGCTGGTATGAATGTGCTCTTTGAACAGAACAGACCAATGGACATGAAAGTGTTGGAAAAAATATGCTGCCAGAGGAGTTGCATAGACAAATAAAAACCTTAAACATTCTGTTTGTGAAAAGTGGCATGATGAATCTCAGTACAAAGTGCTGTTATTTCTCATAATTTTAACTAATTTGGGGATTTAAAATTTTTCTAGATTTAAATATTTAACAACTTACTTTAACAACTCAGATGAGTACTAGCACTTGAATATCACTGACCTTTGGCACACGGTCAGAGACTACTATATCTCTCTACAGCATCAGAATCTATCTTTCCTGTGATGTCAGTCCTCTTTCACTTCAGCATGAGCTAAGAGACTCTCTGGCTACAGAACAAACAGGCCAAGGTCACTGTAACTGCAAAGGAGATAAGAGTGCGTGTTGGGGAGGAGAGGTAAAACTATTGCAGCTTTCACTGACAAAAAACCTGTCTGAAATGGGATTTGTTACTCACTTAACATATTCTTTTGGTGTGAAGGAATCATTTCCAACTAAACATCTTACAGAAAGCTGCTTACTGATTCTGCTAAGCACATTTATTGAGAATAAGTTCTTCTAATTGCCAAAAAGACTTCAGTTCCAAACATTTCTACCTTGTTTCTAACCAGCAGGCAAGACATACCCTGATGGGTGGAGAAGGTATGAATTAAATCCTGAGGTGAGTTACAGCCTTGTACAATGCTTCTGAAATTAATAGGTCTTCACAGGTATTAAATAAAATATAAAATACAGTTCTGTGTATACAATCTGTTAATCAGATTTCTGTTTCTGTTTACTTTCCATCAGAATAAAAAGGAATGAAAAGGTAAAACCAAATTAATTACAAGATACGAAGTAGTTTTACTCCACTGACTGTACCTGGATTTATTGCGTTAGTAATGTACAGGACACTCACTTCAAAATAAGCTTTTCAAAAGCAGAACTTACCTGAACTAAGTCATGCTTGAGTTCCAATGCTTCTGAAAGTTATTGCAAAGTATAATACCTCATAACTATATTCCTACTGAAAATAGTTTTCACTCAGAACTATTTTCTTTTCATAAATGCATGACATTTTTCTCAGATTTTATTAATATCTTTAGAACTATAGTAAGGGAAAAAAGAGAGGAGTAGCTGAGATTAGAGTGCCTCTGACAACTTAAGTACTATCTTCTCCTCTCCAGAAAAGCTTTATACTTGTAAATGTCACATGTTGCTCTTAAGTAACAGAAAAAAAAGAAAGCTTTCTCTGTTTTTATTCTGCTATCTTACTTCCTGTACTGTGGATACCTGGTAACACTTCAGCAAGCGGATAATCAATGGAAAGACATACTTTGATTTTGGCAGGTTTGGGATCTGGCCCTTTGCACATAGCTGGTTTTATCACCCAATTAGTCTACTCCTCCTCTTTGAAAAGGATGACATCCCAGACATAGATTTTTTTGAAAGAGAGGAAAAATATGATAAACTCTCAAAACCCAATGTATAAATATTCTCAGTAAGTGTAGTATTTCCAGTGATTTCACTTTCCCCCTCTTTTACGCTTTACATTAAGGAGATTAGTTTTTTTAATGGATCCCAAGTGTTATTTAAAGTCTATGAAATTTAACGGACCAAAACCTACCACAGAGAAACAAATGCCTCTTGCATATATATAAATATATCTAGGCATGAATACGTACATATAATTATATATATACAATGATTTCATGTGCATTGAACTTAATTTTGTGATGCTTTGTGTACCATTGTTAAAAGCTTGCTCTTTAATCAACACTGCCAATACTAACAGAACTATTTTAAATAACAGTGGAGAATGCCACATTTTCCACCACCAGACAATGTATAAATTAGCACTGTGGATAAAAACTAATGGTTGCTGGACTCTTCTATTATTTTGAGAGATATCTGCCATGTTTGAAGGAAAATCAAATGAAAAAAAAATTATGGCTAAAGCTCTGAAGTTAAAATAAGCTTTGCTAAGATGTTTAAACTAAGTTGGATACATAGAGAAATAAGAATGCAGTCCTGAAATGTTGGCATGCGAAACCTCTTGCAGTGACTGCACCCCATTGACCTCAAATTATATGTCAAAATTACTGGATTAGAAGTCTTTAGGTGAGGAATAGTGAAATCCTCAGGATTTTAATTTTTTTAAAGTTATTTGAATTTGCATAAATATTTCAATCCAAAAAGTTTGGGTAAATGGCTGAGTGCCTTTAATTTCCAAATTCACTCTAAACATGTTTGTTGATTTCTTGACCAGCTCCATTAAGAAAGTTTGAATGTATGCCTGGCTACTGTTACATCACCTTGATGAGTAATATGAATACAAGCAATTAAAACTGTTCTCATAAAAAGAATTTGGGTCAGAATTTGGACCATCAAATGACTACCAGCCAAGTTAATAAGAAAATTTCTCCTTTAGTACAACAGTGCAGTTATACAGGTATGTGAAGTGGTGAAAAATATACTTAAAACAGGGTGTTAGAGGATAGTTTTTCAAATTGGTATCTTTCCTCTTCAAAAGATATCTGTTAGAAAGGGAAGGTGATAGTGTCCACAGACAATGCTGGCAGTGACCTAAGGAGGGAGAAAAAGTAACAGAAATAAACTGATGTAAAAAAATCAGCATGATATGAGAGTTTCTATTCAGAGATAACATACAAGCTTCCTGTATTTTTAGCATCATCTGGCAGAGCTTAGTGAAGTAAAGATTCAGAAAGTAAAGATGAAGATAAAAATGATTGTGGAACTCATTGACATTTAAAGATATACAGGATATGAGGCTGCAGAAAAATATCTATCTACAGCACAGAATTTTGGACTTAGATATTGACCATGAATGCATAGCAGAGGAAGAGATAGTTACAAGACTAACAGTTCAAGAGCAAATTTGCTGGATCAAAGTGACAGGACTAGAAGAAAAAAAAATAAAGGAATAAAAAAATAAAAACAACAAAAGCCCAGTGGAGAAAAGAGATATATGGAGACAATAAGGAATCAGAGCATAGG
Source organism: Harpia harpyja (assembly GCF_026419915.1). NCBI lineage: Eukaryota > Metazoa > Chordata > Aves > Accipitriformes > Accipitridae > Harpia > Harpia harpyja. The sequence goes on along the minus strand of NC_068945.1, from coordinate 39,130,692 downwards.
GAGAAAAGATCAAAAGACAGAATCATTTGCAGACAGAATGAGAAAGAGGCGAGAGATAATTGAGCCCCACACAGATAGGAAGCAGCAGATATGTGTGACCACGAAGGAAGAAAATCAAAAGGCATATTGCCAAAGCAAATTCAGGGAACAGGAGGGGTTTGCTGTCTGTTAGATCGTATCTGAGAACAGTTCAGCCAAAACAAAATGGCTCTCAGACAGTATTCCCTCTTACAAAACTTTGGTTCAAATGCTAGAAGACAATGCTAATGACATACTTCACATCAGAACTGACATCTCTGGCAGATTCTTTTGAAATGGGTGAAAAGAGTGAAGTTCATGTATTCAAATACAGTTCTTTAATAGAGAAGTTTAGTAGAGTAGAGTATGCATAGAGGCCTACACCATAGATTTTTAGTGGTCGGGTGCAATGAATTCCACTGAAACCAATTATACAAACATACAAAAAATATGCAGAAGTTCAGATGGTCATGCATTGATTTTTTGGGGTCTCTGCAAAAGCCTGCTGAAGTCACAGTGGATTAATAGCAATTCATGCACACAAGAACTAGTCTCACAAGGGCTTTATGATAGGAATACTGTGTGGCATTCACAGAAACAGAACTTATCAAAAGACAAAAAGAGAGACAAATGTCATAGCACCTGGCTTTGGGACTGTGGGTTGTTCATAGATGAGAAGTGTTCTAAACTAAGAAATTATGTTAAATTGAATGAAGTTATGTAGAATCTGTTGCTGATTCCCCAGGTGCTTTTGCTTTCTTCATACTTCTCGTAACCTTTAAGTATTGTCTACTGTTGGAGGTAAACATGGTAAGAGTAATGAGCTACTAGTCCAATCCAGCATGGCAAATAGCCATACTCCCAGTAGAGACCTTTTTACTAAAGAAAGTAACAGATTTATTTAAGTTGCCACATAAAACAAAAGAGGAGATAATGTATTTTCTTCTTTGAAGAGTTTACTACAAAAAGGGTCATAACAAATGTTTCTAAGCTGAAACACACCTCATCTTTCATTTTCAGATTTAACAGCCTTATACAGTTGAATCCATCCAGATGATTGAACCAACAAAGAAACAACGCATTTAACAAAATATATTTCTTCTAAAATTTGTTTTGATGTTTTCTATTATTACTGGGACACTGAAATAAAACCAACAGTTTTTGTGCTACTCACCCCCTCTAAAAATATCCACAACACAGTTCTTTTGTGGATTATATGGAATATTAAAGTGGACTGTAGATACCCCTTTCCATATTCATAATCCTACACTGGATGCTGTTGATTTGTCTAAATTCTATTTTTCTTTAGACAAAATTGAAGATTTTCTATAAATTTGAACACAAAGATACAGACAGCAGTTTGGAAGTGTTAAGCTTAGCACACACAATTTTGCTTCAATGACCCTTTTAATACTGACATAATATTTAGCATCACATTTGTTAGAGCAGCTTACGCAGAGAAAGGTGTCCAAAAGGACGTACTTCTACTGAAGGTGACAAATAATCTAATGACCTCCTTTAGATGGAAAAGTCCTTCAGGGGTGGCTACACTAGCCTACCTTTGCTATTATAAGCCCTGCCTGGAAGAAGCTTTGTTTCTCTGTTGACTGTAAAGAAAACTCAGCGAGAGTAGCAAACCAAGAAAAGCAGCCTCTGTGACTAATCTCCTGTGAGTTAAAACATACTGATTCAAAACTTTGTGGTGCAGTGTTTGTTCACTAGTCAAAGCCTGATATGAGTACCAGAACAATTCAGCTACAGAATTCACAACAGCTGTCATTAGCCACCAAGCTAACAAATAGAGCAATCCCATCCACTCTAGAGAAGGGAAAAAGAAAACCATTTCTAGAATCTTTCAAATCAGGTAGCTAGTCTCTTCAGTCCTCTAGCTAATAAGCTACTCTCTGCATGAATCCTCTTTCTGAGCTGGAAGCCTTTTAAATCTGCCAGCTGGAAAAAAGGCTCCCATGTGGTTTCCCATCTCCAGCACCTATTTGTCTTGGCAAACAGAGCCAGCTGCCCTTCTGGGTCTTTAAAGGACTACCTGGCCTCTTACAGTCTTCCCTGTATAAATCATTCCAGTGGAGTACAGGTATTTTAACACCCCAGCAGAGGATTCACCTAAGTGCAGAAACTACGCTGCACTTGCACAGTTCTTCCTGTAGCAGTCCTTCATGTAGAGTATAGCAAGGAGATTTACCATAAACTCTCAAACCTGTAGACATTCAGCTTATTAGAAAAAACAGTTAAAACATGTCACCTGTTCTCAGTCAAAGCAAAATTAGAGCTGCATAAAAATAAAATCATCTTTCTGCTCCTTCTGACACGTCTCAAGAGGTTGAGCACAGAATTAGACCTCCACGTTATTTATAAAGCACTCTGAAGCATGCTGGATGCTTTGTAGATCAAATGCAATGACACTGACTTTAGAAGATAGTCTAATTTTAAACTCACTGCAAGTTATGAGAACTGACTAAGGGGAGAAGAAGTGAGGGAGGAAAAATGTTACACTAATATTGAAAAATAAGACCCATGGTTTGTAATTTTCCTCTAAGAAATCTGCTCACATTTCTTGTTGTAGTTTATTTTCCACATACTTTCCTCTAGGCTGAAGGTTAAAAAAGTGCCCTCTATATTATCTTCATCCGTGGTTTTGTGGCATCCCAAATTGGCATTTCTCTCCCTTTTGGGCAGTTATCCAAAACAACAACCTATCAGTCCCTACTTATATATCTTCACAAAAACAGTCCACTTGAAAAACAATCTGAGGTGTGTATATAGAGACATAATAAGAAAGGAACATACCATACAGGGAAAAATACTTGCTGTTTATCTTGGTTTGAATTCCTTAAGAAATGGCAAAACCAGCATAATAAGAAAGGGCAAAACCAGCTTAAGAAACCTATACTGGAAACATACACAAAACCATAAAGATTCAGATTGTCCTTTTTCTAATTAATAATTTTCCATAATTTACCGGATTGATAAGAACTGTTACAATGGGCATCATCATACCACCAAAGCAAAAGCTGGCCACAAATACTAGGACAAGGACTTTTCACTAAATCTATTACAAAGATGTAAAAAACATAGCAAGATTTTGTGAGTGTAATCCCTTACATCAGCATTCAGTGCACTCAGTTGCTGGATTGATGTAGTCAGTTCCAGTCACTGGACAGCTCATGTTTTTTGTAGCGGAGGAGGTGTGACCCTGATGGTCAGCTCACTCGCTCTCATTCTCTCATCAGCAGAGATTTGTCTACTTTACTGCGTCTTGGTCTACATATCTGGTTATTTGCTTTCTTCAGAGATCTGCGGTTTTCATTTCTTCATACCAATCAAGTATAACTCTTATGTTTCATGGGATAGAAGTATGCTTTAATTATTGGTATAAGCATTATTCCTAATGCACAATGGAATCACAGACTTTATAGTATATTTACATAAAGTTATGAATAATAATATGGAGCAATGGGGTGCCATGTTGAAGTAATTGAAACAATGGAAACACCTACTTTCTACTGAGTATTTTTTCTACTGTTAAAATGTTATACCACTGTACAACAATTGGTACTCACTTCAACTTGTAATCTCCACTCAACACATGCATAGTCAGCATGGACCTACTCACTATTGATTGTGCTCACATTAGAGCTCACAGGCTTTAACATCACACCTGTGTTGATCTTTATACCTCATCAGCTGCTCTTACTCTTCTTTTGACTTTTGGCTGGTGATAAAAAGTGTCTGTTGGACTGAATTCTTAATGTAAGTGGTCCCTGCAGTGTGCAACAACTGAGCAAAATGTAAGATTGCTTATGCAGGATCCTCCTTTGCTAACCAAACCAAAGGATCTGGAAGAGATACTTCTGTAGAGCTCCACAGAGATCAGTTCTAGCTCTAATCAAAGATGTCTCAATTTTCTACTTAGTTCCTACTTCAGATGGCACTATGTCACATGAGCAGGGACAGGAAGGTGCAAAGCTGATGTTGGGACGTCTGCCCATAAGAAGGGCCCTACCAGCTTGGGGTCCCAGTAGATGCTCTGTGCTGGTAGATGTACACCCTTGTGCCTGCTGTTCTCTCTGACAAGCCAGGTGACCATCACTGTCAGCTCAATCAAATTCCCATCAGGAAAGGTGGAGTGCTGCACAACTGCATTAATGTGTAAGGTATATCCTTTGTTGTGAAAGGCAGCGTGAGTCACAAGCCAGTGCTTTGAGTCTTACATCTAGTATGTGAAACTTGGCATGCCTGTAGGTTTACTGCGTATATCTGTCTGGGAAGACTGGATAGCCAAAAGACCAACCATATATACATGATATACAAATCTGCTCTCTGACCTTTATATCCAACAACCCAGATTCTGCATAGATGGTGAACAGTTGACTGTAGTTGAAAATAAGAAAGCTGTGATACTTGTAAAACTGGAACTTCTTTGAAAACTTTCTTTGCAAAAGTAGTTTTACAGACTGTGATACGAAATCATCTTTTCAGTATTGTTTCCTCATTGAATACATAGCTCGGTTCAAAATCTGTCTTAATTTAGTGTTCTTGATCTGGCCAGAAGCTTCTTCAAGAATCAAGCACATCAGACAAAATTATATAAATTCTGTAATAAATATAACAGCAATCCTATGGTATGGACTCCTCTCTTACTGAATATCTTGATATGTGTCCCCAAAGAAAAAAAACAAGTCTTGTTCATGTATTTGCATACAGTCTTAAAGTGTAAGCCAGTTAGAAAATGTCACTTCCCACTTTATAATATCTTAAATATAATTTTTTTTTCTTCCCCTCAGGGAAGGCTTTCCAAGTCTTTTATAAAGAACTTGTCATGGTTTAAGCCCAGCTAGCAACAGAGCACCAGGAATCCGCTCACTCACTCACTCCTCCCCGGTGGGATGAGAAGGAGAAAATACAAAGAAACGCTCATGGGTCAAGACAAGGACAGGGAGGGATCACTCACCACTTATGGCCATGGACAAGAGACAGACTCAACTTGGGGAAGAAACAAAATCAATTTAATTTACTACCAATCAAATCAAAACAGGATAATGAAAAGTAAAACCAAATCCTAAAACACCTTCCCCCCACCCCTCCATTCTTCCTGGGCTTAGCTTTATTCCCAAATTCTTTACCTCCTCCCCTCCGGCAGCACAGGGGGACGGGGAATGGGGGTTGGGGTCAGTCCATCATGCCTTGTCTCTGCCGTTCCTTCCTCCTCAGGGGGAGGACTCCTCACTCCTCCCCTGCTCCAGCGCAGGGTCTCTCCCACAGAGACAGTCCTCCATGAACTTCTCCAAGGTAAGTCCTTCCCGTGGGCTGCAGGTGGGTATCTGCTCCCCTCCATGGGCTGGGGGGACAGCCTGCCGTCTCACCACAGGCTGCAGGAGCATCCCCTCCTCCCCCTCCTTCCTCACTGACCTCACTATCTGCAGGGGGTTTCCTCCCACATTCCAATCCCCTCTCTGCTGCAGGTTCCCCCTCTTAAATCTGTTCTCCACAGGTGTTACCACTGTCACTGACGGGCTCGGCCTGGGCCAGAGGCAGGTCCGACTCGGAGCTGGGGAAGCTTCTGGCAGCTTCTCACAGGAGCCAGCCCTGCAGCCCCCTCAACCACTACCAAAACCCTGCCACACAAACCCGAAATGAAGAACGGAAAACGAAAATACTTTGATCTAGAAATTCCACAGCTGTGTCTCCTTGGACTTTTACTTTGATGTGGCTCATGTTTTAATTTCCATTTCATTCTGTTAGTCAGACTATAATGCTCTTCTGTGTCTTCTCTTCATTGAGTGTAACAGGTGCCAAGACCTTATCTATATCACAGGAAAGGAAACCTGGTGGAGAAGTAGAATGTACATACTAATACTAATATCTAAAAATTTCTTCCTCCCCCAACATTGCTCTAATTATATTTCACAGGTCAGTTTTGGAAAAAGGGGGAAAATGGAGTGGAATGCTTTCCTCTAGTATAGACTTTACCTTTTAAAAAATTAACACTAAAATAAGGAAAAGAAAATTCTGCCTTTAACTATATTAAGCTATGAGAACAGCACATACTCATTTTGTTCTTTTAGCTTTCAACACATTTCAGCTAACAGAAAAGTTTAATCTTTCCAGTCTTCTTTCTAACATAGACATAAATTTAATGAGTCTTGAATTGTAAGATTACAATGACCTTTGACCATAGAACAATTGTAAAATAAGTGACTAATCAGTATTCACTCAACTTTGTTGTACGTACCCATTGTTATCATACTACTTGCTGTTTGAAAAGAAGTGATATTCATGCAATGTAATTTAACTGTTATTTATTTCATACACAGAGATTGTAGCATTACCCAGAACACAGTGACTTTAATTGAACCGCTTGCAAATGTCACCATTTACTAAGGACATGCCATCAGATAAAGGTGAATGCATGATAGATGAGCAGTTATAAAGGTGCTTAATTTCCTGTCAGACCACTAAAAAGTCCATATAAGTCTCTTCTACCCACTCACCACTTTTGTCTGAACTTACAGCACTGATAGTTTAAAGATCTACCTCCTTATTCAAAAATGAAACTCTCTTTCACCTCTTTCTTTCTGTTTCTCATTTTGATATTCACTTTGTTACAAAAAGACAGATATCAGCCTTTTGAAGAAAGATCTTGACACATGAGTCAAAGATATTAAAAAATGAAACACATTCATGGGCTAGAAAGACATTAATTTATACTAGCTTTATTGCAGACAGTGAGAAAAGACAAATGTCTATTTCATATGAACTTAAAAACCTGACATGTAACTCCAAGCATTTTTCTCAGAATAAAAACCGGGCTTACTTGAACTGGAGGCAATGTCAACTGTTGATAGCAATAGAATTTTCTAGGTATTGTAGTACTAAAAAAGTCAGCTTGCTCTTAAATTGAATAAAATACCCCTAGGAAAAGGAAATATGTCCTTAGTTTTCTGTAGGATACTAGTTGGGGTGTTTTTGTTCTGGATGAAAAGGTTTTACTAATTACAGCTAAATATAGCAACCTAACTGATAATATATTGCCTTCTGTGATCTCCTCACAGATCATAAACCTGTTTGAATGCATTTGACATTTGACATTACGCACCATAAGAAATCCCAACTCATATCTTCATCGTTGTAACTTGTATTTCAATAGTCCCATAAAGGAGCAAAAAGATTTGCATGGAACGTTCATTAAAAAAAAGAAAAAAGAAAAAAGAAAGTGAATTTTCCACTGGAAAAAAACCACTTTGGTTGAAATGAAGCTTTCATTAGAACCCAGGACCACCTGTACGAGGAGCAGGAGTCATTTGCCCCACATGTTATCACAGCGCTGATCTGTGACATTTTGGTTCAGTCCTGCAAGAGTGAGTCAAGTTTTCCAACTTCCCAAGAAACAAAAAGACATATGTAGGTTTTCATCTCATCATACAATAAGCATAAGAAATTAAACAAGAAAATGCATTGGTTTTTCCATTTTCTGCATGCTATCAAATTTACGGCACTAGACTGTGAGGAGCTATATGAGCAAGTAGTGAAAGTATGTTCAAGTCTTAAAGAGCTCTCAGTCAAACATGACCGTTCCACAACAACAGCAAAAGAAGATTCTGTCTGAAGTCTTTTAAACCTCAGCTTTATTTAAATGAGAAAGTAAGCTTTAGTCTGTTTTCTGTTATGGTAAAGTCAGACAAAAGGAGAAATCAAGTGACTTGATGAGACTGAGGAAAGATGACGAAATCAGATTAAATGAGAGCCTATAGTGAATTGGGCATTAAGCCTACAGCTTTTAACAAACAATTCAGTGACCTAAACATAATTCTGTACATCCATTATACATGACTAAGTTACTGAACGTATTTTCTAGCTGAAGTTCAAACTGCTTTAGTTGAAAAAGAAGCTTGTGTTTGATATGTTTCTCTTTCAGACTCAATGGACACAAACTACTGTACATGTATTTGCTATTATTAGTTTTGAAATCACCTTCTATGTGTTTTCTTTAACATTTGCAGAAAATACTTTTTTTTTCTTCAGCAAACACTTCTAGTAGTGTACTCAGCTGACAGAATATCCATAGAAAATGAACGAACGGAGGTGAGAACACAGCTTAAACAAATTCATTTAAACCTTGAAACATTCCCTCTCTGAATACTTGATTTGAGTGAAACCTTGATTGAAACATTTCAGATTGAAAGAAAAGGCATTTACTCTTAGAAAATATTAGTGGTACAAAAGGATATCAATTTTTATGGGTTACAGCTTCACATATACGAGCATTGCTGCAAACATGCTTGACCTATTCACATCAGTTTAGGCAAACAATGAAGTAACTGTGATCTCCAAATGCTAAAAATAGAAACTCCAAATAAATGTATGCTAAAACACAGCCAAGTCTGCATGAGAATAATGTATGCAAGTTGCTAGTTAAAATCTGTCTTTTGCCCATGGTGTAATTTGTATTCTGAATACAGGTCATGTGTGTCTTGTAAATTTGCCCATATTCTCATGGGTGCATATTTTAACAAGCATGGCAATTGAGTAGTTAAATATAAGTCAAATGTAAGTTTTTAATTAGATACAAACTGAAAGAAAAATATCACTCACTATGTCTGGCTCTTTAGTGTAACTAGGAAAAAGATTCAGTGGTAAACGAATCGGCAAGAGGAAGAGAAGTCTTTCAGGCTTCACAAATTGAAGTAAGTCCCTGTGTACACTCATTTTTCTTTACAGGTGAGAAAGATTAGAATTCACAAGCAAACAGAATCCAGTGTTTAGATTGAAAGAAACCATCCATTAATAGTAGCTATTTGGAATAAGGCTTAGTGACATCTTGTATAGATATGGTATTATGAAGTGAGGGAAGGGGTGATAATGTTCATTCCTATTAAGTTAGATATTTTAAAGTTGTGGTCTGATGCTTTCCAGTCATCCCTTCATTTATGTCTCATGGTTCTGTATGGCCTAATAGGCCCTGAGAATTTCATTACTTTGCTTCATGAATTTGTGAAACCTAACACAGAATTCAAAGAGGAATTGTATTTATAATATTATATACCTGCCAAGGATTTTAAGCAATAGTCTTGTTTAAACAGGAAAATTATATGGGAAATTATTTAGCCTAATATACTTCTATAGCTCTTCATAATGGATTAATGGGAAATGCTATTCAGGAGAGCCTGCTTATGAGATTTGCCAAATGTGAATTTTTAATTTAAAGTGTGTAGGTGTTACTTTTCTCTGATTGCTTAAATCCCCCATCACATGCCACTGCTTACCATTGTCATTGCTCCTTGCTTTCCAGCAGCAGCTTGATGCCATCTAACTTGTGATGAGACAAACTCCAGGAGAATTTTAAGTATTCAGAATACTATCCAAGCCTGAACTCATCTTGAACACCAAGAACTACAATTAAACTAATTAAACTCCTGCAATGTGGCATTTAAATTATTGCAAATGGGTAGGAACCTTTAGCTGAATGATGAGGTGTATAACACAATGCCTTCTCTTTCACTAACTGCAGTTTATATTGGCAAGATTTTAATGAGCTGATAAACTTGTTCTCCAGCACTATCCAACAAATGGTGCTGTATTTATAAGTCCATAAACTAGTATATCCAGTAAGAAAAAAGTCATTAAATCCATTGCATACTTTTCTTCTACATATATTGCATGCAAATAAGACCAACTAGAGAAGATTCTGTTAAACAGTGATACCTACTGGGACAAAACTATAATTATTTTTTTCACTTCCATATCTTCTTAAAGTTATATATGTAAGAAAAATATTGAGACATTAGTTGTGCTATTAGGGACTTGAATAAACTGGAGATCATTTTCTAATGGTTAGGAAGTAAAATAATGCAAAAAAAGTACAAGTGAAAATCAAAGACAATGCTGGGGATACGTAGCACTTTTACAAGACAAGGGGATCAGACCCTTTCCCTTTCAGCCTTATACTCTGTGGTAAAGTTTTCCAAATGCTGTCACTGTATTAGCTATTTTTTCCTCTTTAAAACACTCATCAAGCCTATCCCACTTGCACCCAACATGTTCACATCTCCATTGCAGCTCATAGCTGAACAGGCTTATTGGTATACAATTTCTAAGACTTTGAAAGTGTGAACTGACTGTTTAGCAAGACATAAGTGGTGTGCCAAGAGCCTGAAGCATCAGCTCTGAAAGTACAGGCTGCTTCAGTGATTGCATGCAGAGTCCCAGATGCTGTGTCTATGTTACTATGTAGAGCAGCCCTCAGGGTAGCCTCGAGGCCAGCAGAGCTGCCCATCTACCTTGTTCGCTTGTTGAATCACCCCAAAGGCTAGCGCTGGGGAAAACCTGCTGATATTCCTGGATAGTAATGGGAATTTGCAATGTACCCAATCCATAGACACCAACATTTGTATGCAGCCTTCAGCTATTCTATTTGCCATTTCAGTGACATCAAGTAGGGAAAAAAAGAAAATAGCGTGGAGATTATTCCTTGAAGGTGCCCCCAGGTCCTTCCTAAGAGGACTCAAAATGTTTACTGTCTTAAGGGCAAAAGGGATTTCTGGCAGCCTTAGCTTAGGTTACAGACAAAAGATATAATGGATGCCAAATCTGTACACCATCCTCTCATTCACAGCAAATCTGAAGTCTTCACATTAGGTACAGTATAGAGGTATCCACAGAATAGATGCTACTGAAGTAGTAAAATGCTCCACTACTGTTTAAAAATGTTATTTTTTCTAAAAGCCTAGTCACGTGATCCAAAGACTGAATTATTCTCAATCCATTGATTATGCATGCATTCCTGGCCTGATAAACTATAGTGCATAAGTTAACTTCAACCTTTAACAACTTTTGAAACATGATGAAGGTAGCCTAAGCTAATATGATTTACTTCACAAGTAGGATAAGATAGGAGCATGCATGAATGACTACTGCAGCTGATGCAATTCATTAAAGTGTAGTAACTTGTTTGACTTGCTTGCTCACACATAAAGATACCAGAGCAAGCAACATACTTGCAGCAGCTGGGCGTTCTGCTTTTGGTTTTGCCTCTCTCTACCCTGAAGTGATATGCCTATACTCACTTTTCTCCCTGTCTCCTCCTGTATCTTCTCTCACAAGAGGAAAGCAACTGGATTACAGCACATCGTTTCCTCTGGGAAGCAGGCAGGGGTCAGAAATACATGAGACCTTGAAACAAGAAAACAGGGAGCTGGAAGTGCAGTCTGTGTAGTTATGCTTCTTAAGGCAACAGCTAATTTGAAAAGACAAATCCATGAAGTTGATCACGACACTGGTTCCCTTCTTCCCTCCCCTGTCCTACTTCTCCCTGTGATAAGCACCATGGCACAAGAGGGCTCTGAATTCAAAGACGACATATTTTCAAGAGATAGTCTTCAGGTTGAGCCTTTTGGAAAACAACAGTAAAAAAATCCAGAGCTCAAACCCAATCATTCATAACCGTTCAGAATAAGAAGAAAACTTGTTCCTTAATGAAAGGTGATTTTGGAGCACAGGTCTCTACCAATGAGAACATTCTGTGGTGGGTTTGCAGTGTGAGACAATAACAGGCTGGTTGGTTTGTTTTTTCTCTGAGCTCATCACATCTGGAATCCATACCGTTCCACATCAGTTCATGTTTGATTATCAACACCACTGGATTTTTCAAGTTTTTTTCAGATGTAAATCACAAAGGCTCAAATAATCAAGACATAGTATTTTAGAAAATATTGAACTTTTTCTTCCTGGACCATAGAAGCCTGCCGCAAAGTATTGTACCTTGAAAAAAGAGTGTGAGGGAACAACCACATTACAATAACTTTAAAATGTAGTGATCCCAGCAAATGTACTCCCAAAAGTCCTAAAAGCTTTAACTTGGAAATTATTCAAATGATTTATATTACTTTTAATGAGTCTTGAAAAAATGGAGAATTACAAAGGATTAGGGTACTAGTAAATTCTTCCAGTGCTGAAAAAATATTGGAAACAACATTAATTAAAGAATGGGGAAAGCCTAATGTCAAGCCCAAGGAATTTCCTGGTATGATCAGTTTGGGACTCTGCCAAAAAATATTTAGAGACCAAAATTACCATCTACTGTGCCAGTTCTCACAGGTTTAAATATCATCCAAGATATTTGCTGTTCATTTTCTAAGCAATATAGGTCTGGTTAATAAAGGCTCCTATTGAGGTATAGACTATTGCAGCATCTCTAGGTATCTGACCTAGCACAAAATGGAACTTGATTTAAACTTAGAGTATTTGAAATTAGGAAGGTATAAATAATGTATCTTTAAAATGACTTACTGGAGGCTCTAAAGCTGTAGGTGTTACAAGGGAGCTATTCATAAGTATTTCAGTAAAGTGCCCTCTACTATATTCAATAAATCTTTTTTTATAAATAATCTAGACAATGATACTGAAATCATTATGGTCAAATGTATACATAACAGATTGCAGGTTCAATAAATAATGAGGTGCAACACAGCTACAAAAATGCTTAAAACTCTTGAAGAAATGGTTACTTCCCTTTCTATTAAAAAGTGCCTTGTTAGGTCGTATCTGGGAGCAAATAAAAGAGTCTGTATTTACAAAACTGGACGTTTAGCCTTGAAAAGGAGTGAGTTGAAGAATTTAGTGATTATGCTAGATGATTGTCTCATTATATAGCCTTAGTGCAATCGTCAGTAAAATTTGCCACAGAAAACCCTACAAAAGTGAAATTATCTTGCTCCGCAGTGTCAGTAAGTCTTTTGGTGGAATACCGGTACTCTTATGGTATCCACTCCTCAACAAATCATTAGCAAAAATTCAAAGTAGTTCTAAAATGATCCAGAGAGCTGTGAGAAAGCTTAATAAGTTAATACAGTAATTTATGAGAAAAAAGTTTGAAGAAGTTGACTGCATCAGAGACTGTGGGTGCTTAAATATGGAGCACAAGTTGAGATGGAAAGAGGAAGGCTTTCGGCATTACTGAGAAAGGAAGAAAAAGTCAGTAGTTGGAAAGGGATTTTAGAAAATTCAGATTTAAATAAGGCAAATGTTCCTAGTAGTGATGATAATTAATGCTGATACAATTTATCAGCGAAGATTGTAGCTTCAATATCGCTTGGAATGTCTAAAGCAAAACTTGTGTATGTTGTTAAAGAGATTCTCTGACCCCAGTTTGAGAGGCATTCGTCAGCCCACAAGAGATGACAAAAGCAGCAGCAGTGCTCTTTTTAGCTCTAAAGGGCTATAAATATGAGCATTAATTCTTCCTCTTCCTCCTTTGCCTCAGTTAATTTCCATTCTGAGTGAACTCTCCAAGTATGTTTAATACTTCCATCACCATACATAAGGCAAATGGCTTTAATCAAATCTCTTGCTTTATGTCTTCTCTGGTTGCGTAATTTGGCTTCTGATTTTATGAGGGTTTTTATTTGGGTCGGTTTTAATATCGTTGAAGGTGTCCTGATTGTAAATGACCAGTCAAGTCTCTATTTGGCTCATTTAATTGCCTCTTTGATGGCTTCAATTATCACACCTGACTACTTTCACAAGCAGTGGTTATGTCCAAGAAGCGACCAATTCTATTTAATTTACTTCTGTGTAATTTCTTTGTCATCATCGTATCACTGACAACGTAACTGCATAGCTGGTGTTAGCTGGATCTGTTCTGGTCACCTTTCTGCCTTGTTTATCTCTAAACCCAAATGCTGGTAAATGGCCTGAGGATTTCCTGTCCCTTTCTGGGGCAAAAGGTGTTCTATCCCCAATGTTTTATACTGCTGGTTCCTCTACTCCCATATTCAGATTTAAAATCCCATTTACTTTGAACTCAAGGACAGAAATTTATTTCTTCAATTGACCTCATGCAAGTAAAATTCAGAAATATTCTATTAAGCTGTATAGTTAGAAGACATGTATCACATAAGCAAAACCACATTAGAACTCCAGACATTTTAACTAGACGTATTTGCAGCTGCACTTGCATTTGCAATTGTCCTGACACTTTGCTTATAGTTACCACTCAAACATGGTTTCCCTCAAGGTTTGGTGACTACCAGGGCTGAATTTCAAACCAAAGTATACGTGTGGCCCTGATACACACACAGTATTAATAAGGTGACTATTTTGCTCTGAAAGAAATGTATACAGTAGGCAAAATCCTTAAGCTGTTCCTTAGCTTACTATTTCATTAATATATAATGTGACAAGACCAGTATTCAAATATAAACAAATTAATTATGTATGTAAATGAACTTCTAATTTAGTTATCCTGAAATACAGCAAGGTTAACAGAATTACAGTGAAGCTATTACAAGTGAAATGAAAATAAGATGCATTTTCCTGCTGCTGGTTTAGAGACTTAGTATGAACAGTATTCAAATGGCTTTCCAACTTGATTCATTTGCAGACAATATGTTCAAAGTAATACCATAAAATGTGCTTGCTCTCTCTCTAGGCTTCATACATCTGCTTTATGGTTTGCTTTAATAGCAAACATTTTTATTGTTGAGGTGTGTAATAAATATGACAGACCACATCCTGCAGCCTGCAAGGTATGAGGAAGAACAGGCTCTGTATGAACACAGATAGCCTGTATAAGACTAGAATGCTGGGGCTCATTTGTCTTCAAATATGGCTTGTTTCCCTGTGACAATCAATACATAATTTGTCCTAGGGGCAAGTACTCATTTGTGAACAATGTCCAAGCTTGTATCATAGGACTCGTCACACTTGATTGAACGCTGCTTTGCCAGTGCTAACAGAATTCCATTACTTTGGTAAGATCACATATATTGTGGCCTACATTATGTCAAAAGCTGAATTTCTGTTCCTATAAGGGCTTTAGAGGAAGGTGTAGGTTAGGCTGAATATATGACTCATACTGTGAAAATTATTATTATTTTCTTAACTGGAGTGTTTTAAGATCTTTAATATACAAGCAGGCACCCAATTCTACATAGGGACTTGAATAAACAGAGTGTATTGGGTTCACATGACAAGCTTATGGTAGCAGGGGAGGTTGCAGGGGTGGCTTCTGTGAGAAGACACCAGAAGCTGCCTCCATGTCTGACAGAGCCAATGCCAGCCGGCTCCAAGACAGACCCGCTGCTGGCCAAGGCTGAGCCCATCAGCAATGTTGGGAGCACCTCTGTGATAACATATTTAAGAAACGGTAAGAAATGCTGCGCAGCACCTGGGAGACAGGAGTGAGAAGATGTAAGAGAAACAGCACCGCAGACCCGCAGGTCAGTGCAGGAGGAGGGAGAGGAGATGTTCCAGGTGCCGGAGCAGAGATTCCCCTGCAGCCCGTGGGGAAGACCATGGTGAGGCAGGCTGTCCCCCTGCAGCCCAGGGAGGTCCATGGGGAAGCAGATATCCACCTGCAGCCCGGGGAGGACCCCACGCCAGAGCAGGTGGACATGCCCCGAAGGAATTGGTGACCCCATGGATAGCCTATGCTGGAGCAGGCTCCTGGCAGGACCTGTGGACCCGTGGAGAGGAGATTACACAGGGGCAGGTTTTCTGGCAGGACTTGTGACCCTGTGGGGAATCCACGCTGGAGCAGTCTATTCTGGAAGAAGGATCAACATTGGAGCAGTTCATGAAGGACTCTATCCCAGGGGAGAGACCCCATGCTGGAGCAGAGGAAAAGCATGCAGAGGAAGGAACAGCAGAGTCGAAACATTATGAACTGACCGCAACTCCCATTCCCCACCCCGCTGCACTGCTCAGGAGCAGGAGGTAGAAGAGTTAGGAACAAAGTTGAGCCTGGGAAGAAAGGTGGGGTGGGGGGAAGGTGTTTTTAGTTTTGTTCTTATTTCTCACTATCCTACTCTGTTTATAAGTAATTGGCAATAAATTAAATCAGTTTTCCCAAGTCAAGCCCATTTGGCCTATCTGTTTTGCTCATGACAGTAATTGGTAATTAATCTCCCTGTCCTTATCTCAACCCAGGAGCTTTCCATTATATTTTCTCTCTCTGTCATGTTGATGGAGGGGGAGTGTCTTGGTGGACATCTGATAGCCAGCCAAGGTCAACCCACCACACAGAGAAAAGCTCTACTACTCTCCTTCAGAAAGCCCTAGTGCTTGCATTCTAGTTAGATGACTCGATACCTGCCTATTTTATCAGTTTCCTCTTACAATGTGGTCCCAGAACAGAATTTGGGATTCACTAAGAGGCAAAACACGAATGGGAACATACCTCTACAACTCAATAACTGAAAAACTCAACTAGTTTCTGTCTACACCATCTTACCTTACAAAGACATTTGGAGATTAGAACTCAGAGCCCTTTTCCAAGCTGAAAGTTATATTCCTTGAAGTGTTTCATAAAACACCATTTTGAGATTCCTAAATAGATTTTATCTTTTCTACAGGGAACTTAGGGGCTTAGGTTCCATTCCAAAATACAAGACAGGCACTCATCAAATCATTTAAGCAGAGTTTAGGAGCCTAGTTCAAGACCGGTTTAAGAAAATACCAGCTGACCTATCACGGAGTCTGAGATACTTTGAATGCCTGAAATGGGACTTAATTGCCTGTATATTTCTATTGACTGCCAATTTGAATATGCTAGAGTGTCCCAATTGGTTTCTGTTTGCCCTTCTAGAAGTGTGCTGATCTCTTGTAGCTGATATTGTGTATCATATCTGCCAGCCCTATGAGAACATGTTGGACAACAGGACATCAAAAAATGGGAGATGAGTATTTCTCTGGGAAACTGAATCCTACTTTAGGACTTGAGAGAGAAACTCCTCTGTGAAGGACCAAAAAGGTGATTAAGGGAATGGAGAACCTTTCATACAAGGGGAGTCTCAAAGACCTGGGACAGTTCAGCCTGAAGAAGAGAAGGTCCAAGGGCCTGGCAGTGGGGGTGCAGATCTTGGCAATATTTATAAATACCCAATGGGAGGGAATGAAGAAGAGGGAGCCAGACTCTTCTCAGTGAACCCCACTGACAGGACAAGAGGCAATGGTCTAGTTGACCCTGCTCTGAGCAAGGGAGCTGGACTCCATGGTGTCCAGAGGCCCCTTCCAATCTGAACTATTCTGTGATTCTGTGATCCTGTGATCCTGTGATCTAGGTACTTAAGAGTGGACTTTTTGAACTGAGCCAAACAAAGTCTTAATGGAGAATGAACATTTTCTTATTGCTGGTTGAACTTCACTCGATTCAGGAATGCTATTTACCTTGTTGTTTGATCAGGCATCTATGTTTTGGAACTGTTTCTATGGGAATTAAGGATATCTTTCAAGAACTTAAGTCATTTAAATTGGACAGGAAAAACAACACAATTTCCTGTAGACAGCAATCTTTCATTGGCAGAGATTGGACTTTGTGACCTATGAAATACTTTCTAGGCTTAATTTATTAATACATCAGCAATAAAATAACATTTGTTCCAGTAATATATCACGGAGTGAGTCTCTGATTCTCTCTTTTTAATACTGAAACATTGTATAAGTAATGAATTTAGCATCTTGCATTAGTACTAGATTTGCATTTATAGTACAATTGCAGTTATTGCTGTTATATTATAGTTGTCTATGAAAGTTGGGAGGTGTTAATCAACTGAAGAATGCTAGTTGAGCAGACATGAGATAATAAAAGGACAGAGTGATAACAATCATTAGTTTAGAACTAATAAAATCTGTTGTGTGTAATTCACCTATAACAGTTAAGGCTCACTGTAATTGGTCTGTCATTTTTTATCACTGCAAAATATGCTCCTATTCTCATTATAAGAGCTGTTGTTACAAGGCAGTTTGTAGGTGCCTTAGCTTGATTCATTGAATTCTAGTAAAATTATAGGTGTCATCTCCACGAGAAGAAAACCAGAATGGGCCAAATATGCTCTTTATGCAATGTCTTCGGAAGGCACAAGTTATTGGTAGAGAGGATATCGGCTCAAAGTTTCTTAGCTGTGAAATAATAGTTTCAGGCAATTTCATTGTATATCATTAAAGATTGAGTTGAATTTTTAATATCTGAGATTTAAAGCTAATTCTTGAAGAACATGTGACAGATGGATATGGTGCGATGAGGGTAATGATATGAAATATGTCCTTTGACAAGTCTTGCATTGTCTTTCACAGCTGACAGATATTACCATTTAGTCTATTTAGTTTCCATTTTTCTCACTTCTGCCTGTGATTTTTGGAAGCCAGACTATGCCTTTTTTTCAGTGCCATACTGGATAAAAGAAGTCAGAAGCTGTTTCCAGGAGGGTGAAGTGAAGGCGGGAAGTCATTGTTGCAGTAAGATGCAAACACAAGGAAGGAAGTAAAAGAAATTGCCCTTGGGTTCAGAAAAGTGAATGAAGGAAATAAGAAAACAAAATACAACTTGTATAAGGGTTGCAAATGAATTTTTTTCTGTCTTGAGGTTACTAACCTCCAGAACTGACTGTTTATGACACTTCAGTAACCGTCTCAAGGGTGACAGAAATTATAAAAGAGATTAAAGTATTCCTACGTACCTATACGTGGCAGTGTGTTCCACCCCTGCCCCTAAATTGACCTGTATTTCCCGTAATCCTGCTCAGGTGATAACCACAGTGGCGGTTGTGATGGATATATCTGGTCGTGATGGCTGCATCTGGCTCAAAGTGGCTTTGGGGAAGACAGATAATAATACAATAGCCAAGGGCTAATTTGAACAATGTGCCCACCTAACCACAGTGCTGGTCAACGTCTGACTCAAGCCAAATTTGGAAGAAACTAACATCTGTAGTCTGTATGCAAATATGACTATGAGTCAATTATCTTACTCCGTAAACAGTGGACAGCCCAGGGTCCATTGAGCTCTCTTGCACAGCAGCGGGCTGCACACCAGGATCTCCCCTCGAGTACAGACACCTCTCAAGATTACTCCTTGGAGTTGAGAGATTTCTTGCCACAGCAGATTCTCGGTAAGTGATTAATAGCATGTTAAACTTTGAAATCTTAGCTAAGTGATATAAAGGATTCATTGCGCATATATAATCCTTTAGACATAAACCGTTGACCAAGTCTGGCACTAACTCTGGATCCAGCCACACCTAAACTCCCCTCTGAGAAGGAGTTTAGAAGGCAAGTGAGTCCTTTCTGAACCTTGTGACTCCACGGGAGGGTCTCCCTGATAGTTTTGTCTGACCCCGTCCTCTATGCAGTAAATATCAAGTGAACCTTACCATTGGATCTTGTTAAACCACTGTTGCATTTACTATCAAACTTTGTTAAATCACTGTTTTATATCAATAAATATATTGCTACTTCTCTCTTATGAGTGAAGTGTGTCACTCCATCTGCAACACTATACAAAAATGGCTGAAAGATCAAGAAAGTAAGGGAATGTGACTGGCTGCATGGGTTGGATGCTAGATCTCTTATTTTAAAAAGCAGCAAAATAAACATTTATCTAGTGCTTGTGCTTTTAATTCAGTCAATACAAGATATGATGGTAACTCTTGAAAAGAATCTAGGCATATTTTGCATGATTGTTACTATTGTCACAGAAAACTGATTATGAAAACTTATTAATTTTGCCTGATTTCTCTTTTGCTATCATGGGGTAAAAGAATACTCAGGGCATCACTAAATTAATTTCATTCTGAATTATCCTGACATATGTATAGAATACTTTGTGGTAGCTTGTAAAATGCAGCCACCAAAACTGTAGAGCACTGCAAAGATGTTTTCACTGTGAATAGCATGTCGAATCAATGTTTAGTTCACAACTTGTTTATTTAAAGATTGTTGGGGTTTCAATACATTTATTACAAATTAATCATAGAATACTGAGAGAATAGTTCTTATTCAATGATTTTGACCAGGGTCACTGAAAAGATTCGGTGTCTGTTCTTTTTAGATGGTATAGAGATCTGATGACATGGGGATCTGATGACACATTTCAGTCCCTGGAACCAATGTTGAGAACTCATAACCACTTTTCATAGAAACTTATAATTAACTAACATGCTGTTTCTCTGTATGTGCATGTAGAGATCAAACTATTACCTTACCATCTGCTCACAGAAATGCAAAGTGATTTTAAAAGGTCCTGAAAGGAACCTCTTAAGATGCTTTCATGACAGAATCCTATCATAGCATGTTGTATTATCTTGGTTTAACTGAAACTATGGTACCAAATGCTACTAATCCTCATCTGCTGTACCCAAAAATATATCACTAATGCCCTGGTTTTGGTCAACAGAAATGGAAGAATAGGTTTAAGGTTTGCTTTGCTCTCCTAATATAATTTACTGCAGTCTGTAGGAGAAGTTAATCCTCTGAGAAAAAATTAATAATCACACATAAAAGAGCACTCAACATTTCTGGATGAGAAATGTGTTTCTCCAAAGAAACCTCAAGTCAATGATGCACATAACAAGGTTATTAGACCAATGGGCCTGTATCATTAACTTTACTGACAAAGATCATCAAGAAGAAAATTATATTTCTGTTTCCAATCTGATGTCTTCAATAAACATTAAAGAAGTAGTGTCACTTCAGCTTCAAGCACAGATGGTCACATGCTTGCTATTAAAACCTCTGAATAATGGAAACTGAAAAAGAGTATTATGCATCAAGACTTGAAGTACAGCTGAATTATGCAATATGAAATGGAACTACTGTTGACAAGGAGCAGTGATGCACAAAATAGTACAAGAAAACTTCACATTTGTTATTAAATCTTGTGATTACATGCAGTAGTAAAGATCTGTTAATAAACAAGTAAGATTTCCTATTAAATAATGAGTAAATATTTTAAGATTCTGGAAATAAAAATCAAAGTCAAAATGCATCTAATATCTCATCTAAAAACTATAGTAGAACATAGTAGAAAATAGTTCATATTGTGAAGTCAAGCATGAAAATATTAAGATTTCCTAGAATTAAAAAGACTGTAAAATTCATTCCATCCCTCATGTACATGTAATTTGACAGTGATTTTCAACATATGATTAAATATTCTAGTTTCACGTCTGTTATTTCCTAACTTCTCCACACCTGACTTGGCAACTATACAAGTGTTACTATAATAAAATACTTGCATAAAATTCCTAGACTTTTTTTCCCTGGGAGCCAGACTGTTACACAATTAGCAAAGACCTTGCTGGCCCAGAAAAAAGCTCTGTCGCCTCTGGTGTTTTTCTTCCAAACATAGTTGTGTGCCAGGGTAAGGGCATGCAGAAAAGGTCATGTGTAAGGCAATTTTACTTACTAGTTTTTGGTAGCTACCACGTTAGGGAATGCTTTGAGGTTGCACCTGGACAAAACCCCTTCTAATACACTTTGATAATCCTAATTTATCTCAACTCTTTTTAATATTACAAATTTGTTCTAGGTATCTTTCTGTGTGAAGAAATTCTACAGTTTAATTATGAGTTGTGAGAAAGCAATTCCTTTTCAGCAAATTAAACCTTTTGCTTGATATTTATATTATTAGGTTCTTGTGTTCTAAGAAATGGTAATTCCCTTCTGCAGTCCATTCATTTTATTATGTCTCTGTTGTTCCCCTTTGCCAGTTTTCTCCTCTTCAGGCTGAAAACACCAATCCGTCTTGTCCTTTTCTAATTATGCTTTATCCTTTTTGAGGTAGTCAGATGAGAACTGCATCTTTTTCTCAGGATTCAGGAAAAAACATAAGATTTAAACAGTTTTATACACTTATAACTATTCTTCTATATTTTGTCTGGGTTAAAAAACTGGCTGGATGGCTAGGGCCAAAGAGTAGTGGTGAATGGAGTTAAATCCAGTTGGGGGTGGGTCACAAGTGGTGTTGCCCCAGTATTGGGGCCAGTTCTCTTTAATATCAATGATCTGGACGAGGGGATGGAGTGCACCCTCAGTAAGTTTGTGGACAACACAAAGTTGGGCAGGAGTGTTGATCTGCTCAAGGGCAGGAAGGCTCTACAGAGGGATCTGGACAGGCTGGATCGATGGGCTGAGGCCAATTGTATGAGGTTCAACAAGGCCAAGTGCCGGGTCCTGCACTTGGGTCACAACAACCCCATGCAGCGCTACAGGCTTGGGGAAGAGTGGCTGGAAAGCTGCCCGGTGGAAAAAGACCTGGGGGTGTTGGTCAACAGCTGGCTGAAGATGAGCCAGCAGTGTGCCCAGGTGGCCAAGGCGGCCAATGGCATCCTGGCCTGCATCAGAAATAGTGTGGCCAGCAGGAGCAGGGAAGTGATTGCCCCCCTGTACTCAGCATCGGTGAGGCCGCACCTCAAATACTGTGTTCAGTTTTGGGCCCCTTGCTACAGGAAAGACATTGAAGAAGTTTTTGAAAGAATGGGCTGATGACTACATCTAAATTTGACACTTATTAAAGTAAGTGTACTTTGTACAGTAAATAGTAAACTGAAAGGCAGATTTTTTTTATTTGTTTATTAGTACATCCTCTAAAATAACCTTGAAGTTTAAGCAAGAAAAGGTAAGAGTAACCATTTTACATTGCCACCCTCTTGAGAAGACTGACAAGTACAATCAAATTCCCTTAAACAGAAGGTTTTCGCCTTTAAAAAAAAAATTAATTACTACTTACAAACACTGATTTCATAGACATCCAGAGGGTTATGACAAATATAGAGATCATTAAATTATTGTACTAGCATAAGGTACAATGAGAAACTGAACAAGATGATGTTAACCAGAAGACTGTCCTGTAATGAATCTGTGTAAAGAACCAGGTTCCTGCAGAGGGAATGGGCATGAGAGTAAGAACCGAGACAACAGTTCAGCTAGGTAGGCCAGAAAGGAGTGTGCTGGGAGGAGGGAGGAGGATAGAAACAAAGACGAATGGATTCATCACTATATCTTCTTTTCTAAATCTTTATTCTTTTACTGTCAACAAACTGTTTGTTTCAAAGCACCTCCTTTTCTCATGCTGGTGCTTCAACAGGAGATGCTAACTAGCTACTGCTCTCACCTGTTTCTGTAGTTCAGACAGCAGAAATCCCCACAATAGGTCAGAAGCAGGGAGAATTTTTAGGTATAAAAAGAGTGCTTCATAGGAGCCTAACCCTTGCAGCATCTAAATTTATAAATAGAACAAGAAGCAGAAACCCTGACTCCCAGTGGGGTGTCTTCACTACAGGCACACATACTTTCTCTTGCTTGTCTAGCCCCAGTAGTTTTGTAAATGCTTCTCTCCGAGACATAGAGTAGAACGTACTATGATAACTTCATGATGAGGATATTCTGATGGCTTGGGAGACATACAAGTTTAAAATCCCACAAAATAAGGAAGGCCAAGAGCCAAAGTCTGCCTGAATACCAACTTCCTTTATAAATGACAGCACCATTGTCTTTATCATCATTTTCACCACAAAATATTTGGTGCTGCTCAGGTCCATCCATGAATATTAGTCCTTCCCTGCCTTCAGGACATAATTGAGAGAAACGTCGATTGACAGATCTCTCTCACATTCCTGCTGCAGGCAGGAAGAAAACTGGAAGACTGATCACTTTTTTTTTTTTTTTTAATTACCTTTTATGATCATGGGAGTTTTAGCATTCATTTTCTGAGATGCTTAGTTTTCTACCCATTGTGGGGGAAGTCCAGATTCTGAACCCTGAGTCTAGATTCCTGTCTAAAGTACCTGCTGGGCTCCTTAGGCTAAGGTGTTGCAGCACCTTACTTAGTGCTAAATGCCCAGCAAAGCACCTGAAAAATATTAGAATTAAACAACTTTGCATGCTAAAAAGAGCTACAGAAATCTACTACAATAATAGTTAACTGCAGAAAGAAAAACTACGTATATGTTAATAAAATAGTTACAATGAAAGTTAGAAAGGAACTGAAGAGAGTTAATATGTCTAAATTCTCTCAGGCAGTATAGAAAATTCAAAACCATATGTGAGGCAAAGTCTCTATAGAATATCCATCTAAAAGGCTAAAAAAAAAAGCTAGTAAATAGCTGAGTATAAGGGATTATTATAAATTAAGAAAAAAAAAAAAAGTTGTTCAAAAGATAAAAGTCGGGTCCAAATGAAGAAAATAGGAGAAAAGAGGATATATGCTGTTAAACACTGAGTTATACGAGATATACGAGTTCAACACTGCTGGTTTGAAAATGTGTTTAGGAGTGACTTACTAACAATATTAAAACTTCTAATAGAGCTTTTTTTAAGCCCAGTGAGGTCAGGAAGACTGCCAAAGAATTGACAAGGGTCCAAAGATGATGCAGGTGCTAAACAAACACTTAAGGAAGAAATGACCATAGTAGAACAGCTAAAAAATACTGCATTTTTCTTCTCCTAATGCGTCTCCATAATGGTGGCCATTTTTTTTTTTTATGAGGGAACTGTCTGAGGAACTGTCTCAAACTGAAGTGTCAGTAAATGGCTATTAAGATAAACCAATAAAGAGATTAATAAGAAATTGACATGAAGAGATGATATTCAGCCAGGAAAGCTAAAGGTAATCAAATATGAAATTGCTAACTACCAGCTAAAATCAGAAGGATGGAAAGGATGGAATGGGACATCAATTTTAAAAATAGTCCAGGAAAGAACTAGAAAATGAACGGCTAAATCTGATTTAACTTCAGGCAAACTGCAAAGATTGGAACTGGTGGGGGCAAGGGAGGGGGGAGCAGAGAGGAGCAGAGAGAGAGAGAGAGAGAGAGAGAGAGAGATGGGAAAGGAGGAAGAATAAATGCAGATTCTATAGAGAGCAGTCTTTCCATCCAAAATCAATACAGTACTATAAAAAAGTCAATGGCTACTTTGGGAACGTTCCCAGCCAGTGGAATTTGATTCTATTTACCAATGAACTGTTAGAATACTCTATGGCAGGCTTTTGACTCATGCCAGCTATCACTGTCCTGCTTACAATTTATGAGCTAATGCAATCCGGAGACCATTCTCAACATGCAGCCATGTTTTGGAGAATATGAAACATAGACTGGTCCCTGCTAATGAGCTCCAGTGCCAGAGAACAGTTGCAGGCACATTAAATGTGTTGGTATTAATGCATCCTTAGAGTTTGAGGATAATGAAGATCCAACCACTGGATCATACATGCATTTCCAGGCTTTTAATAAGATCTGCCATCAAAGGTCCCTAAGGAAATGGAGCCATCCTAGGGGAAATCCAGAAATGAAAATCTGTACATGAAGATAGTAGAAAGGATGAAAGAAGGAAACTGTTCCTAGCTGTACATACATGATGACAGAATTTAATTTCACTGTAACTGATGTAGGAAATATTTTGATGTTGTTGGGGATTGTTTAATGGGAGAAAAAAAATTCCTAGTCCCTGAGAGCAGCCAAGGCAGGAAAACTGTTTGGTGTTACTGTAAATCATAGAATCATTTAGGTTGGAAAAACCCCTGAGATCATTGAGTCCAACTGTAAACGTAACACTACCAAGTTCATGACTAAACCATGTCCCTAAGCGCCATGCTTACACGTCTTTTAAATACCTCCAGGGATGGTGACTTCCCTGGGCAGCCTGTTCCAATGCCCGACAACCCTTTTGGTGAATAAGTTTTCCTAATATCTAATCCAAACCTCCCCTGCTGCAACTTGAGGCCATTTCCTCTTGTTCTGTCACTTGCTGCTTGGGAAAACAGGCTGACCCCCACCTCGCTACAACCTCCTTTCAGGTAGTTGTAGAGAGCGATAAGGTCTCCCCTCAGCCTCCTTTTCTCCAGACTAAATAACCCCAGTTCCCTCAGCTGCTCCTCATAAGACTTGTGCTCTAAACCCTTCACCAGCTTCATTGCTCTTCTTTGGACATACTCCAGCACCTCAATGTCTTTCTAAAACCCAAAATTTGGACTGACCAAAGAAATCTCTGTTTTGTTTCAAAGCTTTTCTTCCACCATACAGTTTATAAAAACTGAACTTACCATGCCACCATGAAAGATGAAACAGAACAATTTATTAGATAAGGGGAGAGAAGACCAAAACTATGAGGTCTGCTTGGAGCCTTGCTATAGCAAGTAGCCTAAATAATGCAATACATTTTTTATATATGAACAATTTTTATGAGTCTTGAGAAACAACAAAGGTTGGTCTGCAAGTACACTAGGCATCTCTTAAAAAGCACACCTACAGTACATACTGTGTTCAGTGTGTTCTTTAAGTGATCGTGATGATAGCATCCTGAAATACAGATTGGCTTATTTTTTGTTGCCTCCAAACGCTATTAGGACAAATACTTTTTATTGATGTTTATGAATAGAAACTGACATTTCAAAATAAAACTTAAGTCTGTAGATTGTTCTTTGTTAGATTTCTACATGACTGAAGGCACAACAAAATGTCCTGTAATGAAAGTATTTTTATAGTGGTTGAATGTCAATGTGCAGTATGTTAAAGTTCATTATAATGCTGAGCGTACTAGGAAATGCGTCAATTTGTAATGCTTATGGCTGATAATGCCATCAGAATAAGTTCTGTTTTATTGCCACATGCACAGCAAGAGGAAGATGACACTTCTAAATAAAATTAAAGTGTTTTCACATTTCTCTTTACTGGTTTTCTGCATGGCAAAAACAAACACTTAAAATTATGAAGGCTGAGCATTAAAATTTAGTGCAATACTCATGTAAGTATTGTAATTCACAGCATATCTGTAATCTAATACAGCCTGTGCAGTATGAGTATCTGGAGAATATCACCTTATCTTTTGTTCACTCACATATATTTCAGATTGTACTCTGTTCTGATGGCTTTATTTAGGACAATATCATGGCTACCAACTCCAGCTATATTTTGAGAGTGACTCAGAGAACTTTAGGATCTAAGATGTTCAAAACAGGTATCCCTCCTGGGCAGCTACTCAGAAAAACATTAAGCAATTTGACAACATGTTGGAGTACAGGAAGTTCTTATAATTCATATGTGGGAAAGTAGACAAGAAACAACTCTAGCAACAGAAAAAGAGACTCAGCTGGTGACAGAAGCAGCCAAAATCACAGGTCAATGCTGTGTTACTTCTGTGGCAGATAGACATAGTTTGTTTCCTTCCCAGAGGAGAAAGGAATGCTTTTGTTACCCTTTAATCAAAGCAAACTCAAAGCATATACAGGGTACCTCTATGCATTTCTTGTCACAGAAAAAAACAACTTTGATAGTTTAAGAGTTTTCCAGTTGCTATCATAACCAAGCTGCATTTTTAAAAGTAGTTTCAGTGGTTTTGAAGGGTTTTCTTTCTATACCCACAACAAAGTTGAAAACCATGGTCCATACTTTGGGACCATGTATAGATGATCATATTCACCATCCTAAAGCTGTGATTCCTATAGAAGTCCTTTCCTTCCTGTTCTCAGGTAACAAAAGACAAGAATGATTTGTTGAAACTAAAGTTACTGGGATGTGCTTTCTGCATCACAAAAAGCTTTACAGATGAGAATAGCATGGCTTGAAAATCATGAAAACGGCATTATTTTTAAAGAATTCTGTAAAGAGGACATCCTCAGGTAAGATCATACCCAAACTACCAGCTTAGGTTTGAGTTCTGTGTCAAGATTCCTGACTGTCATTACCTATTTCAGTTTAGTCAATTCTTTCAGGGCAGTTTATAAAGCTTCTGCCTATGTGCAGAGGTGACCTAGCCAGAACAAGTAAGAGCTTAATTCACAGCTCCTACTGTCACAATTTAAAGTCATGTTCAGATATACTTAACAGAAGGGTCTCCTCTGAAATGCGTGCAAAAGGTATACAGAGTGTCCACCAGTCATATACTCCCAAGGTCACTTGTCTGCTGAGAAAGCTGAAGATAACTGTTCTACCTATAATCTGCTTTACCTTCACAGCTCACCTTACTAAAGAGCATAAAGGGAGATGTAGTCATAGCCATAAACGTACCAGCGTCATGAAGAGGTGTCTTGGATGGTTCTGTATCTCATATTGACATATCACGATACAGCCGCATACAGGAATGCTCCCAGGATGCCCCGTGATGCACTGGATAGCTTTGAATCATGGCATACCTTGATCAAAGGGCCTCATGCAGAAGTACAAGGAGTAAAACCCAATACATTGATTAATATCAATTCTTAAAAAGAAGAAAAATCTAAGAAAACACTTCTCTGCAAAACAAGACCCTATCAACACACCATGGGATATAGGCTTTTCCATTATTAGGGCCAGAAATGTAATTTGAGAGAATTGGTGAGTTATTCCTGCCTAAGGAGATGGTTTCTGCAAATTTGAAGACCTGGCCTGGGATATACTTTGTGAGATACTGCACATCCTTAAAGCCCTGTGAGAGCTAGGACAAGGTCCAAATACTCTGTATCTTTGTGCTTCAAAGAGATGTAGGTAACCTGTCCTGAATGATAAGTGTGATGTATACCACTTAAAGGAATAAAGTTGGGAGGAAAATTAATGAAGTGCATTTGTCACTCTGAAGACTAAAAGATAGAGGAGCTTCCTCTGCAGGTGAAGTTCTCGGATATTGAAAAACCAACTGCTTCGTGGACAGTCTGTGCTACACCTGTCTTATTTACACACCTTATCAATTTTTAAGAACCAAGAATTAATGAGAGCTAAAGGGGACAGCTGGCTGCTCCCAAGTCCTCTGTGGCCAGAGAGCAGGCAGGTGTTTGCTTTTGAGGCTGCAGCAGTGGTACAGGATTGTCTGATGTGGGTAACAGCTGTCCAAGGGTAGAGGAAGGAGCCTGCATGAGAACCTCTGCTCTGCCAGCTGAGGGTGCTTGCCAACACATCTGTGTCAGTCCTGGATTACTGGCTGGCATCCAGCGCTTTGGGGAGAGCTAAGCAGGAAAATCTCATGAAATCTGAAATAACCTTGTTCAAAATAAGTATTTTTTGAAAATTTGTAGGAAAAGAGGTCAGAGTATGCCTATAATCTTCGTCCTGCTCTGCCATTTAATCTACCTCCGGTGTCCTACATCACCAGTCCTTCCTCTCGGATCTCACCAGAAGAGACTCGTTGCTGTGTGTGCCTGGGGCAGGGGGGATGCATAATATTTTGCTCTGGGCACAGCGCGCTCCTACGCATGCAGCAAATATCCCTCAGTGTGTGTTTTGGCTAGGATTGGCACTACAAGGCTATCAGTGTTGTCCAGGATTTTGTTTTCCTAGTTGAGAAATGTGGAAGCAAGACAATGTGATTTAACCCATCTGCTCAGAGCAAAGGCAATCATTTCCTTCTCTCCCACTCAGTCCTTCATGGCTGTGAAAATCTATTAAAGTAAACTCTAGCTTTGCCCATTCCCACCTGCCCTTCTCCCACAGGAAGGCTGTCTTTCTCTACTTCTCTCTTCAGTATCATGGAATTCCAGTATGTTTAGCCACTTGCAGCTGCTTCAAGAACACAGGAAACAAATCCCACAAAGACCAGGTGAGGAAGAGGAGGGATTGGATCAGAAAAATCAGGAGATCTGCCCAGAAGACCCACTGTTCCCACTCTGTGGTATTTTTGTCAGGACACATCAGCAGCCGTGCAGTTTTGCAACATCATTTCAGCAACAGTCACAGTTTAAAGCTTTATCAACCATGTCTGGTGAATACATGTGCTCTGCCAAAATTCACCCATCACAACAGCTTCAGCTATGCACCTTTCCTAGCAAAGTGTCCTGTAAACCAAAGTTGTTCCTGTGAACAGAAAAAAATATTTGTTGACTTGAAGGCATCTGCTCAGAGAAGAACTGTGATGGCTATTCTGAGGGCTGTGTCTAACAGTTGTTAGACTCAAAACTTTGGTTTTTTTAGACATTCACAGTATATGGTATGATTTCTTCAGGGTAAAACTATCTAGTTGTATAAAGCTAAAATAAAGCTAGTTAAAGCAAGTTAAACTCTAGTCAACCAACTATTGCACAATTTTCTCCTTCAGCTAAGAATAGCTAAAATAAGAGCAGACAAGTCTTTAGGCCTTATATAGCTAAGCTAATACAAGGTTGTGGTCCATTAATAGCAATGGGAACAGCACAATTACTACAGAGCTACACAGCATTGAACCTTCTTCTACTGTGGGAATAAATGTCTCTGACAAAGTGTTGGATTTTACAGCAAATACTAGTAGCTGTTGATTCCAGTATCTTAACGTAATTTATTTAAAACTATGCAAAGCATCACATAAGTCATGGCAGTTGCTTTTAAGAGAAATATTTTTAATTATTCTAGATTACTGACTGTATTAATTTCTATTTTTCCCAACAAAGTCAAATAACGGGGTTGTGAGGCTTAGTTGGTTAATATTTTTGCAAAGCAGAAGTTTTGTTTCATGCCACCAACAGGCTCAGATCAAGACTGTATCCTGTTTATAATACTGTAACCACCAAGCTTGTCTTTTCTTTTGATGAAGTGTACTAGTTTAAAATAGATCCCCTGCTGAGCTAATTAGAAAGGTGTATTAATCCCAAATAATTCCATGTTGAGCTCACTTCTTAGCTAAAGGGCCTGCATTCCCATTGTTCTGAATCTTTTGAGCTGGTTTAAAAGATAATGGTGAAAATACTAGTCAAAAGATTACACCAAGTGTTGCTGTGATTACTAACACAGGTCAAGCTATAGAGCTAGACACTTCCTCAAAATCCTCACTATACAGACCCCAATAAGTAGTAGGTATTAGATACTGCATACACGACCCTGATTTCATACCTCAAAATAGGGTGGCAGGGGCAGTGAAGCTCCTGAACTATTCCCTGTGAAAAGTGAAGTCACAAATCACTTAGTTTGGATCAACAATATGTAGTTTATGAGACCTTGAATAAACAATTGCCTCTCCATTCACAGGGAACAATGTAGAAATTGTCTCTAGTATAAAAGAAAACAAGAGCACTTCAGTAATATAACCCTTATTACTATAAGAAATTTCTGTTATACTAGAATACCTCTGTAGTGCCAGCAAAAAACCCCAATCTGATTCCATTGTCAACCATGTGTTCTACTTAGCATGGTTATTTTATTAACAGACACTGATATCTTCTCCCAGGGCAGACTGAGAAATAAGGAAGGGAGAAAATTCCTTCAAATGCATAATGCCTGAATGTTCTGTCGGGTAATGTTTGTTTAAAAGTGAAATGCTGAAGTATTTTCTCATACATCAATTTTCCAGAGAGCCTAACAAGATACAAAACAGCAGCAGGAGCTAAATGCTAAGTTGTTGTCTGAAAAAAATCATTATTTCTCCCTCTCCTCAAAGAGGAACCCTGATTTTCACATCAAATTATAAATGGTTTTCCAACCTTATAAGGCTAAATAACACATAATTCTAACCAAACCAATCTTTAAAAAGTCATTTTCCAATGTTGTTGAAGTGATTGCAATTAATTACTTCCCTCAAAAAAGCAATTTACCATGTAGAAAGATGACTCTTCTGAAAGCTCCCCACCAGGCTCAGGGCCCTTCTGATTGACCTGGGAGTAGTCTATCACACATGGTTCTGAAAGAAGCAGAGACTCCTGCATTCAGTATCCCACCTAATCAACTCAGATTGCTCACAGGGAGAGCCAGCGGCATATCCATTTACTGTAGCTCATTCACATGAGTTTGTCATTAGCTCAAATCCCAACAGCTGTGCCCTCATGGCACACAGTCCCTTCTTTCATAGGCAGGCTCACGTCAGACATCACCACTGCCTGATCTTCCAAGAATTCTAAGTACCTGGAACACAACTCCTAATTTAGGACTAAAAAACTGTCTTGACCTATCCAACTCTGACTGAATATTATGAGACTAATATCCCCCTCAAAAAACCTGCATGAACGCAATATATACCAAAAAGTCTAATTAAGCAGAAGCCATAACAAAATTTTGTGATGAGTGTATCTGCAATTGTATTTGTTTGCAATAATTTAAGAAACAATAACTTTTTAAATCTTTAGATTAAAATCTTCTAGTATTTTTTGAAGTATGCAAACATTACTTTAGAGGTGGTTTTTTTTTGTTTGGTTGGTTTTTTTACTGTTTATAGCCAACACAACATTGTAATATATAATTGCAAGTGTACAAAGGCACAGTGCTGCACTCAGGCTATATAGTACTGCATTAGTGGAGTTCCAAAGCAATGTATATATCATTTGACTTAAACAGTCATTAAGTGTTAAGTATCTACAGAATCCCAGGGAAAGAGTTTCTAAATACCACTTAAAGTTCCACTTCTACAGTCAACTTTGTATAGGCAGTTCTTGTTCTTGTAATCAAGTCCTGTTGGGTATACAGATGTGTAATATACTGACCGGAAGACCTTAAATAATACTAGCTCTCCAGCAGTCAGGGCTAAGTTATTAGTCACTACCAGATCGTATTTTAAGTGGAGTCTTCAAATCTGCAGAAGCTACGATAGCAGAACCACCATGGTAAACTAGTTAAACTCTTGTTTTAACATTGTCTTATGCATCGCATTTCTCAATCCATGCATTTTTCAGGTATCTTTCTGGATTTCTACTGAAACTTACCTTAGGAATGGTACTAGTGGGGAGAGCTCTATACAGCAGGCTTCAGACAACTGTTCCAAGACCATCAATGTTAAAACCACTGCATTCCAGGGACACTATTTTAAATTTTGCTTATAGCAACTGAACAATTTTAGGGCAAGAAAACAGCATTTATAATCTATTCATCAAAAGACTATTAAGTCATGCACCCTCTTTACTGGAGAGGGGAGGAAACCACCAGTAAAAATCAGTTGAAGCTTATTCACTGTAATGAGGTGTTGGGGCATTTTTCAAAACACCCGTTACTAATACTGCAGCGTCCTTTCTAATGAAGTGGATTACTACTGATTCAGCTGTGATGTTTGGATAATATTAGGTTGTCGACAGGCTTGAACTCCTTAGAATGCAATAGCCTTTCAATACTGTGTCTGGACTACTTTTAACATTTTTGCTAATGTGGGATAGTGTCCTGGTTTCAGCTGGGATAGAGTTAACTGTCTTCCTAGTAGCTGGTATAGTGCTATGTTTTGAGTTCAGTATGCGAAGAATGTTGATAACACTGATGTCTTCAGTTGTTGCTCAGTAGTGTTTAGACTAAAGTCAAGGATTTTTCAGCTTCTCATGCCCAGCCAGTGAGAAAGCTGGAGGGGCACAAGAAGTTGGCACAGGACACAGCCAGGGCAGCTGACCCAAACTGGCCAACGGGGTATTCCATACCATGGGATGTCCCACCTAGTATAGGAACGGGGAAGTGGGGGCGGGGAATCGCCGCTCGGGGACTGGCTGGGTGTCGGTCGGCGGGTGGTGAGCAATTGCACTGCGCATCATTTGTACATTCCAATCCTTTCATTATTGCTGTTGTCATTTTATTAGTGTTATCATTATCATTATTATTTTCTTCTTTTCTGTTCTATTAAACCGTTCTTATCTCAACCCACAGGTTTTGCTTCTTTTCCCGATTTTCTCCCCCATCCCACTGGGTGGGTGGGGGGGAGTGAGTGAGCGGCTGCGTGGTGTTTAGTTGCTGGCTGGGGTTAAACCACGACAGATAGCTTCTGAAGCAATATCAGCATATAGTAAGCAAATGTTAAGGGTCCTGATCTACAAGTGATCCATGGGACTGTCATGGTCAGGTCAGATACAACAGTCTTTTTGTTTCTGCATTCAAATGCTGCAGCAACTGGTCATTTCTACAACAATACGAAACATAGTTACAACCCACAGTCTAGAAGTTCAAGTATGATCTGATGTCTTCAGAACCACTAGTTCCTGTTCTTCCAGGAAACCTAAAAATTCCAGATTTATACATCTAACTGTCTTCCAGCCAAAGATGCCTTTGTTAGGCAACAAAGACCTCATTCTCTTCTCTTCTATAACTTTTCAGTAATTTTATTCTTTGTCAACCTTTCTCGAAGTGACCCTAGAGAAAGCAAATTGAGTAAAACAAAAATGTAAATTGTATGTCAGGAATTATTAGGAGAGAGATGAAGCGCAAAACATAGAAAATGACTGTGCCATTGAATAAATTTATGGTTCACCTGCTACTTAAATACTGGTTCCCTGTCTCAAGGATATAATGGCATGTTGAAAGGTAAGGTTCAAGAAGGTCTCTACATCTATCAAAAGGATGGACCTTCTTGCATCCAAGAAAAAACTAAATAAAAAAAAGCAATCAAGGGATATATGATACAGGTCTACAAAGTCAAGGTGGTTGTAGAAGAGTGAAAAAAGTGCAAAAAAGTAAGGGCATCAAATGACATTATCAGGAACAACTAAAAATAAAAAATAAAAGGTAGTGATTCCTCCTGCAACATGCAGTCATGATTCAGAGTGCTTTGCCACTCTGGAAAGTCAAGAGTTTAAACTAGTTCAAGAATGTACTAGATGTGTTTAAGGAAGAGAACTCCAATGATACACAGAAGTGGTGTATGGCTCAGAAAGCCTCCAAGACTCAAATGGTTGTGGATTGACTATGTGTGAAAACTACCTTATGTTCGGAACTTACTCTCCTATTTTTGTCTTTTTTTTTAGCTGCTAATATAGACAAGCTTCTTGTATCTTTGACCTAAATCAATATAGCTGGTTTTACGTGCTCTGTGGCTCTCTCTGCTGTTTCTTTCAGTGCCCCTGAAGCCTTTCAAAGAAGCCTACAACCTCTTCATCTGCTGTCACCATTCTGTTTGTGCTGCAGCTTTTCAGAACAGATGTTTGCAATGGGTAGCTGTTACAACTAGAAGTGAAGATTGTACTCTGGGCTGGTGCAGTGGAGGATGAATTACTCCATTACAGTAAGGTTATCCTTAAGCTAAACCTGCTCTGATTCTACTTTTATGAAGTTCACGCCCTACAAATACAGACATTGACGATTATTCCATCAGTTCATTGGCAGTTATGTGGTTCAAGTACAAGAATTTGTCTAGGATTAAAATAAAATAAGCTAGTTAAACAACATGCTGGTTTATACTGATCAGAACATGAACAATATTTTCACTTCAGCAGAATGGGATTTTGGATTCATGGTCCTATATAGCCCATTCCCTTCTAGAGGGCTATTTTACTAAGCTCTTTTTATTATTATGTAAAATTGATCATTCCATCCAACGCTAGTTAATTTCTCTAATCAGATATTTTAGTGGAAACAAAATATATGCTAACCCATGAATACACAGCTTATTAATGTTATGATTTTTTAATAAAATAGGCTCTTTGTAAAATGAGGAATGATTGTGTATCTTTTCAGTGTCAGTTGCCATAAGATGATATTATTCCTTCCTGTCAAAATAATGCATCTAAAAAGAATAGAAATGCAACTAATGTAAAACCTATTTGACCCTGGTTGTCTTTCAATGAATGTAGTAGTAGAAGGAAAAGGAGCTGGAGGTAGCAGTGCATGAAAATATCAGAGATCGCTGGTCAAAAGTCACTAAAAAAATCAGTTTATGAGAAAAACTGATCTTACAGTGTCTTCTGAGTACACGTGGGCAGTAAATACAGCACATAGTAAAAGGCTGGGGTAGCAGTATGGCTCTGCAAAGTCCTGTTCTCAGAGCAGAGCCATGACCTGTTATAGCTGTCTCCCTTGGGAAGAGAAATCAGCCCAGCTTGTTACACGTGTGACTGTGGAACAGAGTTTGTTACAAGCAGAAATTTGAGCCAGTTGTACACCTTCCCGGAAGCAGTTCTGCTTCAATATTCAAAGACCTGTTGTTTCTTGCAATTTCCCTTCCATGCTCTTATCAGTAAACTAAACTCTTGAACTAAAAATCTCCTCATCCCTAAAAAAAAAGTGGTCAGACAACGCCTAAATGCATCAACTAGTAATCCTGCCATGATTCCTACCTTTGAAGAGAGGTGAAAAATATCTGCATGTGTTTTTATAATGACATGAAAGTTGAGGTTTTGAAAGAGAACACTTAACATTTAGAATAGTTGCCACTTTCACAACTGAGAAACACAGTCAACAGACCTGAAAAATGGTACCATTTCAATCTCCAGAACAGTTTTGTTTGTTTTATCTAGCTGCTGGATCAATATCAGTAAGCCCACATTACTCCAAGGGCAAGATGAAATCTGAATTACGGCTATTATGTTTAAAATAGTATAAAATTATAAGACTATCTT
The DNA here is from genome assembly GCF_026419915.1 of Harpia harpyja. Lineage (NCBI taxonomy): Eukaryota > Metazoa > Chordata > Aves > Accipitriformes > Accipitridae > Harpia > Harpia harpyja. The sequence goes on along the minus strand of NC_068945.1, from coordinate 39,094,718 downwards.
TTAAAACATACAAAACATTAGGAAATAAGAAATAAAACATAGAAATGTATTTTTTTTTTAAGAAGACAACAGGTTCTTCACTTGTAAGTCATATAAATTTTTTCCAAATATTTATTTCACCAGGTGGTGAGACCTGATCATGGTCAGGATTGGTATTTTATATGACTCCAGGATTTTAACTGAACAGACATCTTTCTTTGCAACATCATGGTCCTCATTATCCACAAAAAGGAATAGTGCTAAAATGAGCTGCTTTGTATATTTTTTTCTTCAGCAGTTTCTAGAACTGCTTATTGTTTGGCTTTGTAGTGTGTATTCATTTTAAAAATCATAACAAAAGTCAGGTAAGATATATGCATATAGTTACAATATAAAAAAATGTTAAAATAGTCATTATCTTCATATTCAAACACTTCCTTTTTTTATTGTCTTTGCATGTAAGATTTATAGAACCTGTCTTCCTAAATCCCCTCTGTCAATATTAATGGGTACATTTTTTAAATAACTGAAGATTCCAAATGAGGTCCTTGATCAGACTAAAGCAGAACTGAAACACTGTAATTTCATGAGCTGTCTTTTTAAGCAAGATTCCAGCCTCTTGCTAATGAATGCAGTTCATTCACATTAAAATCAAATGTAATTTTATAACTGCTGATATCACTTGAAAAATACACGCCAAGATAATGTCAAGTATTTTTGAAAGGTGTTCTAGCCTCAAAAGAGGTTACTTCCAAGATTCTGTGTTATCCCTGTCTTCGCTTTTCCTTTTTCCCAGATTGTAATTTTCCACTGTTCAAACTGACGCTTACTTCTTTTTTGCTTTTCCTCCATTTTCCAAATGGATGCTGTCGAGGAAATGACTACATCAGAGCTGAGAGAAGCATGTATGGGAGCTGGAGGACAGAGAGAAGAAAGGTTTGTGGAGAACTTGAACAGAAACTAAGGGCATTTTTTGTTTCAGGTTGGGTTGAACTGACTGATTTGGGTTTTTTTGCTTTATTTTTGTTTTTGCTCAGGTTATTATAGATGATTTGTGAATAATATTTTCTTTTACCTGAAATAATTATTTTACTATTTCAGAAAATATTTTTTCTGTGTAAATAGACCATGCATGTAAATATTTGGGGTTTTGAGCTATGAACAAAATTTGAGAATGCATAGTGCTATTAAACATTGCCAGTTCCGTTTCTGGTTGCAATGTTTTGTATTATTTGTGCATTTATATTAATGCATTTGATGAACATAAATGCAAGTCTAATTTTTATTCTTTTTAAATTTGGAGTTACTAAAGTCAAAATAGGAAAACGTCTTTCCTTAATGTTTTCAATGATGTCTGTGCCTGCAAGAGTTAAAGCAGCTTTCCTTTCCAAAATGCATACTATGATCATTTGTATTTAACTCAGAAGTTCTAGGCCTCATTTGAAATATCTGTTTTCTAGAAATCTTCTGTAGATAACAATAACCAGTGAAGTAAATGGCTTTTTATCCAATCTCACTAACTGATCTTGTAACAGATAGAACAATTACATCCAAGAAAACAAATTATTTTATTTAACAGACTGCCTACAGGAGTTAACCCATTATTTTCAGGACACTGTCCCCTTTTCCCTTCAGCCCTCACAAATTAGTAATTTGTTCCAGTTTTAATGCTCTTTGCAAATAGTCCTGGCTCTGTTTTGAAGACTCACTCTTTGCCTTTGTTTTAATATATTTGTCTTCTCACTATACTAATCATCACAGATGTGAGTGCTGAAAAGCAGTTGAGTTAAGATTACTTATCCAAATTGCTTCTTGATATGGTTAAATCTATGAATACACATTCCTGTCATGGAAGGGCATTTTCTCACAGTGCTGCCTATCTTGAGACTCCTAGGAACAAAAAATGGTTCTCAAGTGAACCTTCAAAGCTCAAATTGCCAAAATTTTGAGCAGGTAGGCATGACCACAAGGTAGGGGTTGTTCAGGTTAAGGTATCCTTAAGAGGTTATAGCTCTTTTACTAGAAGCCTCAGCCCTTAGCTGAGCCACAGTAAGAGATCTTGTATTTGCACCTTCATATATGAAGGGAAACAACTGGTTTTTAAACAACTCCATTTTGCTTTGCATTTGCAGCAAGCTAAGATGTGCACAGGAGGGGTTACTGCGGCTCAGATGAGGGTCAGCAATTTTCAAGTGTGGAGCAGTAATTTCCTGAAGTCATATGAATGTTCTTCTGATCTTCTAACATTCTTTTTTACTTTCATTCTCTCTGACATAGCTGTAAGCTCCAGTTACACTAAATCAATCTTGTTCTATGAGCATTTTTCTAACTAAGAAGTATGGGACTATTTTCTAGTCCAGTAATTTCACACCAGGGATACAATTCCCATGTGTGACTATTCATTTCTGTGTTAAAAAATATGACACCTACTCCAGTGACCCAAAGAAAAATTTCCTAGAACTAGTTTATGAGGCCATATTTTGGGTGCAGAATACTGGCTCATCACTAAGCTGCTACTAGTACCTGCCAAGTAGTTTGTCACCAGACTGTAGATTAAGAGCCACTTCATGTACCTTTTATTATTGCATATAAATACTGTTAAGGACTTGAGTTTGAAGCCTGGATTTCCACTTCAAAGCTCACATTCTTTAATCTTGTTCTTTGAGATAAACAATTTTCCTCATTTGTTAGACCAGCTTATCCCCAAGCTGCCACATCTTTGGTCTGATTGGTAGCACAGCTTAACATCATCTTGTCTATTAGCAGTAAAACAGCTCTAAGATTTCTTTTTCCTATAATTATATTTTTAGCTTTGTCCTTTCCAGATGACTCTTGGCAAGACCCTAGAAGTAGCCATTTGAAGATAAAAGGTTTCATCTTCCTGAGAAATTATTGTTGATTTGTCATTTAATCACAGGCTTCCTATGGAGACTGCAATCTTACAAGCATTTTGACATAGCAATCAATGAATGGAAAAAGTTTGCAAACAACCAGCACCTTTTGTTATCCTTTTCCAGTGTCGGTATTTCAATAGTCCATGAAAATCCTCATGGAATTTAAGAAGTGTTATTAACCAAAAGCCAAACCTGACTTGCGTGAATGAAGAAGTGCCATAGATGCGATGAAACTGGTGTCATCCGACAGCAGTAGAGATTAACTGGACTTGCACAGCCAGTTCGGTCCCCAATGACAATAGAGCACAATGACATGGGACTTCTTAGGGTGAGCAAAAAAATGGATACAAATATTCAGGGAAAAGGTGGCAGAGAAATAAATGTCACTGTGAAAACCATTATCTGTTTTGTACAGAGGGAAAATAACTGCTACTGAAGGGGTACAGAAGCTCTACTTACACTTCATGGCCTGCATGAAAATTTTTCTTTTGTTTTTTTTTTGTTTGTTTCTGTTTCAACCTGTAATTCTACCTGCTTATACTGAACATCCCAGCATGCCGCTCAGTTACCTGGAAACAATATTTTTATGCTTTTCAGAAGTTGTGGAAATAAAGAGCAACATTTTAACTAAAACATCTAGATTTTGCCACATTGCCTGCTGAACGTTACTGTATTGAGATGAGTGAAATAGCTTCTCTCTGTTGAATTTGAAAAGGCTTGTAAAATTTAGAAAAGCAAGAAATTATCAATTCCCACCAAAGCTTTCTAAATTGAACATGATACTCTTTGTGAAAGACTTATTGAGGGCAAGAATGTCCAAGTTTAGATTATTTCATTTCATAATGCCACAGATCTTATAATACAAGTCTTTAGATAAAAACTAATCATAAAGTTCAGAAAAAAAACCACTCTTCAAGTTGTCCCAAAACTGTTCTGCATAGCATATCTGAAATAAAAAACACCAATGTAGCTTTGTGGTTGAGAGTTTGTCTGTTAAAATCTGATATTGTACCAGACCTCTCATTTGTACTGTAAAGCTAGATAAGAAAGTAGAATATAGTAATTATTCCAGCTGGAAAGGTACATTAATGTGAGTAATACTTGGCCTTTTCGAACACTAACATGTTTTATTGGAAAGACTTGTTAAATGCATCTGTAGGGTTGGGCTTTAAATAATGGTATCTCATCAGCTTCTGCAGACGGTGTGGAAAGGACTTACCACAGCTTTCCAGAACTATTCATCCTGACTCAACAACACATGCATGGATGAGAGCTGCACTTCTCACAGACTTCCATTATACTGTGCAACACGTGCAATTTTGTATTCCTAAGAGGTTGTGGAAGGTGGACTTTGTAGTGCTGAGTTTAGTACCTCAACTTGATGAGAATTTCAAAAGAGATCTGAAATTAATACAACCTTAAATTCCTCTAAAACATATCAAATCATACACTGAGACTTCTGCATGAAAACTTGTCAGTCAAGCAAAGAACTAGGAATGACTGAGACAGAAACTGCAAAACCTTTCATGTAAATCTGTTATCTCTTTGCTGAAGGCTATTACTTCCCACTTACCGGTTTCTTGATCAAGTCCTGTACACTCAATTGCAATAAAAATCTTCTAAAAATAAAAATATATAACTGATATATAACAAATATCTAAAATTTCACATACAAAAAAATTTAATGATCAATGAAATAAACATAAAACTTTGAAATATATTTCCAGAACAGGTCCAATTTGCCTTAAAGAGTTTGAGCTAAGTTCACTTTTATGATCACTCTCTCAATATTCAGAGATTATTTTTACAGTATGCTAATGAGAGACTGAAGAAGATAGTGACTATAGCCTTTCAATACAATAAACACAGGATGGGAAGCAGGAAAAAGATCCCAATCAAGGGTTGCATATAACATCATTCATGTGCTTTTAGTTGGTTGATTGCATCCTACATAGACTGTGGCCCTGACAGTGATTGTGATGACAGTGTTGCTGAAGGAGGAGGAACTTCCTAAAGTAGAGAAATGATCTTACACGGCTCAGTAACAATAGAAATAAGTATCATGAGCTGTAGTTTATGAAGTAGAAGTTTCTCAGCAACTTATAATGGACTGTCAGATGTAAGACAACATGTGAATGGATAGGACTATTAAAATAATTCTAGCATAGCTTCTGAGAACAAGATCACTAAAACATTTTGTATTTGTAAAAAATCACCAAAATACAAAAAAAGCAAACAGGTGCCAGAAAAAGGAGGAACAGTGTACTGCAATGTCACCCATAGACATTCACATGGATCACTTAACAGTGATCTCATGTTCCAAGATTTGCCTCTTGCCGAAATGATAGATTTTGACAGGACTAGAGTATCCTGTATTGCCAATGGTGTATAAGCTCTTAGTTGAAATGGTCATCTTTTTAGACTGAGACTTAGATGAAAAGGACATAATTTTCTCTGTAGTCACTGGTGCCTTAAATACATGCAAATATCAAAATGTTTCCAAGTTTCTTAATCACCATCCACTTGGAAGTGTAATAGTCCATTCTTTGCTTGATGATTTTCACGGCAGTAATGAAGCAGCACCGGGACTCTGAAAATATAGAAAGTATACTACAATCAGATGATTTAAACATTGACAAAGTGTTATTATTTGTGGATGATAACTCTACTGCTAAACTTAGGAGACATAATTCTATCCACAAATTAATGGGAAATGAGAATAAATACATTTCCAGTTAATTATCCAGTTCATATACTGCATAATACTGAAAAGTAAGCTTTAGGTGAGCCATAATTTAATCTTGCAGACACAAGTCACTGATCATTACTATTCATTTGCCAAAAAAGTTTTAGAATTATAGGAGATATTTCATTTGTCAGATGTGAATACAGGAAAATAGTCAGGCATGCTCCCATAAGATAGCTACCTCAATATTCTCCAGTTGCAAGGATCTTAAAATATTATTTAGCTATAGAAATTACTTTTAGTTACATTAATACAAGCTGCATAATTGCTGTTTTTGTGATAAGTATGACAAAGTTAGGAATGTTGGAGTTATCTTCATAATGATTAAATACTAATACTTTTTCACAAAGTGCAAATAGTTTTTCATGATATAGTCTTTAGTTTACAGCTATCTGATTTTGCATGTGCTGATGTTTGTGACATGATGCATTAGTGTATGTTAATATACAAAGAAAGAATTTGCTACAGTTCTTGGTCATAGAATAGCACCATGGCAAACAGAAGCAGCAAAAAGGAATTTCATTCTGTGAATGCAATAGATTTCAAATGCCTGATTTTATATTTTAATGTCAGCTAACTGAAGCAACTTAGTTTATTGAGTTAGGTTGTCCAAAAAAAGGAAATGGCAACCATTTCTAAAAATGAAAACAGATGAAGTATAAGTTCTTAACTGAAACATTGTGTACTCAAAGATTTAACAGAATGTACGCACACACACTTCAGGAGTCTTGTATTAGGTCTAAAAATATATCTTGAAATCCTAGTTGTTTAAATTTCTTAAAAGTTGTAGAATTTATAATGCTTGTTCCTATCTCAGAAGCAGCAGAGAAAATATCTTTTTTTGTGTACACAGATTTGGAAAGATTAGAGAAACATGCTACTTATTGAAATCAAGTATCATCTTTGAATTAAAGTTAATTCCAATCTTATACTTTAAAAATGTTAATAATTGATTTTAAAACCAAAATAAATTACTGAAATTCATTAGAAATTATTATCCTTTTAAACAATACATTAAATTTTATGACTTCAGAATTTTATATTTAAAGGAAGTGAAATCGTAGACCTAAGAGATATCTATGTGCTCTATTAAGAGAGGTAGTATTATCCTAAAGATTTCCATAATATAAAGGATTCCTCTTTATTTTTTATGAGGTCATTCTTGAGCAGGCAAAGCTCACATTGTTGCTGTGTAAGGATATATTCATCTTTATGATCAGTGAGGAATGAGACAGAACAAAGGTACAGATTCACTCTGTATGGAGAATTCTGCTGAGCAGTTGCCAATTTATTCAGGAATAAGGTCTAAAGCCTTAATTCTGCTGGTTATTCTGTAGAGGTAGACTTGTGTCCTAAGAAGTAGCCTTTGGCTTCACTGGAGCATGATAGTCTCCCTTTGTTGAGTAACCTGCAGTATCAGCAGAATAATATGCTGATAACCAAATAGCTCTTAACCAGCCTTGCAAAATGTGTTAAGCTCTGTTCTGCAAAATAAGCTCACTGTGCCCACAAATGACTGTATCCCATGTCAGAATCCTCTGTACTAGGGGTTATTTAGAAATGCCCTTTGGGATAGAAATTGTTTACAGTTGAGTTTTATATTAACTATAGATGAGTTCACATCTTCCACACTTCCGAAGATATAATTTAGGAAAGAATTACCATCATCTGAGTAACACTATGCAGCCAGAACAGGAAGCACTGGTCTACCCCTTACTGTATTCACAGCACTTTGAAAATGTTAAGTGAGAGAAGCCTGTTGTACTTTACAGAAGCAAGATTAGCACATTAGAGGTGGTAAAACAGACATAAACACAAAACCCCACAGTTTATCTCACTGGTGTTCCCAGTGAGCCTGAGAAAGTGGGATGAAATTTATGGAGTAGAAGCTAAAAATAAAAAGGAAAGACTGAAGCAGGGTTTGGCTAAAGATTTTTTTTTTTTTTTTTTTAAAGAAAGTGCACAAAGTGCCATTGGAACTCTGGCTTTTCTGAATAAGTTTGGTTAGTGATGTAAATATTAGATTTTTTAAAAATATGTTAGATATCAATATCTGTTCAAATCTAAAAGCTGATTGATTAGCTGCTCATCATTGAAGAGCCAGAGTATTTACTGCAGTTTATTTTGTACACTTGTTTAAAAGATCTAAAACATTCAGTAACAAGCTTCCATTGGCTTCACATATCATTTCACCATATTTTCTTGCCCTGCACAAACCTATTAAGAATCGTGATTAGTATTAACATCACCACAAAGTTCCCTCTTCTTCTCAGTGCAATGTAATATCCAAGTCTTAAACTGACTATAGCCCTTCTAGACAGAGACGGGTATTGTTCAGTTAGTTATGTTGAATGAGCTGGACAGTATTTTGCAAACAGTGGTAGTCTATTCATACAACTGAAGCAAGGTTCTGCAAGTATTTATGTCATCAATTCAGCTTTATTTAGTGCAAACCAAAAGTATTGACTTATGGTAATGATTTGAAGAAGCAACAATATATATTCTGCTTAATAGTGTGGCACTTCACTAACAGAAAATAGTCAGAAAGACTGAGTGTACACTTGCTCATTTTAGCACCCCTGATGGCACATGCTGCACTTTTCTGGGTCCAGAGAAGTTCTTCGTTGCTTTGCTGTTATGGAAGACACTACTGAAGCTGAAGTCAGTGTTACTTCTTCCCTGAGATCCAACAGGATGACAAAACAACACTGCCAAAGTAGACACAACTCACTTCCATTTTTGGTTTCATATATGTAATTATAGAATAGAATACAATATTTTCAGTTGGAAGGGACCTACAATGATCATCTAGTCCAACTGCCTGACCACTTCAGGGCCAACCAAAAGCTAAAGCATGTTGTTAAGGGCATGTTCCAAATACCTCTTAAACACTGACAGGCTTGGGGCATCGACCATCTCTCTAGGAAGCTTGTTCCACTGTTTGACCAGCCTCTCAGTAAAGAAACGCTTCCTCATGTCCAGTTTAAACCTCTGCTGGTGCAGCTTTGAACCATTCCCAGTGTCCTGTCACTGGATCCCAGGGAGAAGAGCTCAGCACCTCCCTCTCCATGTCCCCTCCTCAGGAAGCTGTAGAGAGCAATGGGTCGCCCCTCAGCCTCCTTTTCTCCAAACTACAGAAGCCCAAAATCCTCAGCCATTCCTCACAGGACATGCCTTCCAGCACTTTCACCAGCTTTGTTGCCTTCCTCTGGATGCATTCAAGGACTTTCACATCCTTCTTAAATTGTGGGACCCAGAACTGCTCACAGTACTCGAGGTGAGGCTGCACCAATGCTGAATACAGTGGGATAATCACATCTTTTGACTGGCTGGTTATCTTGTGTTTGATGCCCCCCAGGATGGGGTTTGCCCTCTTGGCTCCCAGGGCACACACTGCTGGCTCATGTTGAGCCTGCTGTCAACCAGCACCCCCAGATCCCTTTCTGCAGGGCTGCTCGCCAGCCACTCCTCTCCCAATTTATACCTGTGCCCAGCATTACTCCATCCCAGGTGCAGAATCGGCATTTCAACTTGTTAAATTTCATCACAATAAACATTGCCCAAATTATGTGTTGCTCTCAACAGAGGCATGATAACAAAGCACTGAATCTGGGCTTAGTACACCTTGCCAGTAAGTGCAACAGATATGCAATCAACCCTATATATATTCTTCCTTGTCAGCTACCTGGTCTATCAGACTCATGTGAGTCATGAAAGGGAGAGAGCATCATGTCTTACTAGAAAACTAGAAATTTGGTCGAAAGCACCTGATTTCACTTACACTGGCTTGGTCATCCTTCAGAGAGTACAGGTTGGCAGGCTGTGATCATGCGTCCTCCAGTCATGTCCACTTGGGAATCTCATACTTCTGCAGTGTTTTCACATTATGGTCCAGCTATAAACCAGTTATTTTCTGCGTAAAGCTAAGTTTAGCAAACCATTCATCTTTGCAGATTTGATTTCTCAAAGACAAAAAACTGTGCAGGCTATGTCTTCCTTCTAACTGATTCATACCTCATTGAGAAAAAGCTTAGAATTTGCAACATGCAGAGGACTTTTCAAGAGTTTAACTAAGAACTGTGACTATTCTCTTGGGACTCACTTATGTTTGCTTTCTGTTCCCAGAAAATGAAATAATGCATTGTCCAAAAGTTGTACTCTTTTTCAGTGAGAGAATTGTGTCTTTGATGAATATATATCCCCCACAAAAAAAGTAACGCTGTGTTTGCCAGCTCATGGAAAATGTCAAGTACAAGATTCAGAACATGGAGCTTGTGGCTTCTGTTCATTGTGCTTGGTCATACTTCTTTTGTTTATCAACCTAGTGTGCAGCTGATTTATTTCATATTAAGATATATGTCAAGTGCAATCATTGGCAATGAAGCCAAGTGAATTTTTTCCGTTGACATCAAGAGAGCCAGGATTCGTCTTTCTCATGTTAGCTTATTAATTTACAAGGCAAGTTAAAAAATATAGCCACTTGAATATGAAGAATATGAAAAGTTATTTTTTTACCTATGTCAATGGAAATCTATTGAAAGCTTTCATATGTGGATGACAGAAAACATCATATTGCACACTGGTTCTCAATCTTGCTTTCCGTTGTCCTGGTATCACTTAACGGCAGCCTGGAACAATTTGAGGTTGTTGTTTTTCAGACAAATGCAATGCAGTACAGCATGCAGTACAGTAGAATTACTGCAGCATGAAACTGCCACTGTAAGATACAATAAAAATCTCATCACTTATTTTTTTTCACACTGTGATACATACAGTTTTTATTCTAGCACAAGTACCCCTCCATTTCACCAGTTGCCCAGCATGTCAGTCAATGAGACAATTATGATCACATTTTTTGTCACTAGCATTGTAGGTGAAATTATCGACATGAGATCCAATTACGCAGGTCTACTGCATGCCTTGGTTCTGCAGCTCATTATAGTGCACACATTTTTGGGCAGAACTGAGTCATTATATCAGTAGTCAATGTTTTAGAAAGAATAGTTTCTACGGTCTTCAAACATATGCACATAAAACCAGACATCTGTTTAGGGTAATAGTGGTACAATTAATGATGACAGACTGCAAAGATGGCTTATACAAGTGAACAAATGCCTTTATTTTCTAAGTAGCTGACCTTTGAGTTTTCCATGTGTATTGTACAGAGTTAAAAGAGGTCAGTTGTGGAAAACTTTATCTAACATCTGTGGTGGTAATAGGAAATCTGTATTTCAGCAACTAGGCTGGCAAATTCTATGGCTTCTTTGCATCTTTTTAAGTGTAAAACTGAATCTCCTCTTCCTTGTTTTAGAAGACTGAAAGGAAGGGAAGGGAAGGGAAGGGAAGGGAAGATTGGATAATATCCAGGACAGCCAATGTCATCGCAGTGTCACTCTATCACCTTTGAAAAGTGATTGTAATTGAGGAAGGTCCCTGATGAGGAGGTTCCAGGTGACTGGGAAAAGGCATATATCATTTCCATCTTCAGAGGGCAAGAAGGAAGCCTGGGCGAACTGCAGGTAGGTCAGCCTCACCCTACTACCAGGGAAGCCTATGAACTGAGTCCTCTTGGAAGGCATGTCCAGACACATAAAGAGCAAGAAGGTCACAGCAAACAGCCGGCACAGAGGGGCCAAGGGTAAAATTGTGCCTAATCAGCAGGAGTGCCTTTCATGATGACTGGATCTTTGGGTGAGGGTAGAATACTTGAACTCCCATGACATCATTGTGGCTGAATTACGAAGATAGGGACTGAATGGACAGTCTTAAAGGTGACTGAAAATCTAGCTTGAACTGTGAATAAAAGTCACAGTTGTAAGTCTAACTGGCAGCCTGTTAAAAGTTGTGTCCCTCAAAAGCCAACATACAAGGAAAACACAAAGAAGCTGGATTTGTTCACCTGGAGGAGAGAAGGAAAATAGAGGGGTTTTATTGCTGTCTTCAGTGGCCTAAGAGGGTCTGTAAAGAATATGGAGCCAGGCTGCTATCACACCTGCATGTTGAAAGGATGAGAGGAACTGTCACAAACTGCTGCAACGGAATTTTTGGCAAGATATTGGGGGCAGGGAGGAGGTGTTAATCATTAATTATAAGCACTGGAAGCACTGAAAAAAGATTAAAGAATCTGCATCACTGGAGATTTTAAATACTCAGCAAGACATGCCCTGAGCAGCCTGACCTAACTTCAGAGTTAGGCCTGTTTTCAGTAGGTGTTTGAATAGGAGGACCTTAGAAATCCCTTCTACACCAAATCATACAACAAACCTAATCCCCTATTCCCTATCTATTCTGGCTTGCCAAGGTCATTCTTGAAGACTGAGATCCCAAGGTCCAACTACAATTAGCAAACTCAGTCTACCACCTGGTACCTGTGATTTTTGGCCATGCCTCCATGTGTGAACCTGGTGAGCAAGTAGCTTATTCTTAAAGTCTCTGAGTGTATCAGGGTATACCAAGAAATGGTGAGAAAAGTAGATCTGAATAAACATGTTGTATGCAACTTCTGACCTTTATTGTGCCTAGCACTGTTAGGAAAATATAAATGAGTCTCTCTGTTGCCTGATGTGCAACAAGGAATAATCTCTCTTTTTTTTTTTTTTAATAGTTTTTGCGTTTATTATCACTTGATAATGGAGAACTGTAGCAATAAAGCATGATCATCATGGTACGAACAATCATTAGTTATACAGAGAAGTTTATCTGAAGCTCAACTTTGATAGCAATTGCTTCTTTTGGATACTGCTTCTTTTAATCACAGCTAATGCTATTTAATCTGAAAACCTAGCCCTGCTGGCTATCACCTGATGTGCAGCCACACAGAGTAGTACAGAGCTGAATATTTTACATGGAGAACAAAGCTTAAATGTAAGTACTAAGCAGTAATTCTTTAAATCTCTGTGGGAGTAAGTTTAGGGTATATGCATCTGAGAATCCCCTAGGGATTAGTGTGACATTGGTGTCTGCTATGATGTAGAGTCAGAGAAGCTCAGGAAAACCTTTTTGATGGGCTAAAGCTCTTTAACACAGCAAAATTCTCAAAACTATTAACTAAAGAGAGCATAATTAAAGATGCATGCTGTTAATCTAAAATATCCCCAGCTTTTTTTTGATGCTACAATATGTCAGAGTGTGAACAAGCATATTTTAAAATGACAGGTTAAAAAAATAACTTTCAACTATTGGCCTTACACATTCCAAGCTAAACTGTTGGATTCAACTACTTAAATTCCCTTTGCTACATCATTACCACATTTAAAAATGCAGTTTGCTTTATTTTACCCCCAGAATTTTCTCTTCAGCTCCTCTGTTTGAGCTATAGGGTCTTTTCTGCAAGAGCAAAAAGAGTGGGCTTGATCCTCTCCTATTGCTGAGAGTAAAGAATATCTTTATTAAAAACAAATTAAAACATAGTCTACATTAGAGAACAAGACAGTACAACGTATTTCAAATATCTCTATCATGATTCAGAAATTATCAAGGAGCGCTTTAAATGGAGTACACAGCTCATTGATCACTGTCATTTTTATCGTAGAATACATAGAAACCTTTGGAAGCAAAACCCTGTAACCTAGCAGTCAGTTTTCTCCATATTAAAAGGTTTGAATTACTGCTTTTGCATTGAGGATGAATACCCTCCCCAGAGTAAAGGCAGCATGAGGATGGTGGAGGGAGGGGGATTCTTCAGCTCTACAATTTAAGCCATTGAGTCATTAAAAAAAAAAAAAAAATAAAAAAGCATTGTATTGGGACACTCAGTTAAGAGTGCTCAGGAGAGGAAAAGGCCTTGGTAAGTGGTACCCTGAAGGCATCCCCATGGTGATGTTATGAAGAGATCTCCTGATATTTCCTCACTGATGATAGGGAAAATCACCACGTGTCCCTCTTGGTCATGGAGGTAAGTCAGACATGAGTAGAGTGGAAAGAGCGGTTCCAGTGTCCTGCTCCAAACTCTGGTAATCAAGCTGTGGGCTGGGTGACATGTATTCCTGATCAGCCCCAATCACATGATTTACTACTCCTTCTACAGCTCTTTTCACAGTCCAGTTTCTTCATCTTTACCACTGTCAATCCCTCCAAAATAAGCCAGCTAGTCCTATTTACTCTTTCGCCCAGGGGTCTCAGTTTTGCTGACTTTTTACACTTATTTGTTATTCATGATGTGGTTGCCCTGGAAAATTCCACCTTGGTCAGCAGTTCTGTAAGGTAATGCCTCTCTTTATACATAGTTTTTCATTTCTGCAATTTCTTATGTTGCTGTCATCTTAGTTTAGCCACTAGTCAGGGTTGGCCAGCTGCATTTACATTACTACTCCTTTGCTACCTGTAACACCTGTATTTTCTCTTGCTGGTCCCTTCTTAGTGTAGTCCAGGGTGGACGTTCTGTCCGAATACTCCAAAACAAGGAGCAGCCCATAAACACTGCTTGCTTATCTGGCCTTTAATCTGCCCAAGATAAAATACTGGTCCCCAGGAGGGGGGACCAGAACATACAACACTATTGTCACAAAAAATGCTACCTACTGGCTCTTCATCAAATTTTACAAGAAGAAAACTAATTGAAGCCAGGAATCTGCAGATGAGGATTTTTGCACTAGCCTCTGTTCAGCTCAGTATCTTTCCCTGAGGGTACGAACTACTTCTGTTCCTGCACCTAACCTAAAAAGTCTCAGCGTGTACTGCTCCTGGAGCCACCTCTGAACCCTGGATTTGAATTGCCTTAGAAATCACAGGTTCTCCTTCAGACCTCATGTACAGGTCTTTTCCCTTAGGGTGCCACTGTGCTAAAGCATCGGCATTCTTTACGTGGACTACCGCATCCTGCAAGGAAATGCAAGGAAAAACCCTGCCCTGACTTTAGTTTGTAACTTGATCACAGTTCTCCAGAACAAATTGCCATTCAGTCAGGATCTGGAAACATGCTATTTTCCCTATTTTCACCATAGTGATGTAGAAAGAAGAAAAAAAAAACCCCTTTCTAACCTTTATGGTGGGAGAGGTATTTGTGTTGCAAAGTAACAGAAAGGATGTAAAACCGCAATTACCCATAAGAGACAATGTCTTTTATTGATGGGTACGGCTCTGAACTGCCATCCCGTAACAATAATGTCTTGTTTTCCTTTTATTTTTAGTCCTTCCAGCTTTTAAGAAAGGGGATGACATTATGAATTGGCAGGTAAATATTGAGTGGAGACTGCTGACAGAGCAGAATTGGCATAGTCCGTGAGCAAATGCTATTAAGCAATTAATTTATATTTCTAATTTAAGTGACTATGCTAGAGTTTACAAATAAGGTATTATTAAGTGACTGGGAGAAAAAAGACAGGCCTCTCATTTACATCCACTGATGGTCATCAATGAAAAGGAATAAAAATTAACACAGGCATTTTTTTTCAGGGAGTACTTTCATTAATGTCCAAGGCCTTCAATAAAACAGACAGGACCAAATTCGTCTCTGTCCGCTAGCTCTTGACACTCTACTTCTAGATGTTGGACAGAGCTTCAGATAGCCTAAACATGGATTGTTCCATTGGTTTCAGTAGAGACATAATGATTTATAACCATTGAAATCCAGCATCGTATGTTTGCAAAGTGTATAAATCAGAGCAGAGACTGATCCATTGATTTTCCTCCCACTTCCATGTCAATGCCTTGTGCTTTGCAGTACTTTCCTATTTCTCATCAGTTCTTATAGATATTGTCTGCAGCGATTTTAGTCACTCCTGTCCAGAGGTATTACAAGTTCCAAACAAGTACATCGTTAAACAATTCATTTAACATTTTCTTTCTAATCAGAAAAATAATGAATAATAAATTTGAATAACAAAGAGTCAAAATGCTGATATGATCTCATTGTATAAGAAGTTACTTCTATTTTGACTATCACATTTTAGACAGTAATGCTGTAATTTTAATGTGTAGATGAAATACTATAATCTATAACGACTTTGATGCTTTAAATAATTATTATGGATTTTATGAGCCCTTGACTGGACTCAGTTTTTATTTTTAATCTGTATGAATGACCTGCCATCTCTATATATCAGATCATTAGTGGAGATTTATACAGATAATATGGTGATTTATTATGGTTCTCTAAGATCTCTAGATGTAGTTTATGCCCTGATTTCAAGCATGAATGGTGTCAATGATTTGCTTGAACTAAATAATTTATCAGTAGAAACAAAAACAAAGGTTGACAAACTGGGTGTTGTACTGTGAATAAATTAATCTGCTAGTGGTAGATCAGAAAAAGTCTCTATTAAAAATTCTTTCTGCAATAAAACAATATGTAAAATAAGTTCAATAAATAATATAGATGTTACTCAATATACATGAAAATGAATCATGGCTATCAGCAAACTACTGTTGAACTTGGTTTGTGTATTGTAAATTTAATATTACTAGTAAATCCATAAAATGGTTGATCTGCACTTAAGATTAGATGGATTAATTTCTTCAGTCACTACAGAATCATGTCTTGCATCTCTTTAACTTCTCTTTGCACGAAACAGTCAAGGAAATGCAGTCCAATCCTATGTTACTTAATCAAACAAAATTTCTATGAACATAAAATATTTACACTGTCAGGAAAAAGGCTGGAAGTTTGATTCACTGATTTATAAAGGGATTTTCTAAGTGCCTTTGTAATGTTGTAAAACTGCTCACTTGCCTCAAGAGGAGAAATTTTGCATATTTATACCTTTGTAGAAAAAGCCTTAGTACTGAAAGTTTTACACTAATATGTTCTTTTAATAACCTCTGAAGAATTTAATTGCTTAAAGGTATATATTGTTAATTTAACTTGCCATTTCAGAATAAAAATGCAATGCTCTACAATTTTTGGTCATCCTGTAAATAAGGGAGACATTTCACAAATTTTATTTCTTTTTGTACTTGTTTGGTGCCTCCTGTAGTTTGGCACATCTTTAACATAGTGTCACAAATAGTAAATGCAGTGAAGGTACAGCACCACAGGCTTCACTTTGTGCTAATAATCAGAGAAAGTATTCACGATCCTGAGTTGCTTTAATCTGCTGAATTCTTTGATGCCATGTCCTGAGCTACTGTAGTTGCTAGTTAAAGCAACTTGGAGTATGCACTTCCAGGTGCCACACCAATACCTTCCCTTTAATATACAGGAAGACTGACAGAGCCAAAGCATCCTCAGATGAATATATCACATTTTGGATAAATAATGGCCCTGTTCCTGTTCAGGCTTAAATTCCTTTCTTAAGATTATGAAAAAGGTTGGTATGATTCTGAGAGATTAGTTTTGTCAACACGTATTTTCATAGCTCTAGGAAAAAACATTATTTCATTTGACAGGTTTGACAATGCTATGTAAATTTCGTCCGTACACAGAGGGCCTGCCCGATGACTTAGTATTACTTACATCGAAAATCTGCATCATTTTGACTAGGGCAAGTGGCACCATTCAATAAAATATTAGATTTTGAAACACTAGTACTGGATAATCTGTCATTCTTTTTTAAACTCCCAGAGCAGTCTTTTCCTTGGCCTAATTTTCAACTTATCCTTACCTTTATAGATTTTTCTACTATTTAAAGCACTGCTACTTTGCACTCAACCATTTCATGACTGCTGAATGGAATGGTATTAAAGCATAGGTCATCCTGCATAGCTGTCAGTAAGGAACATTATAAGATAGTGTTGGATACATTTCCTTTCTGTTTCCAGTCATTTATTTAATTAAGATAACTACTACAGAAAAAATAATGTATAAGATACAATGGGACGTATTATAATTTCTCACTGTGCTTAAAACAGCTATATGTTATTTCATAGCAATAAAAGTACATGCTTTGTAATCACTACATTCTTCACACCCACTGTATACAAGCTAATACGATGAATAAAGAGTCCATCTCAGAGTTTCCTAATAATTTCTAAATTTATTTGCAATCCATGTTTGAATAACTATAATGCATACATTGCCTTGTCTGCTTTTTATACTAATATTTGCATGTGGAAAACATCAGTAATGCAAAAAGAAATGTTTAATTTTAGTATTTCATTTTCTGTTGTGCTGCTCGTTGTAGCATTGTTAATGACATTCAGGCTACTTCAGACACTTATTTTATTATTTTACCAGTAAAGTAAAAATCATACATGTGTATGTAATCAGTAACAGAAAAGTTCCCTTTGCCAACATTTAGTTGCTGAAAGTGCAGAATTGTGTACTTGACAAGTCCAGCTCCTGCCTCAGCATCCATGTAATATTTCGTTTTAATTAAATCTCTTTGAAAAGATGCAGAGCAAAAGCTCATAACTCTCCCTTGAGTGTTTTAGATGAATCAGGCCTGTTATGATACAGTATGCACCCACACGCTCTCATGCTTATTAGCTATCTTCACAGGATAGCAAGAATTAAATGAAAAACTCACTTGGGCATCTTACACAATGGGAATACTGGAAAGTTTGTCATTCTCGCACTTATTTCCAGAGTGATATTTCACTTTTACACCTTCTCAGTTCTCCAAGTATTTTACTAGAGGTTTCTTGCAAAAACTCAGTATGATCCTATGAAAAGTGAAATTAAAATCATGCTATATTTGCTCCAACATCTGTGTAAATTTTCTTTAGAAGTAAAGAAATCTGCCGCAAATCATTTCTTCCTGAGGAATAAAGGCTAAGGTTTCCAATTTATGGTTACGCTTTTGCGGTGGGTTGGCCTTGGCTGGCTGCCAGACCCTCATCCAGCCACTCTCACCCCAACTCCTCGGCAGGACTGGGGAGAAAAGAAGATGGAAAAGCACATGGGTCAAGATGGGAGACTACTTACCAATTACTGTCATGGGCAGACCAGATTTGACTAGGGGAAAATTAATTTATTTCTAATTAAAAATAGAGTAGGATGATGAGCAACCTAAACCCAAAAGAAAACAAACCAAAACAATGCAAAACAAAAGAAAAGCCTTTCCCCCGCCACCCCCTTCTTCCCAGGCTCAACTTCACTCCTTTGTTCCCGACTCCTCCACTTTCTCCCACCCCGAGTGGCACAGGGGGATGGAGAATGGGGGTTGTGGTCAGTCCATAACCCTTTGTCTCTGCCGCTCCTTCCTCCTCACGCTGTTCCCCTGTTCCAGCGTGGGATCCCTCCCACGCCATACAGTCCTTCAGGAACAGATTGCTCCAGTGTGGATCCCCACAGGCCACAGCTGCTGCCAGGAGCCTGCTCCCCGTGGACCTCCCTGGGCTGCAGGGGGACAGCCTGCCTCACCATGGTCTTCCCCACGGGCTGCAGGGGAATCTCTGCTCCGGCGCCTGGAGCACCTCCTCCCCTCCTTCTTCACCGACCTGGGGGTCTGCGGGGCTGTTTCTTGCTCCTTGTTGTTCTCCCCTCCTCTCTCTGTCAGGCACTTCTGCCCTGTCTTAAACCTGTTTTCTACCACCTTGGCCGAGGGGCTCAAGCTGTGCCCTGGGGTGGGTCGGCTGGAACTGGCCGTGTCCGGCACGGGGCAGCCCCGGCCTCTCCTCACGGAGGCCGCCCTGCAGCCCCCGCTGCCTGCACCTTATCGTATAAACCCAATAAACCTTTATAAAAACATGTATCTCCCTGTGAAATGAAGCAATGATATAAAGATGTACCAGACACTTTTACTCTTTAACTTTTATCTATCTGAAATGTGGTCAAAAGAAAGAAAATCTTTGCATGTTTTATGAGTCTTATGAGGAGCGGCTGAAGGATCTGGGGTTGTTCAGCCTAGAAAAGAGGAGGCTGAGGGGAGACCTTATCGCTCTCTACAACTACCTGAAAGGGGGGTTGTAGTGAGGTGGGTGTTGGTCTCTTCTGTCAGGTGTCTGGAGATAGGACGAGAGGAAATGGCCTCAAGTTGAGGCAAGGGAGATTTAGGTTAGATATTAGGAAAAATTTTTTTACTGAGAGGGTTGTCAAACATTGGAATGGGCTGCCCAGGGAAGTGGTTGAGTCACCATCCCTGGAGGTATTCAAAAAGCAAGTGGACAGGGTACTCCAGGGCATGGTTTAGGTGGCATGGTTAATGGTTGGACTTGATGATCTTGAAGGTCTTTTCCAACCGAAATGATTCTATGATTCTATGTTTTCAGTAATGTTTTTGTTGTTAGTTTGTAAATCTTAGGGAAATAGTTGTTTAGGATGAATATCCACATTTATTCCACCTTTTAAAACAAATAAGCAAATATTGCAGTCAGGCAAATTATCTATTTGACTCCAAAGCAAGTACTATTAAAATAAAACTGAACATTTTAGTTTTTACAAAGTCAATTTTACAGAAGATTGACCATTAAGTAGAAACCCTTGGGCAACGATGGCTAATATTCAATAGTCTAAATATATTTAGTCTAAAATCTACATAAAATCTAAATAACATCAGTCTTTTTAGGTAGCTAGGTGTTATGAGAAGTCATAACAGAATTGTAAACTTGCTACTCATACAATACCCTGGCCAAAATCTGGACTGAGTTAGTAATTGAAGTTGCCTGCATTTCCTAGTTGGAGATATTTTTCTCCTCTTTTTCTCTTATACATGGTTTCAGTATTGCTGATGTAGAAATACTCATTTTTTAAATTCATAATTAGCCACATATGCACTGCATATTTATGAGCTTAATGAAAAATATACTATGAAAGTATCTTCTGAAGATCTTTTGAGGTGGAAGTTGGTTCAGTAGTTTGTTATTTATTGCTACAACTAACTTGGGGTCATACCTGTCAAGTGAGCACTGAAACATTTATGAAAGTTTAAATGAGTTTTGACTGGATTTGTAGGTGTTTACTCCATCTTTATTAACATTTTGGAGGAGCTTTATGATTTTGTATTTGATGATCATTTGTAAATTTGAAAGCTGTACATTACTATTAAAATAGTCTATCCAGATTTGGAGGAAAAAAATCCTAAACTGTAGTTTGAGAGATGAGTGTTAGTTGATTAATATGTTCTAGCAATTTTTTACTAGGCAGGAACTACAAGGGGTTTTTGTGAAGAATTTGATGAACTACGGTGCAGCACTATAAAATGGACATTACCCAACAGCTATACTGGTCTGAGAAAGTATTTGTCCTTTGCCTTCCTAATGTTTAGTTCATTTTATCACAATGTATTAAATGCTTTCTATACTGCTGACCATTAAACTATCCATGAGATAAAGGATTTTGAAGGGATGCTGACATGTAGACTCTTTTTTTTAATATGTCAGTCTATTCAAGTTTTAATCACTGTAGAAATTCAGGAAGAGTATGTGTAAAAAACTTTTCCATTCGAATTAGACCTCAGCTTTCCAGAGCACAAGAAACTTATGCTTAAGGACTGGATATATTTGTAAACTCAAATAGGACAAAGTGCTTTAATTTCTTCTGATGTGTTTCAGTTTGTCACCACAACACAGCCTGAGCTGTCCTTACTGACCAACTCCTTACTTTTTCTCTATGATTGTGGAAAGACCTTGATCTCCAGTTGATAAAAGTAATAGCTTGAACATAAGAATATTTTAAGGACCATAGCGGCTCAAATCAAAGGTAAACCTATTCCAACGTTTACAAGTAACAAATACTTAGAAAAGCAAATACAAACAATGCAATACTACAGTCCTAGGTCCCCAAAACACTCACCTCCCTTCCAGTGATATAATGTTCAGCAGCTCATTGGGCCACAGAGGGCTTGCTGGTATTTAGTAACTGTCAGTAGGGGTTTTCTTACACGAATTTACACAGTTCTTTTTGAACTCATGTAATCATTTGGCCTCTGCAGCATCCTGTGGCAAATTCCAACAGACAGAAGTTTGTGTTTTGCCTGTAACCTGCTAGTTTTACTGGAGCTTCTTATTCTGTATTGCACAAGACATCAAACAGCTGAAGCCGATTGCCTTAACCCGCTTCTGTTTCTAAATAATGCTACCAACAATCTTCTCCATTTTCTCTTATGCAGACTGAAGACTGTTCATCCCTAATTACAGTTGTCCTTTCTACTCTTCTTTGTATCTTTTCTATTTCTCTATGTCCTTTTTGTTTTAGACAGAGGGTTCAAGGTACGATCCCTCAATGAATTTATACAGTGACAATAGTGATTGTTTTGTCTGGTTTCCTTATCCTTTTCTAATCATTCCTAGCATTTGGCTTGCCCATCATTGTGTAGATAATAACAGTAAAGTTAGTATTTTTTTCACATATATCACATCTATTTATATTGAGTTGTAACTTTTTTTATTGTAGCTCATTTTATTGCTTGTGTGACCTTTCCATCACTCTTTAGTGACCCCTCATTTATACTACACTGAATATCTTAGTGTCATCAGCAGATATTGTCAGCTCACTTTTTAATTGTTTTGCAGGTCAGCTATAAATATCTTGGTGAAAAAATAAGAGGGAGGAATTATGAATTATTTGGGCAGTTTCTTCATGGCACAGGCTGTGTTGTAACACGGTAGTTAACATGTTTCAGTAGTTACATTTTTCCCCTCTTCTTGTGAATTGTTCTGTGGCATCAGAAGCACAAACTCAATCCTCCATCTTAACTTCAAAATCAAAGTTCTTATGACTGAGCAAGGTGCAAATAAGAACCTAGTCATTCAGCTGTCCTGGACATCGGCTGCACTAAGCATCATGTCTGGACACAATAAAGAACTTTGCCGACAGAAGATAGTGTCTTAGCAGAGTATACCCGGCGCATCCTGTAGGCCTTGAGAGATGATTTCCCAGAAGGCTTCCTACACACCATTGCACCTGGCTGGCACAGGTCCACATTGCTTATTAGTTAAAAGGTGAGCAACTGTTCACCATTTTCCCATTTGGCAGGAAAGCATACCTGGTTGCAAGGGAAATGCAGTATTTTTCTTTACCCAAACCGTTGAGGAAATTTGCATAATCAACTGCAGAAGATTGAACTGTGGTGTAATTTCAACCCTGTAAACACAGTCTGGAGAGTAATTCATTGTCATTTGGGACTAAATATACTCAGCTAAAGGCAGTAACACTATCATTCTTTTAATGGATTCCTTGAATTAAACTAAACAAACCCTGAAAAGAATGGTAACGGGCTGAGACTATGGAAAAAAATTAAGACGACTATCAAAAAATTATTTTTTCATGTCATTTAAAGACATCAGATGAACCATATGGTGCTATAGATCAGCTGTGGGTTAGGGAAAAATACTGTCACCTGGAATCCAAATGTGAAACTTAGACCCTTATTGACATATAAGCAATCAGTAAATGTGAAATACAGAGCAGTCGTACATCTTATCTCCTCTCTTTATCATACTTCTTGGTTTATTTCTCAAAACTTTCCACATTTTATACAATGTGTCAGTTTCCTTTCTCTTTTTTTGATGATACCTTTTATTTTCTCTCCTCTTGAAAATGCCTTGCTTCAAAATGCTATTGTCAGTACATGTCCTACAAACATTTTTATGCCTCAAATAAATGACTGTGCATGGTTAAGTAATAAAAAAGCCATTCTATTTCTATGTATTTACGATATTTCCTCTCACTGATAATCTGTCTTGTCAATTAAATTTAAGTATTTGGACAACTCATAGCAATTTTATCTACTTATTTGAGTAGCTGGTAGCACAGTGGCAAAAAGATACTTCTAAAACTCAGAGGAAAAGTGTTGACAGATTAATAATATCTAGCAGTTTTCTTTTTAGTTAACATATACAAAACTCTAATGTGCTTTATTACATGAGGCTACAATACACCTACAACACTTCTGTACATGAAAAATTGCTGGGCTGAGAAGGAACATAAAGGGGATTGAAACCTTTCTGTCCTACCTAGCCTAGAGTATGCAGTGACAGAAAGTCTGTAGCTGTATTGGTAATTACCCAATGACAGTTATATCTTTCCTCATTTTCATAGCTTCAAGATAGAGCAGTCCCTCAGTCCAAAATAATCACTCATTCTAGAGGTTTGAGATTGAATCTCTGCCTGAGAGATAGTTTGAGAAGAAAATTTGCAAATACTTGAGTGGAATACCACCGGCTGGAATTCTGGCTTAACCTAATCAGTTTTTTTGACTGAGACCAGAAATTCACCTGCAGTTACCAGCTCTAATCATCTTAGCAAGACGGTTCATTCTTGCAGATACCATTGTTCTCCCATTCCGTCAAAGGTGGTTTTGCTTACCCCGCATCTATAGCAACCAATCTTTGGTGCACCATGGAAGACACTGTATGTCTTCAGTCTTCACAAGAGCATGTCTTTTTCCCCTCAAACTCCCTTTTTATTACGTTTTGCAAATAAAGTCAATTCCTCAACTTCTATTTAATATTTCCCCTCTTTATCTGCATTGTAAAAATGGGAGTCAAACACTTTCCTGTGTAAAAGCATTAGGTGCCAGCCTGTGGAAGTAAAGAGGGGAGAGAATGACTTGACCTACGTTGCTTTCGTAGACAGTGTTGACAATGCTTCCTTCTATACACTAACACTTCAGTCTGTGTGCAGTTTGTCACCCATGTTTCTTTTATTTCCAGTTACAGATTGAAACAATTGTTTTAAATTAAGAAATAGCAGAAGAATAAAAACAAAATATCAGTTTAGTCAACTGTAGTTGACTCTACATCACTGAAGTCAATATGAATACGGTTATTACTTTTCCTCTAATAGAATTTGCCCTTAGAACTAATGTCTTACCTCTGCTTGCTTTGTATTTTATGAAAACATGTATTCAAAATCAAATCAGTACCCTGAATTTTTTTTTCAAACAAGATCATTTTAAATTAGGTTTTTTGGAATAACAAAGATCAAACCACAGGATTATGCTACAAAATAAGAGACAAATATTAAAAAAACCAAAAAAAACCAAAACAACAACAAATTTTTAATTTTAAGTTTAGGCCTCAACTTCTTATAGCACATTTTCATCAAGTTTTTGTGCTAGAGAAAGTCAGCTTAGTTGCTTCTTCACAGATACTTCAAGTGCATCATCTGGTATTTTTAATCTCTGTAGTATTACAAACTTTCCTTTGG
Source organism: Harpia harpyja (assembly GCF_026419915.1). Classification (NCBI taxonomy): domain Eukaryota; kingdom Metazoa; phylum Chordata; class Aves; order Accipitriformes; family Accipitridae; genus Harpia; species Harpia harpyja. The sequence goes on along the minus strand of NC_068945.1, from coordinate 39,070,132 downwards.
GCAGCAAGTGATACTTCATTTCTGCTTTACAAACAAGAAATTAATTATTCAGAAGAGAACTGCCACCCCTACCCACTTTTATAGGCATCTTTTTTTGTACCCTATTCACCAAGTTACCTACTCAATAAGGGATATTTCAGGGTCCTTCAAAAAAACATAAAATATATTTTTAACAATAAATATGAATAATAAGAACACTAAGATCAAACATCTTTTTTTAAACATCAATGTGCATGTTCTTCCTTTAGCTAGCAGAAACGAATAACCTAATCTCCTAGAAACAGGTATCTCCACTGCATAAAGTTTGCAATCCAAATGTCATAAATTCATGCATTTATCCCTATGAAAGTTATTGCCTTCACCACATTGGCTTCTCTCTAATGCTTGTCATGGGAAAGTCTCTCTTCTATGCCAATACCTAGTTACCAGTTCACAAATTCACCCGTGCAATGCATTGGAGGAAGGTCCCAATACTTCTTGGCACGTAGAACCATGAATTGTTTTCACGTTCTGGTTTTCAGAATCATGATGCCAGTCTTCCAGCTTCCATTCAACCACCATCAAGGTTTAAAGGAATGAAGAGAGAACTTTGTTACTACAGACCCAATATTAACAGCACAGTTAGTAGGCCTAGTGACAGACATATTAGCTATTTTTAAGTTAGTTCTCTCTACAAGGCTTCTCCTTCTACATACAGAGCTAATAAGCAATCAAGGTCCTTGCATAACCTGATGGTTGAAATCCAGTCCTTATAACAAAACCTTCTACTATGCATAGCTTTCACTGATGAAAATCTTGTTGTGAAAATAAGTGTTATTTTACACAATCATACACTCAGTTCTCTTAGGACGTGACTGCAGTCTTGCCACACGTCTCAGCATCAAGTATGTTGTGTAGAACGTAGAAATGGGGAAGGCTCCATCATGCTTGGCTCACCTAGTGAATCTGCACTTAGATTTTGTATTCTGCTATTGTGCTCTAGTTCTTCAAGCTCAGTGATTCTATTTTCCAAATAAAAGTCATCCTGTAATACAAAGATAGACCTTGAAACAAACTATATGCAAACTGTTTTGGAAGGTTTCCTTGTAAAAATAGCAATTTTGGCAAACTGAGATAAAAATTAAAGGGAGAGGTATTACAGAACTGTGTGAAATGAAGCAGCAGACGTTTTCTTGGTATTTTCTTGGCAAAAGGAAAACTAGAAGCTCTATTCTGACCTTAGTCATATCAGACTAATTACTTAGTTTACCTCTCTTAAATACTGTATTTCATCATAACTCAATGCTAGGATGTTTCGCAGCTAATGGTCCCTTTGTCTGTAATCCCAGAGGTATTTCAGAAATAGCTTCTCTTGTACTCTCGCATACCAGGTTGCTACCATAAGTATTTTTCTCACATCTAGAAGCATACTATTTTATCTACTCCTGTTCATTCCCCCAGTCTTCCTGCTTAATCTTCCCAGCCAGCACTCAGAATATATTTGCTGCCTTGCTATCATGTTCTGACTCTTTATCTGCTTCAAATTCTAACATATATTTCCAATTTTCAATACTATATCAGACTATTATCACACTGACACAGCACATGGCACTTGAAGACATTTAACGAGTGTGTATTTTTATTTAAATATGTTCAAAATTCTGTAGATGTTGCATCTACATGTTTGAACGCAGAACAGGACTTCTATGAAATTCAAGTACAAAATAAAAAGGCAAAAAAAGGTGATGGAAACTAGGACAGGATCCAGGAAATCTAAATCTCACTTAACCTGGAACTTTGGCAGCCCCATCAAACAGTATGCTGGCTCTCCAGGATTGCCTGCCTCTGCAGGTGCCTAACTTTGCTAGCTAGAGAGTTCGGGGTCTGCCACAACTTAAATTGCCCACATATTTTCAGAATGGGGGAGACTGTTTTCCTTCTGATGCCAACCTCTTCCCACGAGTCTTGCAATTCAGGTGTAGACAGAGAAAATCCTGGCTTTTCCCAAGTCCCCAGAGAATTCCCTCCAAATTATCTATGGTCAGGACTGTATTTATAACATGCATTGTTTGTCTCCATGAACTACACATAGAAACTTCAGTGGTTATTTTGCACAAACTGGACTGTCCCAATCCCCAGCCTTAGTATTTAACCTTTAAAAAGGCATAAAGCTTCATCTTTATAAAATGTCAATTTTTAATTCAGAAGTAAAATCCATTTTGCCTAAATGAACATTACTGTTTATATGGATGCTTCAGTGTAAATTGTTTATCCTGTCCTCTAGTAGCAACATTCTTTTTTTTTTTTTTCTAAACCAGAACAGTATAATAAATATAACTAAAATATTGGTGTTTTCATGCTGGTCAACGAAATGGTTCACCCTTGTTCATTGATTCTATACTGGAAATGTGCTTTACAGTATACATATCACCAGGTATACATGGCCAGAATCTGATCTTCAGACATTCATCTCATTTTAATAACTTTTAATTAAGTGTACATGTAGAAAATCCTGGTTGAGGAAAAGAAACCAGAAGATAGTAAGTGTAATTAATTCTTGCAAAGAGTACACAAGAGAGTAGAAACAGGTAATGGACAGCAGAGAAATAACTGCCAGTGATTTCCAGCTGTCCCTCAACTTCACACTTATCCTGTCCAGGTATCTTTTCACACAAAGGCAGTATCTTCTTGTTAAGTGGTATTTTTAGAGAAAATTTTCCTATTATTCTTTTTCCTCCTTCCCTGAAACAACAACTACAAAGAACTTAGTATCTTTTGCTAGGATCAATGTATTAAAAAAAATAAATTGCCACGTCCAAGAAAACATTAAAATAACAATGACTCAAGAGAAACCCCTTAAAAATCAAGACCTCTACAAATCCTTGAATGTATGTAACATATGTGTATTTTTAAAGCACAACTAAGAGTCTGAAAATTTTATAGTGCTACTGGTTTAACCACCTTGACATTCAACAATCCCATTCAATCAGAAGGTGCATCTGCCAAAAATCACAGGAGTGGAAACATGGACAATAATCAATCTTTGGCTAATATTTTGTAGTTTTTGACAGTATAATATATATTCACAGACCTGTTCAGTATAATGTAAATATGCATGTAAAACTTACAGGACCTTGCATATCATCTGAGCTTTCAGGCTCTATTTTCTATATGATATTAAAATGACACTAAAATAGGGAATTCAAACATGCAAAACAAGTCCACAAATTCAGAAAGTTCTGCAGCTCATCGCTAACAAAAAAAGCATTAGCAATGGTTGGATAACAAAGCACCACGCAGCCGCTTGCTCATTCCCCACCCCCGGCCACAGTGGGACGAGGAGAAAATATAAAGGCAGGCTTGTGGGTCGAAATAAGGACAGGGAGGGATCACTCCCCACTTACGGTCACCGGCAAAAGACAGGCTCAGCTTGGGGAAGAAACAAAATCAATCTAATTTACTACAAATCAAATCAAATCAAAACAAGGATAACGAGAAGTAAAACCAAACCTTGGAACATCTTCCACCTACCCCTCACTCCTTCCCAGCTCAACTCCATCCCCGAATTCTCTCCCTCCTCCTCCCAAGGGGCGCAGGGGGACAGGGAATGGGGGTTGGGGTCAGTTCATCACCCGTTGTCTCTGCCGCTCTTTCTTCCTCCTCAGGGGGAGGACTCCTCACTCGTCCGCCGCTCCACCGTCGGGTCCCTCCCACGGGAGACAGTTCTGCACAAAATTCTCCAACGTGAGTTCTTCCCACAGGCTGCAGTTCTTCACAAACTTCCCTGGTGTGGGTCCTTTCTGTGGGTCGATCTTCAGTCACAGACTGCTCCAGCACAGGCTTTCCCATGGAGTCACCGCCATCTTGGGGGGCCTCCACTCCCCCGCTCCCCTCCATGGGCCGGGGGGAGGACACACAGCCTGCCATCGCACCACAGGCTGCGGGAGCATCCCCTCCTTCCTCACTGACCTCAGTGCCTGCACAGGGGTTTCACATTCCAATCTCCTCCCTCGCTGCAGGTTTCCCCTCTGTGGTGGGTTGACCCTGGCTGGATACCAGGTACCTACCAAAGCCATTCTATCACTCCCCCTCCTCAGCTGGACAGGGGAGAGAAAATATAACAAAGAGCTTGTGGGTCGAGATAAGGACAGGAGAGATCACTCACCAATTACCATCATGGGCAAAACAGACTCAGCTTGGGGAAAATTAACTCACTTTATTACAAATCAACCAGAGTAGGGTAATGAGAAATAAAACCAAATCTCAGAACACCTTCCCTCCACCCCTCCCTTCTTCCCGGGCACAACTTCACTCCCAGATTCTCTACCAACCCCCCAGCGGCACAGGGGGACGGGGGTGGGGTTTATGGTCAGTTCATCACACGTTATTTTCTGCCACTTCATCCTCCTCAGGGGGAGGACTCATCACACTCTTCCCCTGCTCCAGCGTGGGGTCCCACCCACAGGAGACAGTCCTCCATGAACTTCTCCAACGTGAGTCCTTCCCACGGGCTGCAGTTCTTCACGAACTGCTCCAGCATGGGTGCTTTCCACGGTGTGCAGTCCTTCAGGAGAACACTGCTCCAGCGTGGGTCCCCCACGGGGTCACAAGTCCTGCCAGAAAACCTGCTCCGTGGGCTCCTCTCTCCACAGATCTGCAGGTTCTGCCAGGAGCCTGTTCCAGCGCAGGCTTCCCATGGGGTCCCAGCCTCCTTTGGTCATCCCCCTGCTCCGGCGTGGGGTCCTCCCTGGCCTGCAGGTGGATATCTGCTCTACCGTGGACCTCCCTGGGCTGCAGGGGAACAGCCTGCCTCACCATGGTCTTCCCCACGGGCTGCAGGGGAAGCTCTGCTCCGGCACCTGGAACATCTCCTCTCCCTCCTCCTGCACTGACCTTGGGGTCTGCAGGGTTGTTTCTTTTACATGTTGTTAGTCCTCTCTCTGGCTGCCTTTTCTGTCTGTCCCAACTTTTTTTCCTTCTTAAAAATGTTATCAGAGAGGTGTTACCACTATTGCTATTGCTGGTTGGCTCGGCCTAGCTGATGGTGGGTCTGGCTTAGAGCTGGCTGGACTACCACCACCACCACCTTCTTGTTCTCCACAGCTGTTTCCATTATCAGTGATGGGCTCACCCTCAGACAATGGCACATCCAACTCACACCCAGAGAAGCTTCTGGCAGCTTCTCACATGACCCAGCCCTACAGCCCCCTCCCCTACTACCAAAAAGACCCACACCACAGAAACTCATAAAAGAGTTTTTTTGTTGCCAAACAAATACACTATCTTTCTCCTCTAGAGTCCCTATTAAGTGATGGGCAGCCACTTGAAGCAGCTCTGGGGTTGGCGGCTACTCCTGACCACACAGTGAAGCACAGCCTGAAGCACCCAGGGACCCAATGTCTCTCCCCGGGCTGAGGGACATGGCTGCTGCTTTCTCATCTGCAGGTTGAACCACTACTGAGGCTGAGCACATATCGCAGACACAGGACAATAATGGTGCCAGCTACACAGATGGCCACAGACACGGTGCTGCCTTCAACAGTACCCACATACAGGACTCACATAAATATAAACACACAGCTGCTTTCAACAACACCTATGTACAGAACTCACATAAAACATAAACACAGACAGCCAAGTTCCCTCGTCCTCTTCAGCTCATCAGGACCAAAGGTCACTAATGAACGCACACACACAACACTCTCTAGGTTCATATGCACAGGCACATCTGTGACTCCCCCAGGTACCAGCACGTCCCTCCTGTCAGTCTGACACTCCTGCACAGATCCCAAGCTCTCTTACCTGCACCACAGTTCACCTACTTGACAGCTAGCCCAGCTTGAAGTCAGTTGGTGAATGACTCACCCCCCCCCCCCCCCCCATGCACACACAGCTCACACACTCCAGTAGCTGTCACCATAGACCACGGGTGCCCACACCCCCCATCTGACTCCAGTTGCTGGTACACAGATCACTCACATCCATCCCCCCAGTAGCTGGCACCTAGTCCTTGCAGCACTCACACACATGGGGTAGAGAGTGAGATTGCACAGAGAGTTACAAGATTTAGTAAAACTGGACTGTCAGCAGCGATCAGGCGCAGGGCTCAGTCAGACAAGCATACTGACTGGTCCTGTTTTACACGCAATGGGCCTTTCTGTCTATTCCTCCTTTCCTCATCCCCAGTTAGCTTCCCCCATACATTCTTTCATCAGTTTGCATAGTCCCGTGACCACCACCCTGCAACCTCCAATATTCCAGACCCCCAAGTTTGCAACCTTATTGGTCACAAATCCTCAGTTTGCCTGCAGTTTTTTGATAGCCCATTGTTGCAACCCAGGCTGGGCAGACCAGGGAGGGGTAGTGGTGAGTTCGGAATTCCCTCAGGCTAAATTAAGGTGAAGCGACACCAAACAATCAGTTGAACTTTTTACTTACGGTAGAAGCAGCCTGAACTTGGAAGGTGGTGGGGTTTCTCTCAACAGGAATTGGCATGAAACTGCATCAGTAAACTGTGCAACATGTAGTAATCATATATATAAATTCTGGGAATAAGGAGAGCCCTCCCGTTGGGTCAGGAGGTTCAGAGCAGACCCCCTTGCTTTCTAGACTCCTCCTCAGAGAAAAGCCCAGGGGTGGCCAGATCCAATCCTAGTCCCAGACTGGTTCAACGGTTTTGTGTCTAAAGGGATGAGGTGTAGCGGTTATGAAAAAGAAGAGAGAAGGAGAGAGAGAGAGGAAAAGATTTCACCGGTCCTGGGTCCAGCGTTGGTCCAGTCATCTGAGGGGTCCAGTTCCAGTGGGCTTGCACACCTGGGGCTTCAGTTTGTGTCCTTTTCTCATCCTTGCCCCTCCTTCAGGTGGGCACTTGAACTCATTAGGCTAATTAGGTGTCATGGCTGATTTGTGAGCCTTTGGGAAATGGGTCTGTGGGCTTGGGGGTCGTTTGTGGAGTAACTTCCCCCTCCCTGCAGACATGACCATTGTTTGATCTTTGCCCATGCATGGTGAGCTGCCCTGCTCAGCGTCTCAGAACATGGAACTGTGCATCCTCTGGCACGATGCCTTCCCAGTCCTGTTGCTGATGTCCTGTGCTGATCTCTGCTGATCGGCTTCTCACCTGCGGTCCGTTGTTATGCAGAACTTGCCCAGCCACAATGTTTGAGATATTAACTCTTTCAGTCTCTCACAGACAGCAATTAGTGTGACTGATGAGGTTTTGATCTTGTCCTTGTCTCAGTTATGTTTGTTTGTCAGGTCTATGTGTCTGTGTGTTTTGTTTGTTGCTTCCTCCCTTTAATTATTATCTGCTTTTGCATTGAAAAGGTCCTTGATCAGATAACCTTAGCGAAGCAGACACTCTCACCTTCTACATCTGCTTACAGATCCTGCATACCCTTACAGATCCTACTGGGGGAACCATCAGAGCTGAAGGAGTATGACTCGGTAGTGCAAAACCTGAAATAACTTTGATTTAGACAGATGTCATGGTTTAACCCCAGCCAGCAACTAAACACCACGCAGCTGCTCACTCACTCCCCTCCCCCCCACCCAGTGGGATGGGGGAGAAAATCGGGAAAAGAAGCAAAACCTGTGGGTTGAGATAACAACGGTTTAATAGAACAGAAAAGAAGAAAATAATAATGATAACACTAATAAAATGACAACAGCAATAATGAAAGGATTGGAATGTACAAATGATGCGCAGTGCAATTGCTCACCACCCGCCAACCGACACCCAACCAGTCCCCGAGCGGCGATTCCCCGATTCCCCGCCCCCACTTCCCCATTCCTATACTAGATGGGACGTCACATGGTATGGAATACACCATTGGCCAGTTTGGGTCAGCTGCCCTGGCTGTGTCCTGTGCCAACTTCTTGTGCCCCTCCAGCTTTCTCACTGGCTGGGCATGAGAAGCTGAAAAATCCTTGACAGTAGTCTAAACACTACTGAGCAACAACTGAAAACATCAGTGTTATCAACATTCTTCGCATACTGAACTCAAAACATAGCACTGTACCAGCTACTAGGAAGACAGTTAACTCTTTCCCAGCTGAAACCAGGACAACAGAACAGACTGAAGTACTTGATCTGGTATTGTTTGACTATAGGTATGATCTTTAATTAGTAATGCAGTAACAGTAAGAGAAAACATACTACAACTATTTAAGGTAATGCAGAGATTTGCTTTGTTTTTTTTCTTAATACAACTCAGCATAAGTCAGTGAACCAACCTATCTTTACAGCAATTTAGAAACAGCTACAACTACCACCAAGGGCTCTGTAACCTACAAAGGCACAAAATTCAAGGCATGGGGATTGTAACACCCTCCTTTTCCCCTAAGGCAAACTCTGTCAAAGTTGTTGATCTAAGATATGGGGCAGTTAACAAGCTTGTATCTGAAGACTGCAGAGTAAAATGGGGTTCAGAAGGAATCAATATTTCTTCTAGATAACAGGAGCCAAGGCCAAGTCATACATTAAACCAAACAATTCAAGTATAAATATCAATGTGCTGCCTGACAGGATGCCAATATACGTGCTTTAAAAGCAAAGGTATACGGCTTGGTCATATAATTAGGAATAAAGAAATAAACTAAAGGCACTTCTTAAAAGCACTGAAAATGTCTGAAAGCAGCAATTGACAAAAACACTTGGGAGAAACAGCAGTACAGGCAGAACTCACTCAACTTCAGCTGAAGATCAAACTTTGCAGGATGCCTTCAGAATCTCACAGGATTGGATGCAAAAGCCTTATTATCTCCAAGACAGAAATAGATCAATACTAGCAACATTTGCAAGATTAAAACAGGTCACACTTAGGAAAGGAGATGGTATCATTTTAATGAGGAAAGAAAAGATCACAACCAGGATCCTTAAGATGGAGACAGTGAAAAGTCATTCTCGGCACAACGGATTTAATGGTTTCCTCCTAATGAATGCTGTCAGGGTAAGACAGAGGTTTGCTTTTCCCTGGAACTAAAAGAATATGGGTTTTTTAGACGTTCAGGTTTTCACTGAGGAGAGGGGAATGAGAAAGATCCAGTGAATTCTAGCAGGCTTTTTTGCTACTATATCTATATTAAATGAAAACCATATAGATACAGCTACCAGGGCAGAAGCAGCACAAAACCCCACTACAACTGAATGTCCATCCACAGCAAGACATGACTTTGTAGGTCTAATTCACTTTTATCATGCATCTTTTCTTACTGAGGCATCAAGTGAAAGGTAAGCCCTAGTACAGAGTATGTCAAGGCAGACCAGCCTTCTGCCCGTGGAAGACAGACAGATGACTCACCTGAGACAAATATATCCACCACTGCTCATTCACAATGTATCCTGCAGTGGTGCTGGAATAGCTTCTAAGATATAAGGAAAATTCTATGAATCAATGAGTAAACCAAACTATTTTCAAAGCAAAAGGGTTTTTTTTTTATAGCTCAAAGGCATTTAAAAAAAAGGAAAGCCTGTTTCATTCCATTGGCTTGGTTTAATATTTAATTAGTTTGACAATGTAAATGCAACTGTTTCTGGTTTACCTTAGCTGTGAGAGAGTCAGGCCGAGTATTGGTAATGAGAGGGATCAGATTAATATGGTAATGCTAACAGATTTAGTTGCACAGGGATTTATGCAATTAGTACTCAAATCCACTACAGCAGTCACATGACAGGTTTTGATAAAGACTTAGTTTTCAATAAATTTCACTGAACTGCCAGATTACAGGTAGGTTCATTTATCATAAAGTTGAAGTCTAAGCAGGGGCAAAAGGGTTAAACTAACCTTTCAGGCAGATGTTGTATTTTAGAATTCTGTTGTTTACCTCTAAGACAAATATAGTTAAAAAATGAATGTACAAATGCTAAGTGAGTATTATAGACACATGCTGAATATCTGAGGATCGATAACAGTTCCAAGAACTCCTAGCACCTCCTCACCTCCTCCTTGGAGTTTGCAAAGTATGGTGACAAATTCATGACAATCTCTTCTGATTGGAACTGAAGAAGCTGAAAGCACATTTGTCTCTTAAAAAAATTCAGCTACTGCAGGGTGAGAATAAGCTGTGTTGCTGGTAAAACCAATCAGTTCTGGCACATCTAAGTCAGTTGGACACTCATCTGCCTCTGCATAGAACCACCCTCTCCAGGGGAGTCTTGAACCTGTGCCTCACTGTCCTTCACATAATGCCTCCAGTGCCCCTGCATTCTGGATCTGGCCCCTTTTTCTATCTTCCAAGTATGTCAAGAGGAAGCATTAATATTACTGCTTATAATTGTTTCCTTCTTAGGGATAGTCTAGTGATTAAAACCAGGACATAGCACCATAATATTTTAGTACTTTTCCTCACTGTGCAAAAATTGCTGGGCATCTTCAGACTTATCTCCTCAACTCTAAGATAGAAAAAAAGACATTTAACTGTCTTCAGGAAAGATTTGTCAATTGTTAATTGCTATACGGCAGGAAAGACTGCAATAGTTATAGCTGAAACAGCATAACTCTCTGTGCTTTAAATTAATTTAGCAGTTATATCACATCCCGAGTTTCATGATTAAAGATCTTGTCTCTGACAAAAATGATCTATTTGCTTTTGATGATTAATTTAATATAAGCTTAAAAATGGACCGTTCTGAAAAAATAACCTGTTTGATTTTAAGCACATAATATATGCAAGAAAGTTCTTACAGAAAGGTAATGAAAAACATTTTTCCGTATTTTAGGTAGAAGTAGAGAGAAAAAGGAGTAATTGATATGTAGAAAAATAAATTTTTAAAACAGCCAGCAAAACAAACAAAGCTTTCTTGCTTTTCTTTTTTGCATAGAAAGATAATGTATCTCAAAAATGTACAGAATGCTCTGTTGAATTATCTAGAATACCCGTGCTTGCTCAAGTTGGTAAATTTGTGGTGAAGATTTCTCTCCACTGGAGATTTGTACAAATCCTTGGAGTCAATGTACTACACTGCAAAAAAAAGGGACTTGCATGTGCATGACTCATCTCAAGCATATTCCCATGAAGGAAGTTGGCCCAAGATACCTTTTTTAAAACTTGGTTTTTTTTCCACAGGTACAGCAATTGCATAATGAACAGTATGGTTACATGAGACTAAAAATATATAAGGCAATCACAGGGAAGACTATAGTATACAGTGTGTGGTCTCTCTCAGCTTTGTAGTGCAAAATATAACATGAATTCTCTACTCTACAAAGGCTTTGGGAGAGTTACCATCACACTTTGTTAGGAACTTCAAAGAATGGATCCCTCCTGAGGATCCTTCCTCTTAAGGAGCTGCAGAAGCTAGAAAAGTTTCAAATCCTGGGGAGTACAGCTCCATCTTTTTATGTTTGGTCTTTTTTTTCTGTCTTTTAAAAAAAACACAAAATCCTATGCAACGTTTATGGTAAGGTAGATGTTAACTTCAGGTTAAGCTCTCAAACTTCAGATAGTGCCAGAGATAATAGTTTCTTACGTATTCTTACCTACACTGTTAGGAAGAAAAATGGTCTTATGTTTAGGAAACATTTTTATGCCTGTGGGACAGAGCTTAATTTCAGACTCCCTTTATGGCCAAGAGTAAATCACCTATGGGTTTGTGTCATGTCACTTAACTTTAGCTCATCTAAAAGTTAGGCATCCTATCCAAACTAGAGGGAGCATCTTGGCTCTGCCAACTGTTCAAGAGATGGATAGCTAAATGTAGAGCATGATTCATACCTCCTTAAAACAGTCACTTTTCACTGACTTGATGAATGTGAAAGTCAGTTCTAAAACTACAAATTAAATTTAAAATAGGTATAGTTCAGCAAGCTTGTTTTAGGCTGTAATCTCCCCCTCTCAATTACTTTACAAAATCAAGTATGAAGCATTGCCTATCCTTTGGGGAAAGGATATTGGGCCCAAAAATACCTTAAGGACTAAAAGATGTTCAGATACTTGTTTCTAAGTTATATGTGTGATTTTAGTTGTGTCCTTCTCAGATGCAATTATTTCTCAGAGAACATATATTAACAGGTTTTCTATGTGTGGATATGTGTGGATGTTTCTGAACATTGTGATTTCTTTAGGTGTAAAGTATTACAGGAGTTCAAAACTAATTCATATCCTGCAAACTCATTAGTTCTTTTATAACTCCATTGAACCATCTCAGTTCCTCAGGTTCCTTCATGCTTTATGCCGCAGATCTGTAATGCCATGGATCCTGCATTGCACCTTCTTCTGGAGGGCAAATTTTCTTTCTCTGATCCTCTTTCTTTTCTCCAGGATACCTAATCACTGAAGCGCATCTCAGAAGAATCCATGGGAAATGGAAGGATAGACACTCCACTGCTGCTAATAAACCCCAGAGGTTCTAAAAGTCTCAAAGTGTTGCGGCAGCCTGAGACTGAAGTTTGTAGGACAGTGATGTGGTAGTTCCAGTAACTGTGCTCCTACAGCTTGAAATTTGCCCATCATATTCCATTTTTTAATGAGGATTCGGGAGAGTTTCAAGAATACTGAGTTCTAAAGATGCAGAATATGACTGCTTCAAATGGCCTGGGGGCCTGTTTGTGGATTTTGTTTGAAAGGTATCTTTAGATCCAACCATATTCATTCAAGGATAACCAAATTTCCAATTTGAAGCTTTTAGTTCTTTGATAGTTAAAAAGCCTTAGAGAAAAAAAAATAATCCTATAGAAAGGAAGACAATACTGGTAACAATTCCACACTGAGTGAACTCAGTTTATTCTCATTCTTACATTGAATTACAGCTTTTGGAGTTTATGAGTTTCTAACATTCAGTTTATTTCTAACCATTGCATTCACTGTTGAAAAAGTTTGGACACTTTTGATGGGAAACATTTGCAAGGTATTACCTGAACATTTCTTTCAGAGCATTACTAGTGACTTATTCAAATACAAGAGGCAACAAGCTGTGTGATTAATATCATAGGAAAGCTGTCAATCACAAGGTGCAAAATCCAGTCAGTACCTAGGCTCACTCCTACTTTATTTTTCTCAGTATCAAGCATTCAGCTGCACGGCTTGAATGTTCTTTGTTACACTATGTCAACAATTCAAAGAAAGCATAGAATATTTTCTTTCCTATTTTCCCTTTGTTTTTAGAGTACCCAAAGAAAATGCTATTGACATTTTTACTGTCAATTTCTGCATGGTTATGAAGTTTAATAGCTGATGTATTGAAGAGATTTTTCTCATCAGGCATAAGAGAGACAGCCAGAGAGAGACTGAGGTCAGGACTGTGAAGGTCCATGCTGTACAAACACACTATTAATTTCTTGTCTGTATCACCCACAATATGCCTTGTGGTAGTGCTGCAGCTGTAACGAGAAAAATAGATGTTCTCAAATTTTGTTCCTTTTAGCTTCTGCCCTTTGAAAGGTCGCAATATGTAGAGAGCGAAAGACTTGCTCAGCACAAAATATAGTTTATTCTGGAGCAGCTTTAAATTTCTGGAAATTCAATCACTTTCTAGCTTGTTTCTAGCACAAAAGCTGAAAAAATTCTTTACTTTTTGTTCTTTTGTCTTCTTCCTACTGAGTAGGATGTGCCTTTGAGTTGTAAGCCTATCTATCCAGATTCTCAAAGCTGTGAAGATTTGCAGCTTCTTCAGTTACCTCCATAGAGCAGAGTTACTAATCAGCATCTCAACATGCCCCATCAACATGGGTCCCCTTCACTCAGGACACTTCACAGGAATAAGCTTTCAATGAACAATCATGTAAAAGTCCTAAATTCTCTACACTGCACACTTTCTGTTAGCTGAGAGTCAGTCTCTCAGAAGATAAAAATTATTGATGACACCATTCTGCATTAACTGAGCCCATATGCTTAGATACCGTTTTCCATTAGTTATGAACATTGGGCTTTTAACTCTATTCAGCAAAATGGCAATGACACAGAGATGGTGCTACAGCTACTGTAATTCATAAAGCTACATTCATTTCAATGTCCACTTTGCACCAGCTAAGTGGTCCTTTGGGGTTTAGCATATAGCGATGACAAGAAGAATAATCTAAAGAATAGTACTGAATGTGAGATTAGATGTGTTTGAAGCCATCTGCTTTCAGCAGTGCTAAGGCACCCCTGAAATACTGTATAGAGTGACAGCCTGTCACAGTGAAAAGGTAACAATAAAATAGACAAGCAGAAAGAGAAGGAACAAACACAGTTAGAGATGAAAGCTGTGAAAAGATTAGAGTTATCTAACAAGTTCATATACAAAGAGGAAATATTCAGAACCTGAAATTTATCCTTTTGGGAAAACAGTTTTAAAGCAATGGAGGTATATTTGAGAACAACCAAACATGTGGGCAAGAAGTGTAGGGCTGAACTAGAGAAAGGCAAAACTGAATTGGAGAGGAGGCTGCTGATAAAACAAGAAGAAAGTTGCCATTGAGGTTGCATCAGTAGAACAGTTCATGAAAAATTCAGGCAAGTATTTTGAATCTGAAATATCTTGCTATGCAACTATAGATTTTATTACAAGAGCAAATGAAGACTATAAAGTAACTTTTTATATTCTTTCAAACTCTCCATGTCTTGAAGTATGGAGTACTATTAAAATTTTTAGTTTTACTGGTCAGATCTTGGACTTCAAAAATGCAAATAAAAACCTATCATCTAATGCAGTAGTCGTCACATTTTACCCCTAGCAAAGCCTTCTTTACTTCTGCATTGTGTCTTGTGGGAAAACTCTTTTTTTTCTTCCCCATACTAGATGAAGCTGGAAATTTCAGTTGATTGAAATAGGAACATTTCTTGAAAAACTGTTGGTGGTGTTGATAGATTCTTTCATCAGGGTCCTGAAGTCAAAGATGAGAGTTCTGGTCAAGAACAAAATCTACTGAAAATAGCCATTTGATGAGTGCTTTACAGAAAATGCAGGTTTAGATCTCTCTTCAGTATCAGAGAAAGCTGCGAGTCAGCAAGACAAGTGATTCCCCAGCTACTAAGTTATTAGCTACTCTGAGAAAGACTTGATCCCCCTTTCCATGAAAAATTTAAAAAGGTCCGGAAGTTTTTTGCTCCAGTGTATAATGAAAACAAATGCTGAAACCTCATTGTTTTCCATGAACTGCACCTGTTTTGCTTGGCCCTGCTACAAACATACAGTCAGTAAAATGTGAAAAAGAAAAACAGCTAAGACACCATGACCAGTGGCAGATATGGAGAGAAAAGCAGACAAAGGAATTGGTTCAGGCCTGACTTCCAGATGGATTCCACAATATCCTTGTTTAGGCATAGCTTTTTTAACTGAATTTAGCATTTGTGAACAGCTGCACATCAATAGCCCAGGACAACAAAATTCATTCCTTGGACCCAATGCAAAACCAATTAAAACCAATGGAAAACTTCCATGTGTTCTGATGAGCTCTTTTATCCTTGAACTAGACGAAGTTTTGCCCCAAATGGTATGGGAGTGTCAGGCTTCAATTACTGAGACTTAATTCAAAGACTTCAATTTTTCTGAGGAGATAATCTAAGTCCACTGAGGGGCTTGGGTTTGTTCTTTGGTGTGTGTGTGGCTTTTTTCATCTTTGGTTGTATAACTTAGTAATAATAGCATTAATAATACAAAGTGACTGTGTTCAAGCTCACACATGATTTGCTTTAGGACTTGCTTATTAGCAAGATGCTTAGATTGAACTAAGGAAACCCAGATGCTTCCTTATCTGAAACAGTCTATGTATATGGGTCATTCACCCATACATAAAGGTAGAGAATGTCAGTATATGCATGTTCACAAGGAAACCAGTACTACAAAGCCTGAGCTTGCTGTTCCTTAGAGGCTTTTGTTCTGAATGTTTTTCAGATCCTATTATTCTGTGGGAGAAAGCAGGTTCCTCTCATCTCTGTTTGCTAGAGGTATGGATGCATACACCGAAAGTGTAGAAAAGGCAGTCTCCCTGCCTCACTCCCCATATTGCTATTGTCACAGGTAGTAACAGACTTGACTAATATCCCACAGAACTGCCTCCCTGGGTGCAGAAGCTGCTGCTGCCTCAGCAGCCTTAAATTCTGAATAAGCAAACAATTTGCTAAAGTAGTTTTATGCTCATAAATGGAAAATTGTGGTACTATTTCCTAAGAGACAGTATTAAGATTTTCAGTGTAATAGCAGGTGGAATTTGAATAGCTATACAAGTCTAATTTTTTCTTCTCTCTTTATATTTATGTAATATTGTGTGTTTAGCTTAATGGTGCAAAATATTTTTATTCAGGATTTCAGCAGGGTAATGTGGGTGGCTCTGATCCTTCTACATGCTGAACATGTGCTATTTGGATCTGACTTTACACTGTTTCACCTGAGCTGCTGTATAAAAGGAGTTTTAAATAAAGTGAGGATAAAGCCACAATATTTTACCTTTAAGCCCATTATTTGGTGCTTAATTTTCTGACTTTAGATCCTACAGAGTGATCAAGATAATATAAGATGATATTTAGTCTCACAGTGTGCTGATTTGTAAACATTAGGCCAGAGCTACGCTAATTCTTTCTTAAAACAATATCATAGAGGCTATGATATATAGGCTTTTTTTATATAGATACACCCAGACATACCCAGACATTGGCACTAATCAGGCAAGCCCTGGGAGAGAATACCACTACCAACTCCAAGGATTGTTTTCTTATTTATTGGGGGTTCGATCTGTATTGTTTCCATACAAGTGTAAACTGTTTCATAGGAAAGAAAACTGTGAGAATGCATAGTACAGTTTAATGCCTATCCCCGTCTGCTCTGTGTAAATTAAAGAGCAGCATGAAAGCTGCATTTTTTTTAAATGTCAATATACATTTTTAAAATGCTAATACAATGGAGCAGAAAGCAACAGAGGTAGGGAAGGTGGAAGAGTGAGGGTTGCAAATACTTACTTCAAAACACAGATTGGAGTTCAAATGTGTGGAGTTCTAAGATGTCCTTTTAAAGCACATCATTCTTCTCTTACAGAAAAACAAGTAGATAGAGGCTTAATGTCTCCTATTCTTTTATAAATGCAAACTGACACTAAGAAAAAATCTGTCCATCACTGGCAGAAAGAGTCTTACCATACTTACTGACTTCTATATTGGCTTTTCTAAGGCAAATAAGGCCATTCAACCATGAAATGTCCTCTGAGAGTAAGGATATTGGTAGTAGTGATGGTGGAATGGGATTTGTTTGTCTCCTGAGTTGTGTGGATCCAGACAGTGGTAACTGAGTGAGCAGCAGAGCACTCCCTGCACATGTTCCTGTTCTCCAACTTAACTTGTCATCTTTTTCCCATCCATGGCAGGTTGAGACAGTGCAAGCTTGTGTGGTAAAGTGCTACAGCTATATTTTCACAACACTTTTCACATACTTCCTTTGGTTTTCTGTCCCATATCACCTGTTACTCACCACAACCCTTCTCTGCATTGTATCCTTATACTTACTTCCTTCTTACTGCCTAACTTGACTGTTTCCCCTTCCATGTTGGACTGTTTCCAGCTTTGCTTTCTTCCTTTCCAGGTCTATCCCTTTTCTCCCCACCCCATGCACACACATTTCCACTTCCCTAAACAAGTCTGACATCCTTTTCATACTTCTGGTGACATCTGTCACAACTGTGATGCTCCCTTCTTTCCCTATTCTGTGTATCATCCACACATATCTTACCACCTCCTCTCTCCTACCACCACTCAGAACCTCATCCCCATGTCTCTTGTACTTCCTCTCCTTCTTTCTTGATGTCTCTAAAAATGGCCATCACGTGCCCACCACCACCACATTCTGTCTTGCTCCCTCCCATCTTGTGGCCTCCAAATATTTTGGTACTTTTGCTTGCCTCTTCAGCCACTGTTGTTTACTGAGACTGCTCTTTTTCTCATGCTTTAATCATAATTTTGGATGTAGGTTTTAGGATACTTGTCTCCTGTTTCTGCTGGTTTTTTACACTTTTAATTTTTGCCCACACATTCCTTCTCTGCTGAACAGCACTGTGCACAGTTGTTTCCTCTCCCATTTTGTATTACAATCCTCTATCCCCCATACAGCTCCTCCCTCTTCCTCTACTGTCTTTCACATTCATTTCCAATGAACTTGTCTGCCCTGCATGCTTAGCCAGAAACCACATCCTTTCTTTCCCCTTGTCTGTAGCCCCGATTCAATTTTCATATTCCTCCAAATTGTTTTTTCACTAGCTTAGCACATTTTCATCTTCAAGGCTTTTGCTGGAAAGTTCAGCATCTTTTATTTGCAGTCAGAACACCAACGAAGGAAGACAGAACTGATACTATTTAGGCAGGATCAACTGCTTGATTCAGGAAAAAAAAAGAGTAACTCAAAGGTTATTTTCATGACATTAAATGCTTAATTCTGCAAAGCTTTGGCTCTCAGCAAGAGAACATGATAAAGCATCTGGCTCTCCCTTATACATTCCACATATAAAGAATTGGAAAGCTGGCTGTGTATTGTATAATACCTCTTGTTCAAAGAGATAAAAAGGTATTTGGACACAGTTATATTAATCCTTTGTGCCATTTAGGTCTCTTTATTATGTTATATTTTTGTATGATCATGGATGTTTTCACCTCAAATCTCATAAATTTATGGTACTTGATGTTAAGTCTCAACGTTATTAATTTAGTCAGGGTTTTATTTGCAAAAGTCATCTTAAAACTTCCATCTGTTACTGTGAATGACGGCTACTGATATTAGCTCTACTGAAGGAAACAACATGCCAAGAAAGCCCATCGATCCAGTTATCAGTATCTAACACTTTTCTTTATCAGAAAAAACAAGTCCCTGTATCACTGATTAAAAGCTTCCCTGCTCTCGGTACACAGACAACTTTCTTTGAGAGGACCCTGAATAAGCCGAAGCTTTGCGGTGGATATACCTGCAGCTTTTCATTAAAGTGAACACACTAAAACTAACAAAATCGTGTTCTCAATATCTAAACTTATGTTTTACTAGAACACAAACACAAAAGAATAAAGTAAGTTTTTAGACAGAACAATCAATTCTGCTGAGAAGACAGATTAAAATAAAAGAAAACAAATCTCTCTTGCTAATGACTCTACCTGTGCTGGGCACACTTTTTCCTCTGGCGCTGCTTTCCAGTGCCCGTT
The DNA here is from genome assembly GCF_026419915.1 of Harpia harpyja. Taxonomy (NCBI): domain Eukaryota; kingdom Metazoa; phylum Chordata; class Aves; order Accipitriformes; family Accipitridae; genus Harpia; species Harpia harpyja. The sequence continues at coordinate 39,051,061 of NC_068945.1, read as the reverse complement.
CAGCTTGTACCAAAGTGATCACACCCTAGGGAGGTGCAATTTTTCCTTCCTCCCAAAGACTCCAGCTTGCAGCAGGCACAACAGAAAAATAGGCAGCCTTCCTGTCTGGTGCTCAGCCACAAACTATTTAATACTGCATGATATACAATAACATAGTCAGTACCCGGAAAACAAACATATTCAACAGTTCTTCCATCCACTATGCAGAGCAGTGCTGGTTCAGTGCATCTATAGGTCCGTGAATTACTGGGACTTGTAATCTGCAGATAGTTCTATAATGAATATTTGTGCAACAGCTGTGAGGTGTTCTTGCAGCTATGCTCTTCCTTCCAAAAGAGATTCAAAGGGAGTCTGTGGTTGTCACAGATCTGTCTGTGCAGGGCTGAGATCCATTTCTCCTGCTGGTTTATTCCACCACCAACCAAAACTCCAGATGGAGGGGAGGCTTCACACCTCAAAAGCACAGTTTTGTTTTCTTGGTCAAGTATGCCAGGTATCGTGTTCATTTGAAATTGAAGGACATATTTCAAAAACTAAGTAACTGTGAAAGTATCTTTCCTCTACTTTCTACACATAACCCCCAAAAAGCAAGGACAGGGAAGGGCATGCCTCTGGAAGGGTGTTCTGGAAGAAAAATACCCCTCCCTAGCATGCATTAGCTTGTTTATGAGTCTGTCATTATGAGTCATTAGCTGTCTGCCACATGCTCTATCTGCCATTCTGTTGTGTGTGAAGCTTGCTTCTGAGGGATAAACAAAAACAGAGCTGAAAATCAAGCAGAGAATAATTTTCTCGTGGACAGAGTGTTCATGGACACTGTGGGGAGAATCAATAGAACCTTGCAAATTATTTTACTGAAATATGGAGGCAGATGAATTAAAAAAACAGAGTAGCTGGTAATCAAAATCCCGGCTGTAGTAGCACATATGGTAAGAAAAGTCTCTGGTTGTTGGATTTAAAAATTTAGTATTGTTATTACGGTGACTATTTCTTTTCATTCTTTGTGTTTCACAGAAAGATTCTGACCAAAAAAACCCCAATCCAACCCAAACCCCAAAACCCAGCCCCCCCAAAAACTCCATGCAGCTTCCCTGAGGTAATAAGAGAATGAGAGTGTCCAGTGTCAGGATTAGGGGAACGAAAATATAAGAAAGAATAAAAGTTTATTTCCAATTTATATTTGAAAAGGAAAGGGAAAATTAAGCTAAAAGGAGTAGAAGGTTTTTCCAGTCCACCAGAGATGCAGACAAGGTGGCCCACCTACCAGCAGTGAAGTGTTCAGTTGCAAAAAGAAAATGAGTAACAGATGAGGATTCTGGAGGGATAAACTGTTGCTTGTATAGCATTCATACACAGATATTACTGTATTACCAGTTTATCCACAGAAACTGTACAGGATTAAATGAAGTTGCAGAAACAGTTTGCTTTTCTCTAATGAAAGAGGTGTTTGTGAAAAACAATGTCTCATAACCTCTGTTAGTCTAGTATAAGGTGCTAACAAATTCAAATAAAACCTCTGAAATAAAATAAAATCAAGTACTGCAAAACAAACTTAACCAAAGGCATATATCCAAGAATCACACTGTGTACAGATTGTATGGGAAATGATACAGTGACACTAATATAACAACCTTGTCTAAGATGAGAAAAACTAATCAATGAATAAAATAAATATTCCCTTCATATTTGCTATTTACTGTTAACACTCGTACTTTATTTTATTATATCCTGAGCCATCCTTTTTTTCCGCAACTACTTCAAGTGCAGGCATAACCACATTGTTACTACAATGTCTCCCTTTCCACGTTACTATGGTTTCTTCTCCAGATTCCCACATCTGTCATGATGCACTCTGGAACACAAGAGACCTTACAGAGTCCTGCTGGGAACTCATCACTTCTCAGTGTTGTGATGATGCAGCTGGGGTCAGGAGCCCCACACTATGGGGGAAAAGAACCCCTGGGAAATCTATGACTGAACAGGTGGGGAAGTAATTATAAATTTTCCATGTAAGTCTGCTTTACCTAGTTTAAAAAAAAAATAAATGGTTTGCTTATAACTTTGCCAAACACGTGCAATTTTGTCTTCAGTTTTCCTCTGAAAATTATCTCCATCTGAAACTTTCAGCTGAAACAACTATTCCAAAGAATGGGGCTTAGCAAAGCATGTTGATTTATTCTTACTGCAATATGGTGGTGATTTTTAATGTGGTCTTCCAGTGTTGTTATTATTTGGAGCAAAGTGACACTGGTTTACTTTGCTCAAATAACAAAAAATAAACTCTGCTATTAAGTGGAAATCAGAACAAAGGGGACGAGACCATACCTGAAGGGCAGAGAGACAATGTCAAAATAGCAGTAGGAAAAGACACGTGAGAAGACGGAAGTATGCTGTAAAAATACTTGGAGATGGAGCAAATGGGTATGTAGAAAAGAGGCTGGGTAAGGAAGTGGAAACTGGGGCTTTGTGACTCCAAGGACCTTATACACAATAAGGTAAATGGGGAATCTGAGCATCAGTTGGAGCAGTGACTGACAATAATCAGGTGGGAGTGATGAGAACTGAACAAGATTTGAGAATGGAACAGAATGCAGTAAAGAAGGGAAAATATGGACATGCAAAGACAAGTCTGAAGACAAATCAGATTGTAGGGGTAGAATGAGCATGACAGCAAATAAACTAGAATAAACAGCCAGGAGAAAAGGAAATGGCAAAATGAAGGCACAAATAGAACCAAAATTTAAAGGACTGGGGAGAAAAATGGAAATAAATGTGAGAGATGGGTATGTAATAACTGGAAAAGAAGCTAGGGAAACACCCAAGGAGTCATGATATAGGAAAGACCTGACAGTATCCAGACAAGTAAAAGGCATGCACAACAAAAGGATCAAGCTTGAAGAGAATAAGCAGAAGGCTCTTTGTGCACAAAATCACATTCATTCAAGATTCTGGAACAAAACCAATTATTTCTGCCTTTCTTTACTTCCTCCACTAGTAAAAACCACCTGTAGAGCCCAAGGAAAGCTTGACTGGTGTAGTAGGTGATATCCTTCTGCTGCTGTTACTACTTATTTAATTGAAGTGGCAGGGATTTGGCAAGGGATCTTCTGCTAACCCTATGTGGATATTGTGCTGCCACTCAAATATTACAGGTTGTTGTTTCACGGTGTATTTTTTTCATTTATTAACTGCATCCAGCCAAACTAAGTTAAAAATACTAGTGAGGATACAGCATGTACAAAATACCAGAATTAATGTTATACATAGAATCATAATCTCCCTCTCTTTCATCTCTTCCTTCTCGTACTCGGTAGGAATGTGCTATGTATGGAGTTCATTACTTAGTTGTTCCACTATGTCCAGCAATCTCCCAATTTATCCTGTGGCTGAATCAGGACTGCAAAGGAAAGGAATCTGTCAGACTCATGCTTCATTTGGAGCAGAAGCAGAGGCATATGAGTAAATGAAAGAGATAGCAAACTACAGGAGCAACAGGGATGGTTTCTTGGTTAATGCACTCATATGCCATCCTGAGAAAACAGACTGCATTCATCTTGGCAAAGACTGTATTAAATCACTTAAATATTTTCTTTTTTTTTCTTCCTTCTCCCCACCCTCCCCTCACCCCCAGGTCACTGCTGGCTATGTGTCATACAATGTTCCTTTTTGCCATAACGCAACAGGTCAAGATAGTACATGGTAGCATTAGATGTCTTGTTCACATGTCAACACATACATGATAAATATGGGTATCTTAATCTGAAACTGAATCTCACTCTTCATGTCTTAGCTGCACTTAACTGTTCTTTATTTCCTCTTTGCATAATGCATTTAAAATAAGTAAAATTCTTTTTCTCTGTAACTGTGAAAGTCTTGTTAAGTTCTTTGAACTTCTTGCTTCAGAGTTCATATCTGCAGCCAGTGGGAGTTACTTTAGCACAGGGATGTTGTCTTCTCTGACTGCCTAGGAATGGCGCCCACGAAGTATATCCACACCTTGAAGTAAAGGTGTCAAGCATCTTCTAGCCAAGTAAGGAAGTCAAAGATGGTTAAGAAAGCAGAAACAGTAGGATCTTGTATGACAAATCACAATCAAGATAGCAACAATTTTCAAGAGCACACACCCAAAAAATATTTCCCCAGACACTTGTAAACTATCCTTACATAGAGTAAAAAGTCATGTACAATTTTGTTTGCAAATTTAAAAAGTCAAATAGCTTTCCTTTTACATCCAGTTGTGCCAAATGCTAGGCTTGGTGAACCAAAAGAATATAGGAAAAAATTACTAGCTTCTGAAAATACCTTAAAATAACATGGTAAATAAGGAAATGCACATTCTTAAGAAATAAAAATGTCAGTTATTTATTTCAAGTCAACGTATTCCTATGAACAGTGTGTCCAAAACTAATCATAAGGTAAAAGATAACTTTTTGGATACAAAGTAAAATGCAGGAGATATAGATAAACTAATTTGAAGTACTGTTGAAAGTATATGCTAAGGTAACAAGATGCACAAAAACAGCAGTGCAAAGCAGAGGCTGAAAAAGCCATGCTAATCAATATAGTGTGTGGAAGGATCAAGGAGGATAAAGTCAGAGCAAAACCTGTTCTGGAAAAGGTCTTATTCAAATACATATAGCTGCAAAAATAGAACGGACTACAGAGAATTATTGGCACCCCCAAATCAATTTTTTGAAATGTTCCCATTTATTTTAAGACTGACTCAGTATGGAAACGATTTTAATCGCAGTTCTCCATTCATGGCCATGAAGTGTCACACAAGCAAGATCTATAATATTGCTTTATTTTAACCAACAGTTTTCTTGAAACTGCTTAATTTCCAAAAAAGTCATCATAGAATCATAGACTGTTTTGGTTTGGAAGGGACCATAAAGATCACCTAGTTCCTACCCCCCTGCCATGGGCAGGGACACCTTCCACTAGACCAGGTTGCTCAAAGCCCCATCCAACCTGGCCTTGAACGCTTCCAGGGATGGGGCAGCCACAACTTCTCTGGGCAACCTGTTCCAGTGCCTCACCACCCTCACAGTGAGGAACCTCTTCCTTACATCTAATCTAAATCTACCCTCTTTCAGTTTAAAGCCATTATTACCCCTTGTCCTATCACTACACACTGTTGCAAAAGTCCTTCTCCAGATTTCTTGTAGGCCCCCTTTAGGTACTGGAAGGCTGCTGTAAGGTCTCCCCGGAGCCTTCTCTTCTCCAGGCTGAACAACCCCAACTCTCTCAGTCTGTCTTCATAGGAGAGGTGCTCCAGCCCTCTGATCATCTTCATGGCCTTCCTCTGGACTCACTCCAACAGGTCCATGTCCTTATGTTGGGGGTCCCAGAGCTGAACGCCGTACTGCAGTTGGGGTCTTACAAGAGCAGAGTAGAGGGGGAGAATCACCTCCCTCAACCTGCTAGTAATGTTTCTTTTGATGCAGCCCAGCATACGGTTGGCTTTCTGGGCTGCAAGGGCACATTGCTGTGCAGTACCTTGCACTTGGCCTTGTTGAACTTCATGATGTTCGCATGGCCCCACCTCTCAAGCCTGTCAAGGTCCCTCTGGATGGCATCCCTTCCCTCCAGTGTGTCAACCGCAATGCACAGATTGGTGTCATCAGCAAACTTGCTGATCCCACTGTCCATGTTGCTGACAAAGGTGTTAAACAGCACCAGTCCCAATACCAGCCTATGAGGAATGCCATTCGTCGCTGCTCTCCACTTGGGCATCGAGCCGTTGACCGCAACTCTTTGAGTGTGACCATCAAGCCAATTCCTTATCTGCCGAATGGTCTATCCGTCAAATCCGTGTTTCTCCAATTTAGAGACAATGATGTCATGCAAGACAGTGTCAAATGCTTTGCACAAGTCCAGGCAGATGACGTCAGTTGCTCTTCCCTTATCCACCAATGCTGTAACCCCATCGTAGAAGGCCACCAAATTTGTCAGGCATGATTTGCCCTTAGTGAAGCCATGTTGGCTGTCACCAATCATCTCCTTATTTTCCATGTGCCTTAACATAGTTTCCAGGAGGACCTGCTCCATGGTCTTGCTGGGCACAGAGGTGAGACTGACTGGCCTGTGTTTCCCTGAGTCTTCCTTTTTTCCCTTTTTAAAAGTAAGGGTTATGTTTCCCCTTCTCCAGCCAGTGGGAACTTCCCCAGACTGCCACAACTTCTCAAACATGATGGATAGTGGCTTAACAACTTCATCTGCCAGTTCCTTCAGGACCTGCAGATGCATCTCATCAGGCCCCATGGACTTGAGCACCTTCAGTTTCCTTAGATGGTCTCAAACCTGATCTTCTCCTACAGTGGGTGGTTCTTCATTCTGCCAGTCCCTGCCTTTGCCTTCTGCGACTTGGGTGGTATGGCTGGAGCACTTGCCAGTGAAGACTGAGGCAAAAAAGTCGTTGAGTACCTCAGCCTTCTCCATATACCACATAAGCAGGTCTCCCATTTCCTTCTGGAAGGGGGCCCACATTTCCCCTAGTCTTCCTTTTGTCACTGACATACCTGTACAAGCTTTTCTTGTTGCCCTTGATGTCCCTGGGCAGATTTAATTCTATTAGGGCTTTGGCTTTCCTAACCTGATCCTCAGACAATTTCTCTGTATTCATCCCAGGCTACCTGTCCTTGCTTCCACCCTCTGTAGGCTTCCTTTTTGCATTTGAGTTTGTCCAGGAGCTCCTTTCATCCACAAAGGCCTCCTGGTATTTTTGCCTGCCTTCCTTTTTGTTGGGATGCATCACTCCTGAGCTTGGAGGAGGTGACCCTTGAATATTAACCACCTTTCTTGGGCGCCTCTTCCCTCCAGGGCTTTATCCCATGGTACTCTACCAAGCAGATCCCCAAAGAAGGCAAAGTCTGCTCTCCTGAAGTCCAGGGTAGTGAGCTTGCTGTGTGCCCTCCTCGCTGCCCTAAGGCTCTTGAACTCTACCATTTCATGATCACTGCAGCCAAGGCTGCCCTTGAGCTTCACATTCCCTACCAACCCCTCCTTGTTGGCGAGAACAAAATCCAGCATAGCACCTCTCCTCATCGGCTCCTCTATCACTTGGAGAAAGAAGTTGTCATCAACACATTCCAGGAAGCTCCTGGATTGCTTATGCCCTGCCCTGTTGTCCCTCCGACAGTTATCAGGGTGGTTGAAGTCCCCCATGAAGACCAGGGCTTGTGAAAATGAGGCTGCTCCTATCTGTCTGCAGAGGCCCTCATCCCTCGGTCTTCCTGGTCAGGTGGCCTGTAGCAGACCCCCACTGTAATGTCACCTGTCCCTGCCCTCCCTTCAGTCCTGACCCACAGGCTCTCAGTCAGCTTCTCATCCATCCCCAGGCAGAGCTCCATGCACTCCAGCTGGTCACTGACATAAAGGGTGGCACCCCCTCCTCGTCTGCCCCGCCTGTCCTTCCTGAACAGCCTATATCCTTCCATTCCAACACTCCAGTCATAGGAGCCATCCCACCATGTCTCTGCGATGCCAATAAGATCATAGCCCTGCAGGTATGCGCACATCTCTGACTCCTCTTGTTTATTCCCCATGCAAGGTTCCAGTGACCTAATGTAAATTACCAATCCTTGCTCTTTACCAAATTGTTTATATTGATTTATGAGAATGGGATAGGCATTTTCTATAGTTCCTAGTCATTCTTGCCCCTTGCAACTGAACTGGTAGAAGTATGATTTACCTAAGCCAGGACAAGTAAAAGTAGGAGTTAGATAAACAGACTAGTCTCTTGAAATTTCAAGTTTCATGACTTCCTCAAGGTCAGAGTCCCTCAAACGCTAGGGGTAAAGATTTCTCCTTTTTCTTGGTCAAGGAATCACCTTCATTGGCACAAAAAACAACTGCTAGCTTGTACTATCTTCTGTTCAGCCAGTTGTTATAAAAACATTGAAAATGCTCTCCCTGGTTTAAGGCTATACTTTTCCCTTTTGTCTCCACTGGTCTGTGGGCTTATTTTAGCCAGCTTCAAAACTGGAAGCTGAAAAGCTACATTAAATCTGACGAGTTGGTAGGGGCTTCCGCAGTCATCCAGCCACACAGCATTCGTGGCCTGAGTCAGCACCTCCTCACAGTACTGTACAAGGTCATTTCTCTGGACAAAACTGTTAAGCTCTTGTTCATGAATCTAATCTTCATATTCCATTTTACTATGTCAATGTATAACATTATCTGTTATGTTAAATGAGGCCAAAAGATAGACAAAGGCAATACACAAATTATATTATCCTCAGTAAATGAAAGTGTTTCCTTAACAAAACCCTATTCTTATGTTGCTTGGGAAATTACCTGCAGAAGCCCATTTATATGAATTCAGCCCTGGTGTGTGTGCTGAAGTGCACACAGAAAGCAAGATAAACTAAGGTAAAGCATGGATATTGCCATTCTTAAGAACTTGCAGCCTGCACCACTCTCAGCCTGCTGATCTGATCATCCTGAATGTAACCTTCAGTGCTATGCATAGAAAATTCAACTTCAGCATTTTATTGAGACAGACTGTAAATAGTCTTTGTATTACTGTACAATAATGACTGGGTGAAGCCTTCTTAAGCATAGAGTTTGAGGAGGCAGATTTTCTTGATTAAAAAAGACAAAATATGTTGTTCCTTTGCTTTAAATCAGAACTTTCAACTCTTGCAGTTTTCATTAGCCTGGTGACACCTGGCATTTTATTTATGACCTACGGAATTGGGATCATAATGAGGTTTTAGTTTTGCTTTCATTTACAAATATCTTTCCAGATTTCAGAGGTTTAGAGGCTGAAAAAAAGAGAAGGCAAATAAGAAAAGCAAAGTTATTCCTGCACTATATGATTTCAAGGTAGATTCATACTTCTGGGGGTCTGATATGCTTATGAGCACAAGGCATGTATTTCAGAACTATACTGAAACTAAATCTGTTTCTGAAACAAAGATTACAAGGTATTGGCCATGTAGTACCCATTACCTCCTGTGAGTACAAAGCAAGACAAACTGACATAAACCAAAATACTTCTATTCTTTTTCTTCTGGGGGAGAAAGACTTAGGGATAACTCTGCTACTGCAAATGAAAAGAATGAAGAGATGAAAAACAAATCCCATTAAAATATGTTCCATAGTACTTTCTTTGCTATATGTTTGTTTTTTAGCCTTCTAGTTGCCTGCATTTTTGATGATTATTCATAAAAAAATTTCCTCTTAGCTTGCTTGAATGTTATGACTTCCTCTACTTTGAATTTTTCTTACATTTACTTTATTGTATGTGTGCTCTGTCAATCAGTGAGCTGATTTTATGTTACTTAAAAATATTATCCTCCTGTCAGCAGCTAATACAATTAAAGTCTTTCAATACTGTGGAAGTTAACTCTTCCAGTTTTACTTACTTTATATGGAACAAAACGTCTTTGCAGGGATTGAAAAATGTCTCACAAGCAAGAATTAAAAAGTTGGTATAGTTTAGTCTGCAGTTTCCTTTTTGCTGCTTAAAAAAGCAAAACTGGCAAAAAGACCCTAATAAGCTGCTTATCCGTGCTTTTCAGTAAAGAATTATGGTGAACTTACTGGAATTTTTTTGAATAGAAAGATTTCTTGTCAAAACTGATATTTTCATGGGAATCTGCTCGTAGGAATAAAAATGTTTGCAAAACTATTCTCAAAGTGAAAATTTTAAATCAACTGAATATGTTATTTCTATTAAAATATAAACAAAAATAGTATTATATGTCAACATATATGTGATGGGTTAACCCGGGCTGGATGCCAGGTGCCCACCAAAGCTGTTCTATCACTCCCCCTCCTCAGCTGGACAGGGGAGAGAAAATATAACAAAGAGTGTGTGGGTCGAGATAAGGACAGAAGAGATCACTCACCAGTTACCGTCACAGGCAAAACAGACTCAGCTTGGGGAAAATTAACTCACTTTATTACAAATCAACCAGAGTAGGGTAATGAGAAATAAAACCAAATCTCAGAACACCTTCCCTCCACCCCTCCCTTCTTCCCGGGCACAACTTCACTCCCAGATTCTCTACCAACCCCCCAGCGGCACAGGGGGACGGGGATGGGGTTTACGGTCAGTTCATCACATGTTATTTTCTGCCGCTTCATCCTCCTCAGGGGGAGGACTCATCACACTCTTCCCCTGCTCCAGCGTGGGGTCCCACCCACAGGAGACAGTCCTCCATGAACTTCTCCAACGTGGGTCCTTCCCACGGGCTGCAGTTCTTCACGAACTGCTCCAGCATGGGTCCTTTCCACGGTGTGCAGTCCTTCAGGCACAGACTGCTCCAGCGTGGGTCCCCCACAGGGTCACAAGTCCTGCCAGAAAACCTGCTCCGTGGGCTCCTCTCTCCACAGATCTGCAGGTCCTGCCAGGAGCCTGCTCTGGCATGGGGTCCCCACGGGGTCACAGCCTCCTTCGGGAACCCACCTGCTCCGGCGTGGGGTCCTCCCCGGGCTGCAGGTGGATATCTGCTCCACCGTGGACCTCCCTGGGCTGCAGGGGGACAGCCTGCCTCACCATGGTCTTCCCCACGGGCTGCAGGGGAATCTCTGCTCCGGCGCCTGGAGCATCTCCTCCCCTCCTTCTTCACTGACCTTGGTGTCCGCAGGGTTGTTTCTCTTACATGTTCTCACTCCTCTCTCTGGCTGCCATTTTCCATCTGTCCCAACTTTTTCCTTCTTAAAAATGTTATCACAGAGGCGTTACCACTACCGCTGATTGGCTCGGCCTTGGCCGGCGGTGGGTCCGTCTTAGAGCTGGCTGGTATGGGCTCTCTCGAACACAGGGGAAGCTTCCAGCAGCTTCTTACAGAAGACACCCCTGTAACCCCCCCCGCTACCAAAACCTTGCCACACAAAGCCAATACAACATAATATACATTATTATTTCTATTTGGTCTACTGCCTTCAGAAAGAAAACAGAAGAAAAGTCATCTTCAAAAAATTGCAAAAAAAATTGCAAAAAAAGTTGGTGAATATTTTAATCTTATTTAATTAAAAATCTTTGAGCAAAGAAATTCTAATGAACATTGATTTTATTTCGTATCTGCGTGGGTTGTATTGTGTGGGCGCAGACTGAGCTAGAAGATTCCTTAGGAATCAGTATAAATCAAACTTTGCACTGCAAATCTGGAGATCCCACTTTTAAGGAAAGAATATACGAATGCATTTTAGGTTTGTTAAGTAAATGAAAATTCAATATGTTTTTACTTCACAGAGCTAAAATACAATACAATGTATTTCTCATGATTCTCTGAAACACTTCAAAAAGTCTGTACTAGAGCAGGTCCTCTCTCCTTTTGCAGGACTTTGCCACTCTAGAGCCTGAAGAACTGTTTATTTTCTCTATAGCTGTAGCTGAGAGTTATGTGGAAAAAATAAATGGTACAAAACAACCATCACAGGATTTTTGCAGGAGTGTCATTCAGCCCTAATACTGAAGGTCTTAAGCTATATTTTAAAAAGATATAAGTTATAAGATATAAGATATAAGTTACTCTCCTAAAGGAGAGTAAGGTACTCAGAAAGCACTAATATGAAATAAAGCTAAAGTTGCTTTATAATTTAAATCTTGTTTTAATGACAAAAAGCTTTTGAATACTGATTTTCAGATAGACTTGAATTTTATTAACTGAATGTTTACTTGGTGTCCTGGTTTCAGCTGGGATAGAGTTAATTTTCTTTCTAGTAGTTGGTATAGTGCTGTGTTTTGGATTTAGTATGAGAAGAATGTTGATAACACACTGATGTTTTCAGCTGTTGCTAAGCAGTGTTTAGACTAAGTCAAAGATTTTTCAGCTTCTGATGCCCAGCCAGCAAGAAGGCTGGAGGGGCACAAGAAGCTGGGAGGGGACACAGCCAGGACAGCTGACCCGAACTGGCCAGAGGGTTATTCCATACCATGTGACATCATGCCCGGTATATAAATTGGGGGGAGCTGGCCCAGGGGGGGCTGATCGCTGCTCGGGAACCAACTGGGCATCAGTTGGCGAGTGGTGAGCAATTGCATTGTGCATCACTTGTTTTGTATATTCCAGGTTTTTATTATTATAATTATCATTATTATTTTCTTCCTTTCTGTTCTAGTAAACTGTTCTGATCTCAACCCACGAGTTTTACTTTTTTTTTTTTATTTTTCCCAGTACTTTCCCCCGTCCCACTGGGGTGGGGAGAAGTGAGTGAGTGGCTGTGTGGTGCTTAGTTCCTGGCTGGGGTTAAACCACCACACTTGGTTTTTACAAAAAAGCATCATAAAATACTCTTATGCAAAGTGTGAGATTTTGACCATTGCATATTTTCTTATTCCTTTCTGTTATAAATAAAAAATTCTTTACATAAAAAAAAAAAGTGGTCTGCTTAAACTTCTTAAATATAATTACCACTGCGTCTGGAACAGAGCTAAACCCAATGCATTGTAATGGAGTATTCAGGTCAGTTTGCAGTTTAGCTCATGGAGCAAACAGGTAACCTGAAGTAGGCTCTGAACTTGGGGATAGATCTGTAGGATGAGGTTTGGCAGATGACCTGAAATCAGTGGAATATAACCGAAAGAATCCTATTGAATTTATTTGGACCTTGGGCTAACAATTCTATTCTGCAGCAAAAATAGATATTAAAATAATACTTACTTGTTAAATATTTTTAATAAGATTTCCTTTATCATTTAACACTTCACAAGTTAAATAGAATATTTTAATTACAAAATTCCTAAAGCAATTAATTTCCATTCTCTTTACTAAAAATCCAGAATGCAAAATGATCAGTGAAACACTGGAAGATATAATTATATAAGCTCTTGGGTGATATTCTTAACTAGTGTAAATAGGAGTAGCAAAGGGAGTGTTAAAACTCCACTGGATAATCTTGCTAACCCCAGTTAAGAATAAGGTTAATTACCAGAACAGTTAAGGTTCTGGTGAGGAAATTAAATTATTCAAGTTGTTCATGATACATAAACAGAAATACATGCAATTTTTGTTAAAGAGCTATAGCTTTAGGAGCATGTTGCATTATTATGTACTTCACTGCCTATTCTCTCCCTTTTCAGAGTCAATTTGCAAAATGTACAAGGGGCCAATCTTTCGCAGTACTAAGCTTAATCCGCATTGACCCTTCAGTTCCTCTAGAGCTATCCTGGCTGGCCAACAATTAAAAAGAGCTTTGATGGCTTTGAGTATGCAGCCAGGGAAGAAAGTATACAGCTGTGATGTTGGTATGGCTGGCTTCCACCAGCACCTTCTTTCAAGTGAAATGAAATTTTCACTTTGTACTTCCTTGAAATGAGGGTCAGTACATCTAACGGGAAGTAACAGAAAACTTATTTTTCTCCTCAGCACACATAGGACTGTAATTCTTCTTCACCTGATTTTCCTAACTGATAGGAAAACAATGGAAAAGGAGGAAATCAGTGGACTACACTCAGACATTATGTTGAAGGGAAAGTCTGTCCTAATTTTCTGCCTTCCCTTTTATTCTGTAAAAATACACATAAGTAAGACAATCTCATTTAGAAAAGGAGAAAGCCAGCACACTTGTTACTTTCCAGTCCAGTTTTCAACCCAACAGATTGTGTATCCAATCCACGGAACAAATGAAGAGTGTGTGTCAGGAGTCTCAACGTGGCAGGCGGTGGCAGGGGCATTGCAGCAAAGCCTCTGTGCTGGCAGGGAGGCAGCCCTGAATGAAGACCAAGCAAAAGGAGAGGTCCTGGTGGAGGCACGGTTCCACAGTAACGGCAACGTGTATTCTCCCAGATGTTAGTCCTGCACTGCCCTGGTTATGGATGTCATGCACCGTGCCCACTCTGCTCTCCCCTGAGCAGAATGCACAATGTCCCTGGGAGGCACATCACAAAGGCAGTCTGGTTTGGGGGTAAGTTTTCTCATCTTTAGACTTTTTTTCGGAAGAAGAAATACAGACCGTGGGAATGATATTTGCTGAACTCTATTACCAGATAGGTCTCTTGCTTTCACAGAAACACTCACACCACAAGCAGTCAGTTGACTCTTGCAAGCAGGTTACTTAAAAAGATCATGAGATAATTAAGAATTGCACTGGTGAACTACATAAAAAAATAGTTTATGTAAAATGACTTTTTATCTCCTGCTCTACACTCTAGTCATTACAAATGTGCAATTTTAGCAGAATTTTCCTCACCAAGGACATTGACAGTACAAAACATAAATATCGTTGTAGTGTTTTCTGCAATGAAACATGTGTCCCAGCTCTAAGTGCCACAAAAACACAAAAGGTGCTCATGGGGAAGGATTACTGTTCCTTTAATATGTGCAACATAAGCTAAATAATTTTTCAAAAGGAAAATGGATATGGTTATGTATTCCTGAAATGCATTTTATCTTCATTTAAATAGCAAACAGAATTAAAGACGGCTAACAGCACACATAGCAGCATATATGAATACATTGGTTAAGACAGAGGATGAAGCTATAGAGTACATTCATGTATACAAAGTTCCAAGCTGACTGATGTGACTGTCAATAACTGTATTTTATAAAATAAAAAAATTACAATGTGGCAGTCAGCATTTATTCTGGCTTAAAATCTTGCTAAACAGAGCCTTAGTCAGAGAAAATTTGCAATTACTGCAACATAGTAGAAAAGGCATTTTGAGATATAAATGTTAAAAAAAAATAGATCATCATATTTATAATACATCTGTGCACCATGCACATATATTTCTCATTGAGGATAAGCAATTTTAGAGTATATAAAAGAAGCGAAGGAAATTCTTATCCTTGACAAGATTTCTTCAACAACCCAAAAAGAGTAGGAAGACTTCAATATGTATTTTAGTCTTTTCTCTTTAAATTACTTATTCTTGTTTGTTCTTTACATTAAATTACCACTGAGCTTTCTGTTAGACACCCAGCCCCAAGCTAACATTTTTCATAAACAATTTGGTCAACAATCTAGTTAATACGCTATGGTACATAAAAGAAAATCTAGCACAAGCAACTATAAATCTAAACAAAAACAAAGTAGGTTTTCTAGTAAAAACTCTGAAGAGTGAATGTAAATTATTCAAAGAACACCTTCTTCAGAAAATTTTGAAGCATAAGTGACAATTATTATTTTCTTAATATAACAGAATGCTAAGGGCACTGTTAAATTTGTTGGATCATATTATTGTGTTTTTTTCAGGACATGAGTAAGAATTATATATACAATAAGTAGACATTTGACCACTAAACCCACAGCCATGATTATCTTTCCAGATACAACCAGGACTGTCCCTAATGTTGCTGTCATTGCAGTGTTTCAAAGGTAAAGATAAAGGTATGTCTGTATATAAAATATATATGTATATACGCACTTTTGTATACAGCTACAAATACATACATGTATATACACATCTACATATACATACTTATATACACATACGTGTATATATGAAAGGTGAGTTTTAAGTGTATGTTTTACTTATGTATGACTGTAGAATCATTAGGTCTTTTAACTTCAAATCTGTCTCCAAAACTTCTGTAGATAAAGTTGCAGCTTTTTAATGAGACAGCTGACCCAAAGTTCAACCTAAGATACATCACAGGCTTTGTTTGAAGACCTTAGGAAGCCCTTTAATGTGAAATATAAGGAAGCCCCAGGGACAGTTTGCCTACATGACCTACCCTCACTCCATTGACTATTGACACTGTGGCTCATGTTGTTTGCGTCTGTGCAAACCCCAGTGTGATTCTTTGTTCAGTGTTGACCAACGGTGTAAGATGACAGCTTGCAGTGTCAGCACTGCTCTTGTAGGCAGTTGGTCTGCAATGACTGAGACTGAATTCAGAAGCAGATTTAGTATTTTGGAAGGAGCATAACCAATGTCAGAAGGTCAACAGCAGTCTTGAACAATTATTTACCACAGGTAAAAGTGAAAAGAATAAGTGCTTGGTACAACAATGAAACACCAGCTATACAAAGACACTCTGCTTATGATGTACAGCCGAGATGATACACTTTGAAGCAATGAACAAAGATGATATTAGTTCTTCTTTACAGTGAAATGTTATATAGGGTCTATCCTGGAAAAAGAAGTAGCTTAAAATATTGTAAAAAGAAACCAACTTTTGTCTTAAGCTATGCAAAATAACCAAACATTTTGTGGCAGGATAGCATGTTACTGGGGTTTGGGGCAGCTTTTTCTAATTTTTATTCCTCTGCTTTTCAGTACGTGGTGCAGTGGGGGGTGAGTGGGGATTTTTTTTTCCTGATGGAGTTCAGCAGTTGCTTTGCAGTTTGTTAATGTATTTACTTATTTAGGCGAAGTTTTCTTGTGGGGTGGGTTTTCTGCTTGTTTGTTTTTCCACAGCTTTTGTCCCCTCCTTCCCAGCACTGCACCCTGAAGTTTCTGTGGAACTCGTTCACTTATTTGTTTGATTTTCTTTTTTTTTTTTTTGGTTTTTGCTTTTATTAAAAAATGAGCTTTCAGTTACTTTTTACAGCTTCTAGGGACTGCCACAACTAACAGTTTTTGTTAGCTCCTTTTTCATGGGCAGGTTCTTGTTTAAAAAAGCTCTGTACTCTTGGTCTTTCACTGACTGCTGGCTAGGGAGTACCAGTCTCCTGTCTGTCTGCAGTATCTGTCCGGACATTTCTTGAGCTGGTAAGTGGGAGCATGGACAACAAAGACAATTTAATAGACAGAGGGGCAGTTTGCTCAGCTGAGGACATGAAAGGGACCCAGAAACTGTGATCCAGGAGGTTAAGGGAATAATTCAGGGAAAACTGGGGGTCTGCCCGCAATCTTCTGCATGTCAAATGGTTGCTTTACAGCCTTGCTTAATTGCTGTGAAATAACAGTATAACTAGAGAGTACAACTTTCTTGTGAAAACCAAGGAAAAAAAGGAGTCAAATATTTAAGCCTTTTCCATATTGTCTTTCAATAGGTTGTCTCCTTTTCCTGGACTACTTTTTGCAACTAGCATGCCTTTTCAATATCTTCTTTTTACTCTTCTTGTCCTTCAATCATCTTAGCTTCAGCTGAATTTTGTACTGATTTTGTCCCTAAATACCCAAGCAATACTCACTCTTACATTCTTCCCTCTTCTTTATCTGTTCCTGATTTTACCTTTTTTGTGCTCCCTTTTTGTGATTCGGTTCATCAGGAAACTCCTTGTTTGGCCAACCAGGTTATCTGCTGAAATTCCCAGTCTTTTTGTACGAAGAAGTGGTTCATTCCTGATACCTCAATACAACTTATTTGAAAACAAACCATGTAAACATTATGTAACATATGAAAGTATAAAATCCTAAAGGAAAAGAGAAACAGGGAGGATATTCAGCTTAGTCGGCAATCATTGTGCCAAGCCATCACTGTCAAGAGTTGGTGGAAAATGGCAACTCAGCAACACTGCGGATCTGTCCCAGGGAGGAGTGGAGGCTCTTCTGCCTGAAGGCTGCCTGGCCAAAAAAGACCCTTCAGGTGCCTTAGCAGAAGTGATGAACACACTAATGCTTAGGCTAATAGCTTCTTAAATTTTAGATCTATGATGTTGTCTATGAAAGCCAGTAAATAATTGTTTTATATTCTCTGTGGCACTTTGTAGATGTTTCAAGTCCCTGGGGAATCTCAAATAGCACTAGATGCCCCTAGTTAGGAAACTGAACGAGCCTTTAGAGGATATTTTTGTGGGGATTACAGTGCTCATTTTAAGGATCAGGTCAAGCAATTCCAGCTCGAAAGCATTACTTTGCTCAGAGGTCTTTCACACATGGCTAGGCTGACTAAATAGATCCAAGAGGGTAAAATGGTAGTGCTGTAGTAGGTTAAGAACTTGAACTTCTATTTTTCTTGGTGCCGTAATCATTTGGTTATAAGGTCTCTCCATGGCCTGAAAGTAATTCAAGATTTTTGTAAATGAAAGTTCCAGTTAGTGAGACTGAAAGAGACACATTCACAGCAGCCACTTACTGAAGAAAACCACATCTTATAGTATGGCAAGGAAAATTGGCTTACCTCTCTTGTGTTTCCACTATCCATTTTGCTTCAACAAAAGTGGATCTTGGGTCCAAAAGTGGATTTCTTCAGTGAAGTTTTGACAAAATGAGCTTTTTTCCCCTTCAAAATACAAAAAGATTCTTAAGAACAGATAAAACCTAAAATATAAATGACTATCTAAATATGTTACCAACTCTATCAGGGATCTGTATACTAAACAATGTGCTAAGGAGAAAAAGAGTAATAAAGACCCTTGATCCTTTCCCCTTTGCATATTTGTGCTGTCAATTCAGTGAAATTTATACAAATTACAGTAAAAGTTTTGTTTTAAGTGGGGGATCACCTAAATCATACACAATAGACTACATGCATCCCTAGAGTAATCCCAGTGATTTAAAAACGGTTATTTTAAGGTTTAATTTGCCCCAATATATGCAACAGCTCATAACCCTTTATGAAGATGATACTCACAAGTTTAAACAGTAGAGTGCCCTAAATTTCTTGGGAGGCTACAAATGGCCCCTCAGTGCTCATTAGCAGACTATGGTTCCCTCTAACATGGGTTTCTGAAGGAAAAGCATTATAGTTTAATTTGCACATAAGCTGCTGAGCTATTCAGGATAAACTAATATTCAGCAATAATTTATGTGTTCAGTAGGATGCGAGGAAGAAATGTTACAAGCAAGGAAAATAAAAAGGAAATAAAACAGATTTTGTGTAAACGAAGAAAAAAATGTCATCACAATACAGAGGTGCTTCCCAAATTGGCAGAAATAGCTGCAGCCCTCACTGCCTGGGAAAGTACAAGGCTGAGAGAATGGCAATATTGATGTTGCCAGTTCTGTGATACTGATTAGTCCTAAGTTTATTGTAAGAAATTGCTAAGATGTGCCACTGTCCTGGCTGTTAATGGGTTAGAATACAAGCTGCTCATCTAAGACCTAATTTACAACAAGAATTAAAAGCTTGAGCATGCAGTCAGCGGGCAAGAGATGAGAGTTTAAAGAAAACGCAGCAGAAACTTTGTGAATTATAGAAGAAATTGATAAAATTGGTTGGACATGACAATAGAGGGATTTCCAGAACAGGGCCACAAAACATGCAGAGCCATGCTGTGCTGAGCATACTTGACCTGACCCATGTGAACGTACAACCAGAGATGAGCTCAGGTGAGACCTCTGCTCAGTGGCTCCATCAGGTCATACAACAGATATCTCATGCCAGTTACACAACGAGAGCGCAGTTTTTTATAATGCTTTCCTGTTCATACTTATTTCTTACCAAATTACTATCTTCAGCTGTTGTATTTATTTTAGTATTAGCAGAGCCAGCACTATAAAATCTAAAATTTCTTGAGAACAAAGCGTCTGTAATACAGAAGTATGTCACAAGACAATTCCTTTAAAGGCAGCTAAACTGAATTCTAGTTGAGAAGTCTAGGACTCAGTTGTTGTACTCCTCTTTCAGGGCCAGGCTGTAAGCACTTAAGTGCATGGAGACTGCTCATGAAAATAACTGCTTCCTGATATGAATATGGAGGTCACAATATGGCCCTTAAAGAAATGGGCGGAGGGGTGTTTCTACAGGATGCTATTATTGAATTCTTTAAATAGAATCTGAGATCCGAGAAAAATATTTGTGATAATTAAAAATTATAACTTTTATGATAGTAAAAATTCTGTATGTTCCAGTACAATGTTTCAACTCCCTTGGACCTGTTGTAAAATGCAGAGCAGAAAGTTAGGTCCCTAGTCTTTCTCTTCGGCAAACAGAAAGAGTTTAGCAGTTCACAAAAGTCATTTAAAAACGTAAGGTGGAAATGCTGCATATAGAGGTGTGCCTGAAATTCTTCCCTTAATCTTAGCCACCTGATTATTTCAACTCCACTTTGAAACAGGAGCTCAGAGGTCCGGACTATCTGTCAGAGACCTGAGAATGGCTTAGTGCTTTAGATGGTAAATCTGGAGTTTCCAGAGAATGACAGCTCTTAACTCTCATAAAAAGTTACTAAACCAGATGGCAAATGTGCTAGTGTTTACTTTTTTAAGTGAATGCTGCAGCTGTTATGAAATAATTCCATATTTGTTATTAGAGGGAGACACAGAAGTTAAATATAGCCATATAATTTTTCTTGTTAGAAAATGGCCAGATTCATATTTAACCACTGAAACAACATCAATAATTTGGTTCTCATAATTGGTGGCACTGTATTTTTTATAATATAGATGTAGTGTATAAAGATATTATTTCCTTGTAGCTCTGTGTATGTAATGATGAATAAAAAAGAAACATATTTGAAGGTTAAAAACAAAAATTTCATTTGCAAAGTTACTTCCCACTTTATTACAGCCCTACTTTATTAAAGTTATTTCTGAAATGTAAATATGATTTTATTTTTAAATTTAAGAAAAATTCTTACAAGTAAAAATAAAACATTTATTTTCTCAATATGTTTATGTAAATGACCCTAATCTGTGCATTTTCATCAGTTCTAACTTTCTTTTTTACATAATCTTATAGTTGTGTGTGTTGTGCTATTTTTCTTAAGGTCATTAGGGATTAAGTCCTTAGAATTATCATGATTTAAAAAAAAAATTCCTTTCATATTGCATCATTTTAATAAAATATTTACTGACCACCATATGCAATGATCAGATTTTCTTCTCTCCATTTTCTTCTGTCCAGCAGAAGACATATTCCTCAAGGACAGTGTTTAGTAGAACAGCCTGATATAGCCCATATTTGTCCTACTGATGCCCTGTTAAATTATGGTTTCTCAGCTGGAAGCAAAAAGCTGGTTTGTATAGAAATAGTGTAAAATGCTTGGTTAAAATCACAGGTGAGCAATAAGACTTGGGAAAAACAGCTATAAAAGAATGTCTCAGAAACTTCTAGATGTTTTGTGAACTCTATAGAAGTTTAATAAGAAAAGGCATGATTTTAGGAGAAAATCATCTGTCACTATCCCTCCCTCTTCCTTTTTGGAAAGGCAATTAAAATTTGTTTTATTATGAAAATACAACTGTCTTATGAAAACAACATAAAAACCCCACATAAAGAAAAAAAGATGAGACAGATTATGCTTTTCCAGAATGGCTCTTGTAACCTTTTTTGAAGTTTTTTGTTCATGACAAGGTAAAGGTATTCCTCCTATATGCATTACTAAATTTTAGCTTTCATTAGCATTTCATTAGCTTAATAATTCTTTTTTAAAGAATTTTTTTTGTTAGGATAGTTTTCGTTCTATTTATACATCCAGACATAGTATTTTATGAATGTACAAAGAGTATAAAACATGAGCCTTAACTTAAAATTTAGGGGAAGAAATATTAAGAGATACAGCAAGTAAAGCAGAACACAATGATCTAGAATCTGAGTAGACTCTGTTGTTCCCCAAACACCAGTCTTTCCCTTGTGTGGAATGTTCCCATCACCTTAAATCAGCCACCTTACCTCATACCACTTAGTTGTAAAATACAGAATACCCTTGAACTTTGGATACCACGCCAAAACAAGAGAATTGAGAAGGTGTAAGGTTCCCTGTCTACTATCCATGTCTCTGTCAACCGAAGGATTAATATAAGAGTTGCTAGTGGCCCTTCACTGCCTGAATTTTCACTGGTACTGGGCAGAGCAATTCATCCTGGAGTCAAGCTGCTCTTTGCAAAGCCTGTCTTCTACTTGGAGGCAATAAATACTTGCAAGAAGAGGAATTATTCAGTTTAGTAAAGTGTGATATAGCTAAATGAAACGAGCCATTCAGAAGAGGTAAAATTTAGGATGAATGTCAAGAAACGCTTCTGAAAAGTGAGCTTTATTAAACTGAGGGATTTGCTGTCCTAGCTGTCAGTTTCTCCACATCACAAGCTCAGTTCCTCTCTGCATTATGTTTTTCCTTTTTCATAGAAAGATTGATTTACTCAAGGTGTATTTATTAGTTCCAACTGTTTGCTAAGATGATTAGAATAACTTTTTGTTTCACATTTGACATACTCCTTAGATCTTCACTGAAACACTTTGCTATTGTTAGTTACGTGATAGTCATAGTTTCATTAGCCTGATCCAGCTGGCCAAAGTTTTGAAAACATTATGATTAATATCAAGAATAATAAATACCAATAATCATGAATAATAAGAATGCAAAACATAAAGGAAGCCAATCAAGCTCCACACCAATTACCACTGTATGACATCATTGATACAAGCAAATAGCTAACTAATTTAAATGGAGAGGTCTGATAATGGAAAGCAAACAAAAAAAAACCACTTAATTTTTAATCAAATATTGTCATTTCAAGACATCTCTGGAATGTCAATAGAAACAGATATACCAGTTAACTACAGCAACAAGGAGTCACTAATGATGCTTATGTTGTACATCATATTCAATAACAGAAAACTTTATAATGGAGGAGGTCAAAAGCACTTTCAAGAAAACAAAACTCTTGCTAGCATCAAGCATAAGTGTATTCCATTGGTTTTAGTTTGAATATTTTCCATGCCAGTGCCTAGCAAAACATTTTCAGACAATTTTACAAGGACATGTTACTGCTGCATATATACAGCTGAACAGAAGAGTAGATGCAGACTCAACTTGTTATCTTGTTATTAATTTGCCAACCTACTACAAGTGTCCCAAGGATATGGAAACAGCTCGCTTCAGTCAGATGAGATCTATGACCAACAATGCATGGATATTTGATGTGTTAAAAAAAAGAAATGAAAAATCCTGTGACTGATTGGCAAGTTTATTGTATCAACTATTCATTCCTGGGAAAAAAAAAAAAAAAAAAAGACAGTTTACAACAATACGCATAAATGACAAGATGACCTTTGATCTGATTCCATTTTCATATTGATATAGAGGGAATAAGGAACAACAAGGAATTGCAAGGCAAATTACTTTATAAATACCTCTGTGACTATGTGTAAGAGAGATCTCACTATTCAGATATCATTATTTTTCAAGCCAGGGTACTGCTTTTAATTATCAAGGAATGTTCCAAAAGAGCTCTTTTTCATGTCTGCTTTTAATCATTTGTGACTCAGCATTAGTCATCGTCTGAGGAAATAAAAGTCTCAACTTCACTGTGCAAACTGGTTTTTTGAGATACCTCTATCTGGATGATTTTAAACTGTATGAAGAGTCAACCAGGACTCTCTCTGACAAAAAGAGCTAAGACCTTTTCAAATGATAGCTGCATGCGGTTTGGATGAGATGTATGAGCTTCTGTCAGCGAGGACCAGACTGTGAGAGTGAAAGGTCTGTATTTAGCACAAGAGGAAGTCACTGAACTCTTCCCTTTTAAGAAAACACCATTACTTTAGTATTTTAGTTCAGTAAGAAACAGAGAAATGAAAACAAAACCAAGTATATTTAGAAAAATTAAAAGGCTCCTTCAACTTCTGATTCCTAAGGTCAGTGCAGTAAACTCTTCTAAACATGCCCTTCCTGTCCTGTGTTACCTGCAGCCAATATTAGACTGGACTTTGAAAGAAATGAAACACTTTCCTGGGTTGACCAGAAAAAAAATTCACCTGACATTGGACTTCACACCCAGAAACAGAGGTTGACAGATTGAGTGTACTTAGGCAAAAAGAAAGAAGGATATTGAAGAACAATGAAGACCTGTTTAAGGTCTACACAGTTTTAGGAAAACAGTACACTTTTAGGTATATCAGGGAAAGTATTAAATCACATTTAAAAACAACAGTAGAAAAGAGAATGGCAGAAAAAAGTTTATGAAGGAAATCCAAGTCTTATATGAAGACCAAAGGCAAAACATCTATGTATAAAAAGAATGACATTTCTTAACAATGTTGGTGAACTCCCTCACTGTTTTGCTTTGGACTGCACGATTGAAAACTGAGGTGCTGTGGAAGAGACACTTCCAGAATATCTAGAGGAACAAGCAGCAGCTCTTTCAATCCTTAGCAACTAGATTAATTTTCAAGGATAGTTTATATTGTTACTCACTAGTTTAGGAAATTAAAATTAATTTAGGTGGCTTTGCTGAAAGGATCGGTGTTCTTGTACTTTGACTTTGGTTTTTAAAAGTAGTAAGCAGATGATAGCTGAATGTAGGAAACAGATTAATTTATCACCTGTTCCTTGCTCTGAACTTATCACTGAGAGTAAGGCTTCCATCTTCTCTTGCAGCTGCTTTTCTCACCATAAGATGCTGATTCCTGCCTGTAGCAAAGAAGAGATGGTTAGGTGGCATGGTATTCCTGTGAACACAAGACTAAGGACAAGAGGACCAAGGTAAGAATAGAGCTGAAGTCAAGGAGGCTGCAAATACAGATATAAGAGTAGTAGGAGTCCCATCCTTATGAAAGGATGAGTCCCATTCAGTGCATATACAGGACAGGATTACTATTTTACTAGAAAGGAAGATCTGATGGTTGTGTGGCCTGAAATCAGAGGATGGTTGGTAAACAGGAAATCAAACTGCAACAACTGTAGTAAAATAGGAGTATTAAAAATCACACTAAGAGTTCAATATTTTAATTGAATACAAATAAATGAGGAATATGTTTTCATTTCTCTTGAAAAAAACGGTATTTTTGTTTGATACTGAGATCTGACACTTTTTTCTTTCTAAAGACATATGATATTAGCAGTTTCATTTCAACACTGCGTTGCACACTGAGGTTGGGATTATCATTGTTGATACTGATAGTCCACATTCAAGAATAAATTGATGGAAAACAGCTATACTGTAGCTTCCACATTCATTCAAGCTTGATAAGGTAAACGTTCCCTTTAGTTACAGTGTACTCAGTCACTAAACAGTATAATAAAAAACCAACAAGACAAAGAAGACTTTAGAGACATGAAATTTTCAAGTTGCCATTGCATTTGAACTACCACGGTTAGGGTAGACCCAAATGTTGCACCTTTGTTGCATGGCTGTTGGACAGAACCGGTCACTTAGACTCCATTGTTGACCTACACGGCTGGTATCCTCAAAAGTACTTGCTTATTCTTATACTGTATTGTTCTGCATCATATCCTTAATGGCTTTATTTAGAAAATTTATTAGTCATGTTCTACAATGTCACAAAATCCAAGGGAGTTAAATTACCACTTTTAGCTCACGTTTTTCAGTAATAAATTATCACTGTATTCATCACAGAGATTAACACAGAATTAAGAAAAATACTTCTCTAAATTAATTCCACCAAAACAGTGGTAAAATATTTTATATTTGACTGGAAGTCTGCCAGAGGCAATCCTGATACTGAATAGGCTTCTGCAGCTGTCATCATTCTTTATATTTGTTGCAACTTGTGTTCTTTCAATTTACTGACTAGGAAGTTATGAGAAATCAGCACTTTTGCTAAAGAGTGATTGGGAACGGATTTTGAAGTTATGCATTCGCAGCTGAGCAGATACATTTGCTTGGTTATCATTTATGCCTACAACTTATGCAGCACAAATAAGATGCCTTAATGACCACGTATACACTCAAAAACATTGATTCCATCATGGATTTCTGCTTGTATATTCCCACTTTTAAATATTCAGACTTTATTTTTAAAAGTTTAAGGCACAGAAACATGAAGCAAAGGGGACCAAACAAGCCTTACTTATAATGTTAAGGAGGCACATTATTTTTATTATCATTATAAAACCTTAAGATACTCTAGAGGGCCTGCCAAATTCCCACAGTTTGGTACTTGGCACTTCCTGGATGCAGTTCCTTAAAAGAAATTTTAAAAATGACACAGTTGGTATTTTGTTTAGGTTTTGGCCAAATGTGTGTATTATATATGCAATTGTTCTCACAAAACCATTATTATATTCTCAAAGAGAGTTAATTTTTGGAGACACAGTTTTGGTGGATACATTAACTTAAAGGAATTGATCAAGTATAGACCAGCTTTGTGGCATAACTGATGGATAGAACTTTGAGAATATTGCAAAAGTTGACACAAGAGCTATTCTTAGTTAATCTACAGTATTGTGCTGGGATTGGCTGGCATAGAGTTACTTTTCCTCATAGTAGCTAGTATGGGGCTGTGTTTTGGATTTGTGCTGAAAACCGTGTCGATAACCCAGGGACGTTTCCGTCACCGCTGAGCAGTGCTTACCCAGAGCCAAGGGCTTTTCTGCTTCTCCCACCACCCCATCAGCGAGGAGGCTGAGGGGGCACAAGGGGTTGGGAGGGGACACAGCCAGCACAGCTGACCCCAACTGACCCAAGGGACATCCCAGACCAGAGGACGTCATGCTCCCCATAGAAAGCTGGGGGAAGAAGAAGGAAGGGGGGACGTTGGGAGCGATGGCGTTTGTCTTCCCCAGTCCCTGTTAGGCGTGATGGAGCCCAGCTGTCCTGGGGATGGCTGAACTCCTGCCTGCCCATGGGGAGTGCGGAATGGATTCCTTGGTTTGCTTTGCTTGCGTGCATAGCTTTTGCTTTACCTATTAAACTGTCTTTATCTCAGCCCACGAGTTTTCTCAGTTTTTACTCTTCCAATTCTCTACCATCCCACCGGCGGGGAGTGAGCAGCGTGGGGCTTAGCTGCCGCTGGGGTTAAACCACAACAAGTATTTATTACAATGTTAGCAGTTAAGGCAGTTTATAATGAAAGTTGTAATTGTGTATATTGTACATGATAATTAAGTTCAAAGGTATAGAAATATAGAAGCATATATCATAAAAATGTTTTAAAAGTATAGCAAATCTCTTTATACCCTGTAGTAACATTTTAATAACTGAGTGAAACATACTGGTTCTTTTCTTAAAAAGGATTTCATTCTTAAACATTTAAACTACAGTCAAACACTTGGAACAAAAAAAAAAAAAAATTAATATTTTTATAAAGGATGCATGTAATGCAAGATTTTTCATAGAATTTTGCCTAGAACCAGGAGCGTATATTAGATTTTTTCAGTCAGTGGTGATGTCAATAAACACTGTACCTTGGCTATATACCAAATATGTCTGCTGCAAAAACATTTTCTCAGTGTTGTAATTTTAAGGATTTACAAAGAGAGATGTATTATTTATTTATTTTTTAAACTGAAGGGTTTGTAGTGCATGTTCATGCTTGGAGAATTGAAAGCTTGATATAATAAAATAGAGCTAAGCGTACTATGGATAGGTAAAGAATAAACATATTTGCATTTCTGGGCATTTATTCTTTTTCCTCAACCAACCCCGGTATTATAATCTGGAACAGTTTAGAAGAAAATCTGTTTTGCCTGTCTGAGATTCTATGTCCTTAAGAAACATTCTATAAAGCCTGTAGTAAAGCTCTTTTCAACCTGTATTCTAAATTCAAGTTTGAATTAATCTGAAGAAACAGAAAAGCAAATTGATCAGGATAGTCCTTACAATGTGGGGTTTTTTTATTATTTTAGGAGTACTAACTACCATAGCTGCTATACAATTATGGACTGTTAATAAACAGCTGGTGTCATGCATTCATGGTAATTAAACTTTAAATACACTGATGAGTGACAATGTAACTCTTACCTCCAATTAACCTGCCCTTTCACCTATTAAATGTAATCACACTTTTACTTGTAAATTGAGCATAAACTGCACTGTATTTTATAATCTCGTTAGTATTCATGCTTTGTTAATGAAATTTGATCAGCGTATTAAAGATGTTGAGTTTTTGTAGTTAGCTCACATCTGTTGTCAGAAATAATTAGATCAGGTGGCAAATGACAGTGCCTTTCCTGACAGATGCTTTAACATTGTGAGTAAGAATGCCCTAAGTGTCTCTTTGAATAATGCCAAGCTTTTCAGTTAGGAGTTTACTTGCCTTGAGGTTTCAAAGTGGAACTTTTGGAGCAATCTGACATAGTCCCAGACAGGAGTATGTGTGACTTTTGTTTCCAATGTTAGAGGCAAAGAGAAATTCTTTCCGAGATGATTTTTAATAAAGTTTTCTCTTGGAAATGTAGAAGATAATGTTACCAAACTATTCCAATATGGCTTCCTTTTAGCATATATACACATATTCCTGTTAAAACACAAAAGACATTTCATTATGCACTTAAGCATATCTTAAACAATAAATTACTCTTCACCCTAATGTCTCCATTATTCAAATAAATGTGCTGACAAACTGAGAAAGAGTTTATTTTACGGCAGGGTTTTCATCAGACAGCCATGAAATAATGCTGGCTCTTTGGAAATCATGGCATCTGCTACATACGCTTTTATTCCTCTGCTTGTGATTCAGGGAACATACTTTTTTTAGTGAACTTACTGCTTATGTAAGCACTGTAAAATGCACTATAAAAGTATCTCTTCCATCACTTATCCACAATGTAGGTAGCACACAGATAACAGCAGTACGTGCTTTCCAGGTCTATTTTGGAAAGACACGTTCATACTGCCTGGTCCATATGGTTCTGCATACAACAAGAATCATAGGAATGCCTTCAACCAATTCTCTGCAGTGTTTTATCCTTACAAACTATAGTGGAATCATGAGTATTCACCAGATTGACAGTTCCTGCCCATGTGTCATCTAACCACTTGGAGGAGGGGTTCAAATGCACATGCTGACAGCCAGCAAGGAGGATGCTCTCTGTTACTAGCACCCCACACAAAGATGTGAATTTATGTAGGAATTTTAGTGGTAGGAAGAAAGATTGTTCTTTGTGCATGCTCAGAGAGAAAAACCAGAGAGTGGTCTTTCTTAGATCTCTGCCAGGTGAATAGCAATGAATGTTTCTCTTCTTTTTTTTTTGCCAGGCATCTGTCAGAGTACTCTCTGGGTGCATACAGTTAAAAATGTCCCTATTAGATTTGATAAAATAAAAAGAAACGTGGTTTAATTATTGTAATTAATCCCCTAACAATCTTATTGATGAGCAGAATGAAAAAGCACCTACATGCATTCATATACCTCCTTCTGACTAAGAAGATCTGGTTTTTTACAACTCCTAACTCATCTAGAAAATATCTCAGCACTCCTGCTTTTTTCATGCTAACATGCTTATTGTTCATCTGTTACAGATAATTATCTTATTACCTTTGAAATTTAGAATGCCACAGTTATGCTCTGGTAACACCCTCTGGAGCCAAGAATAACTATTATACCCATTGAAAAGAAGGGGAACTGAGGCATAAAGACACAAGGTAGTTTCTTCACATTAAGGCAGCTGAAATGGAACAGTTGAATCCGAGGCACATATTCTCAGCAGGTCATCTAGGTTTTCTCTATGCCAACCAGAGAGGAAGGAGATACTTCCAGAGGTTGTCAGTGTGAGAAGTACCATAAACATGTGTCTCTTTCCTCTGAAGGTAGAAGGGATTGAGATGGACACATCGTTTAGGTAAAATGAAGTCCATCCCATGTAACTTCCTTAAAATTCCACAGGATGTCTTCAGTGGATCATGACTCAGGTCTTTTGGGTCCGAACTTCTGTATCGGCTCCTTCTTCTTTGTGCTTAATTGTAACTATTTACACTTGGGAATTTGCAAAACAGCAGTAATATGATTTTAGTTCACTTCCTTCTAAGCTGGAAGATTCTGATCAATATGAAGTGTAGAAAGAGTAGTATCATACAGAATCATAAGGAGGAGAATAATAATCTGAGGGTGATACTTATGTGACTCCATTTTTCTCTGGCTTCTTTATCTTTATGTGAGACAGGAATAAACATGAGAGTGGGCATTTATTGCAGGTCAGGTCAGAAGCATTCTCCGTGAACAGATATTCACAGTGACAACGATTTCCTGGTCTGGAAGTGGGAGTAATTCTAGCTGCCCTTTAGCGTTGTGCTGTGTCACATTTGGTTACACATATATCATAACACACCCCAACATGACACCTCAATGCAGCATATTGGCTTAGTGTGAGGAGATAAAGCATAAATGGAAAGTGACTGGCTAGGAAAGTGATGTACCATGCCCCAAACCAGAACCTGCGAAGAAGAAAAAGGACAAGATTCAAATCTCATCAGAACAGACAGAAAGAGGGCCAAAACATTTATAGGTACAATCTTGAATCTAAAAAATTAGTAGAAGGAACCTCATTGGTAATTTCCAGCAGCATGCAGGAGCATAAACATAGTGCAATGGAGTGTTGTTTAAGAACAGATCGCTAAAAACACAAGAATATCAATGCATGATATTCCACACACCGTTCCCCTAATAAGGCCAAAGGGAGGGGAATGAAGTTCAGTAGAGAGTGTGCATACAGGGGTCACAGGATCGATATGCACTGAAGTATGCTAGGTCCTGTAGCAGATTATGTGTTAGGACACCAGACTGCTGGCAGGGAATATGCTGCCTAGCTTCTCCTTTGAATGTAGAGTTTCATGTTGAATTCTCAGTGACATGTCCAATGCCACTGATGGGCAACACTGCAACCCCTCCATAGCTAAGGATTTATACCAAGAAGAGGTAGCCTGAAATATGAGAGACACTGTAGAACTGCCTAAAGAAGGTAGAAAATACAAAGCAAATAGACAAATGTGTGATTTTCCTACTTAGAGCACGAGACTTGACAGGTCAGGGTACATGCTTCTCCAAAAGCTGCCAATACTTTTTTAGGAAGAGCAATAGGCAAGCCCTGATTACACCAGGAGTATGATTTTATTATCATTCCTTGTGGTGACTGAAAAAACAGATAGTGCAAAAGTTGTATCATATCAAGTGACAGACCCTTATGCAGACAAAAAGCAAAATTAATTACCTCATCTCTGCATTTCTCTTTTGTTATTATTTTGTGAACTATTTATTAAGGATCCACATTTGAAACTGTTATCAGAAACTATTTCAGTCCAATGAATAACACTTTTTCTCCAGACTTGCAATACTGGAAGCTTTCATGATCTTGGTTTATAGTGACTGAATGATCATTACAAAGACTTATTGATTTGGGTTTATGAGCTTTCTGTGGTTGCTAATCATTTTTCTATAATTAAACACCCCAGTTTCTTGATCGGTTTGAAAAGCTTAGAATAAAAAAAAAAAGTAAGAGAAACAGAAAGAATCATTCTGGGTATTTCAACTCATATTCCAATCACAATCTTGCTTATTAAAACTAACAATTTTTCAAAATCTTTTCTACTGATGTAGCTCTAACCTTCATTCAGCTTAGTTTGGGGGATATAGCCAGTTTCTCTTGCACAGAGCCAATCTTGACTCATAGCCCACATGCTCTTCCTTTTCTTACCATAAATACACTTTATTATAGTAGAATAATGAGATCCGTAAGTTGAAAAAGCCATATTTTATATTTTCCTTTTAAAAAGTATTCTGTAGGATATTCTCTTCATTGTTGCTCTGTAAAGTCTTACTCTCCCATATGCTGTCATTTTCACTCATGAAAAAAGCCATTCCATTTTTTTTTCCTTTCAAAAGCATAGTAGAAATCCAATGTACTTCAGGATTATTTTCTTCCACAGAAGTCTAAGTCATTCATTTACTAACTCTTGAAGTCAGATAAGTTGTGCAGAAGTACTTTATGCAGTCACTATGATAAATTTCAAGCTGTACTGGTAGAGGAATGTGAATAATGGAAAAATTATTCACGAATATATTATCCCAAAACTTTAAAGAAACCATACATATTAAGTTCTCTTACCCACTCCAGAAAAGGAATAAAAGATAAATAAATATTTCAGGAGTAATTCATTCAAATAATTTATTTTAAAATTATTTATACCCTGATCCAAAGTCTATGGAAATAATTGAACTCACTTCTGCCTGCTCAGCTCCATAATGAAATACACAAGAAACCCCAGTATTTTAGAGTCATGCTCTCTTCACTTCTGTCAACTTTCAATCCAGTTTAAAGAGTTCTTTGAAGCACTACATATTCCCTTTTATTTTCAGCTTTCCCATACCTTCAATTTTCCTCCACCAAAGTTTTTACAATTTAAAAGATTATAATTACAAGTATACGTGACACAATTATTTTTTTAAATTTTTCTGCTAGTACTTTATATTTTTTATTTCACTGAATTGGTAGGCAATTAGATCACAATTGCCTATTATGTGGCTAGTTTAGTAATTTATTTATGTCAAACATAAATATGTGAAAGGTTGTCTACTTTCCTTTTCCATAACTTTAGAATTAATCCTCCATCACTGTTAAAAAAACTGTGGGTTGATTTTTTAAGTATGCAGAGATTCAAATAAGAAATGAATAGATCTTCAACAGAGCACAACAGCAAAAGGCAGTAAGTCCCATATACCCCAAAACCTGAGTAGATAAACCTTCATGTAGGATGTGGGAGCCTGGAATTAATTTCCTCTTTGAGAGGAACTGGAGAATGTCTCCCATCTGGTTCAGTCACTCTTTAGATCCAGCTGGGTTAGGATACTCTAATTGCCTACATGTAGGTCCATTTTACTTGTAGGTTCATAAAGGGAATGGAGACATCACATCACTAAGTTCTGCAGCACTTAACTTTTACAGGAATCAAATTAAGCAGTAGCTTCTTTATGAAATACACAAAGAGTTTGGGGAATGGGAGCCACAAAAGCCATTGCACAGCTCAGTACCTTCAGCTAGGAACTAAGAAAGACTAAGAAAAATAATGTGTTTTCACACCCTTTTTAGTGTCTTTCTGTTAGGTTTAAATGATGCCTTTTTTATTCAAAACCAAAAAAGGGGTAGTAATTTTTTAGGAGGGAGGAAGTTTAACTAACCAGCACCTCAAGGGCTAGGACGTTGATTTAAGGTGTAGGGCACCTCCTTTCGGTTCCTTACTCCACCTGAAGCAATTTAAGCTTACTCTTTTTAGATAAACCATTGTAGTATATGTATATTTATTCAACAGGCCAAAGAATGAGCATGCATTGTTTTAGCATAGTAAACAGAGCACTTGCCTAAGAGAGGTAAATCTGAATCTCATTCCTGATACCAAAGGCCTGTATTTTATCTGAAGTATTTAATGGAGCATCGGTCAGATGTAGAACCAGAGTATTCCCAAGTGATTTTCTTAAATGTAGTCTCAAGTCGTGTTCATATTCTCTGGTCTAATGAGTGTTCAACTATTGCGTGCAATGTGTAGCTCTCTTCAGGAAGGTATTCAGAATACCTCAGAGTACAGTAATAAAAGTATTCACAGAAGAGATGTGATTTCAAATCTTTGCAGCCAGAAGAAGCGGTTATCCCCATTTCTCCTCTCTCTCCTTGCCTTGCTCCTTAACATGAAGCTATTGAAACACACGTGATTAAAGAAAGGATAGAGTTTGGATTTTTGTATCTTGATGAGAGATGACTATTTCTCCTCAATGCACGTTAAGTTATTCACAGGGCAACTCTACTTTACATCTGAAGACATAACTCCCTGGTGCACTCAGGGCATGTAATTAAGTGAGACTGTTCTGAGCACGCAGCCTAACTGAGCTTCACATTTGCAGTAAGTCTAGTGCATTGACCTATTGTGCTGGGGATACACCTCCTTTTAACCGGGAACTTCACCTCTCTCTTCAAGACGGTGTTTCCCTCTCTGCTCTGTAGAATGAGTCATCTACAGCCACAAGAGTGTCAGAGGCTGAGCCAAAGTCCTCCACTTGGCATTTTTTATAATCTATGTTAGTGGCTATTCATTCAATACTATATTTGCTGTTAGTTCCTTTATGTGCCTGTCCCCAAAAGTTTTATAAAGTGCTCTGTATCTAGCTTAAATACTTGCTGTATTGGTAAGTACTATGACACTTCTGTCCTTCTGTAGATTTAGCCCCAGGTGTTCCAGTCAATTTAAATATTTGATGTAATTTTCAACACACGCAAAAATCCATGACTAATTTAAACCTCTCAAATTCTTCTTTCATCAAAGATGTAAATCAAATTTCATATGAAATACAATTATGCTGCTTATTTCAGACTACTTTCATTATTGATTTTTTTCTGCATTAACAATTTAGGTCTCCAGAGTACTGGTGGAAGAGGTTGCTTTAACACATTCAAACCTTAATCAGTGTGAACTGCCTGGAAACCATCATGTGCCCTACAGGTATTGTTCAAGTTACAAAGAGCCCAGAGCTAGAAACAAGAAGAAGGGAAGGATGAGTATGTCCAAAGATCCAGAGCCCATTCCTTTATTTATTTCTTCTTCAGAAAATTTCCTAGATTTAATGGTGATTTTAGTGCAGAAAACAGGGCAGGATTCATGGAAGGGGTTTTTTTGATTGAACAAAATGGATATTTGTGTGGAAGTATGCTTACATATACATATAAATGTATACATACAGATAAATAAACCTATGGATAAGTTTTCAGGCTAGAATTTGGTCAAAAGTGGACAAGGCAATGGTTCTGATATTCCTCCAGAATGCACAAGAAAAAAGAACAATATTTTGTACTCTCTAATTCAGAATCTCCATATTTCACAATCCATTTGAGTGAGCTTATCATACCATTAGTTATTCCACTGGTGGTGTTTCTCCACATCAAAATGTTCTTTATAGACATAAAAAAATAATTAGAAAAGGTTTCTGAATCCTGGTTGCTCATCTCTCAGATCAGCTAAAAATTGTGATCTAGGAATTTTCCTGTACTTCTGTTCAAATGTTTAAAGGTTTTGCAAGATGCCAAAGTACCTTTGCATAGTATGTCTACAAAAAGATTGATCACTCTTAAAAATCAGGCCCTAAATTCTTATTTTATAAATTTATACTTGAAATGATGTGCAATACATTTATAAGCTGAAATGTAGGTACCTTTTATCCGATAAGTACCTCATCTCATTTCTGGTTTCACCTTGGAACCATTCAGCTTTGTAGTCCTCTCGGCTAACTTGCTCTCTCGATGACATTCTTTTTGAGATAAGAAGCTCTACATAAAAACTATTGAAAAGATTATTGTGGTAATTCCATTGCCAGATTAATTTTTTTTTTTCATTTCTCTGGGATCTCAGTAAAATATAATTTAACATGTTTTGATATGACATGAAGCACAATACTGTGGGTGAGAAAAATATGGTAATCCTTCACCAAATTGCAAATTGCAAATATTTACAGTTAAGTTAAAATAGAAAAAATGTTCACATTTCTCTGATTGAAATAATCAATTAACATTTAATAATAGTTATGATTACTTATTCTGTGCAGTAAAATATTTGTTTTTAATTGATTTTTCCCTTATACTCAAATTTGCTGATTTTCATGGTATGGTTTAGGAAAAAAATTAGAACCATTGCGGTGATATTCATGGTTAGATACAGGTTTTTTAGACTTGTAGCTGAAACATTTTTAATATATAATTCTTTCTTTTTGGGTACCAAAGGTGTTTGTCATGGTGTAGAACATTTCAGCTACTTTATCAACCTTCACATTCAGAATAAATCTCTTAGTTTCTTAAGACTTTGTTCTACAGAGATGGTATAAATCAACATAGGTCCATTAAGTACAGTAGAATAAAACCAATTACATTAGTTGAAGTTCTGACTACTATGCCGTAAGCAAGGAGTTTCATTTAAGTTTTCAGGCATCCTCATTTTAAATTTTCCCTAAGATCCTCTCTGTGTTTCACAGTTAAATATCTAGAAGTAGGATTATGTCCCAACATCTATGAGAATACCTTTTATCTCGCTTTTCATGTGTAAACAGGTTTTGTAGGCCAAGTCATTCAGTTGTCCAGATGTTCAAGAGAGCCACCTTAAGAAAATAATTTCTCCTATCTGCTAGGTGTCAGTGGAAAGAAAGTGAAAGTGTAATTACAGCAAAACCAGCATTGTTCCAGGTTAGTTGAGGGCAGAATTTTATAACAATATTCCTTAATAAAATTATGCTAGGCTACAAGCTGATGTTCAGTCCTTTGCATCCTCTAAGGATGGTATAATCTGAAAGGGAAGAAGGTATAATGGAGTTCACTTAGAGAATTTTTCCATGCAGAACTAGCAAATGAATTATCATACGTTAATTTTTCATCTACAGCATTTAAACTTCCTTAAACTTTAAACCTGAGCATAATTTTCTATGTTACAAAGATAGGATACAAGATTTCCTTTCAGAAAAAAAAAGCAGCAACAGGTTAGCAGCTGGATCCTATAGCTCCCTCAGCACCTCAAAAATTCTTCTTTTCAGATACAGAGACCTTTGACATGTTTCAATTATACTGTCATGGACATATTTTTTCATAACCTTAGTTAATGATTTAGTATTATTTCCACAATCAGTAATTTCTCATTAAAAGTGGTTCTTCGGAACATTTTCCTAAAGAGGTGAGCACAACTATAGCTTAACCGAATGAAAACTCAGATAGATGTGCACAGTGGCAGGATATTTAAGTACATACAAGCTAAATATCCTCTGCTGACTCCATCTCCTGATTCCACCATGAGGAAAATGAGAAAAGAATCAAAGAAAGTTTTAGAAAAATGTGACAAGCACTTGTTTCATCCTCACAAGTTTTGAGTATAAGATACTGAATTTATGATGCTCTTTTGGGAACTGTTGTGCATTTTGAGGCAGTAATTTATAGGTTCAATTACACAGTAATGAAAAATGCAGTGTCCAAAATCTACTTCAGTATGAAGACTTTTTAAAGCCGAAGTCTATTATACAGTGTGATCTCAGTCCAATTAACACTGAACAGTGACTCTATTTTAATCAACAGCTTCCATCTGTTGGTCAGAACTGGTAAAATTTTATCTATTGAGCAGATTCATACACTTTGCACCTGCTTTTGTTAAAAAATGCACTCATAAAATATTACACATCTCATAATAAGGCCAGAACATGGAGAAGAGCCAGAAAGACTGTCAAATAAAACAAACCTCATTTTTTTGTGTCAGAACCCAGATGTGACCTCATTTTAATGTTGATTCAGATGCTTCAGTACATACAAAATACACATTAGCACTCCCTCTCCAACCTTCATTCAAAAATAACTTAATTACAAGAAATGAATTAATGCTAAAGCATAGAGAACCAAACTGCAGAGCCCAAGTAGCCAAACTTATGTTGGTTGGGATTTAGTGTCTGCCTAATGGTTGCCCTGGGGGCACAGGTCAGAGTCAAGTCTCCATCACATACAAACGAACCACATTAAAAGGCATTACTGTCAGCCCTGAGAGGTGTGTAAAAATATACTCCAATTTCAGACACTACAGACTGTCTTTCTTTTCTGTGCTTACTCAGTCTAGTTCATGTTTGTTCAACACAGTTCATGGTTTGGCTCCCTACATGTTACTGGGGAAAAAAATGTTGATAAAATCTATGAATTTTTATAAAATAGTTTTTTCCTGGTGAAAAGAGTCCCCTTACCATTTGTGACTCAGTACCTGGGACAGAGACTCGTAAGAATCATCATGACTTCAGGCTTCCAGTGAGTAAGAGGCTATTGTAAGGTCAGAAACGAGTCATAACAGACATTTTCAAACATCCCCACAACTGATGCCAAAATAGAAGAAATTAATTTCAGCATAGGGAGCCTATCAGATTCATGAATGTTCATAACCTGTGAAATACACAGGTTATCGTGTGGGGAAGCTGACGCTAGCAGTAGCAGCAGCAGAAGCAGTAGCAGTTGCCACGTGCCGAGAAGAGTCCAAGGCTTGGGAGGTCCCTGGGGAGCATCTGGGGAGGTTTCTGGCCCCCCAGCACCCTTTGGCTATGTGTAAGGAGGGACCAGACAGCAGGCAGTGGGTCTTGTGAGAGGGATGGGTGACAGTTGGGAGGTGCCAGTGGTCCCCTGCAGCCAGTTACCACTGGAAGCCGCATAGTTACTAGGGAGTGCTGTGACCAGGGCGAGCAAACGGGGAGTAAAGCCTGAGGGGAGTGGCGTGGCAGTCTGAGGAGGAGGGAGTGAGAAGGGCAGTGCTCTCTGCCACTGTCAGGTTGCTGCCTGCTCTGCTCACCCGCAGGCTTCGGCTCCTGCCCCGAGGGTCACCTCAGCTATCTGTTGGCTGTGCAAGCCTACCCAGCAGCTTGAGGTCGCCAGGGAATTTAAAGGGCTTGTTACGCAGTGTTTTGAGATGTCAGAAGCACAGTGGCAGAGACCAGGCAAGGGCTACGCTCTGCGGCAGCCAGTAATCATCTACCCAGCCAGGCTAGCCTGGGACAAGTGGAGGTGGCCACCCAGACAGAGCTTCCTATCAGGGAAGCTGCTTGTGGTGGAGGGCCGTAAAGTCTATGCCCCACACTCCTGGATGGAGGAGGGTGGAAGCTCTACCAGTGCAAGGTGTGCTCTGGTGGGGCCACTCAGTCAGGGCATGGGGGAGCTGCAGGAGGAATTCAGCAGGTTGTGCTGTATTAGGGAGAGGGAACAGGAACTGGAGTAGTATTCGAGGCATTGCAAGAAGAACTATTAGGGCCCTGTGGCACTGACCTCAAGGACTACCAGGCAAAGAGTGTCAACAGCAAACAGACAGCACCTTGGAGAATGTGACACCGTGGTCACCAGTAACTGATGGCGACAGGG
Organism: Harpia harpyja; assembly: GCF_026419915.1. NCBI lineage: Eukaryota > Metazoa > Chordata > Aves > Accipitriformes > Accipitridae > Harpia > Harpia harpyja. Next base: position 39,012,757 of record NC_068945.1, on the reverse strand, counting down.
TGTCACTTCTCCCCATTATGTACCAACCAGCAACAGATACGAAGTCTTGGCAGTGGATTAAGCCAATGAGCAAGACTCACGGGAAGAAACCAAAGGTGCAAGAGGAAGCAGTGAGTGCTAGTGGTGGGTGACTTTCTGCTGGGAGCCACTGAGGGACCCTTCTGCTGGCCAGATATACAGTCAAGGGAAGGAAGTTTGCTGCTTGCAGGGAGCCAAGATCCAGGATGTCACAGAGAGACTGCCACAACTGTTAAGAAGCACAGACTACTATTCCCTACTTCTTCTCCATGTGGGCACCAATGACACAGTACTGCATAACCTGGACAAGATCAAGCAGGGCTCAGTGCCCTGGGGGCACAAGTGAAGGTGACAGGGGCACAAGTGAAGGGGACAGGGCCCCAAGTGATCTTCTTTTCTGTCTTGCCAGTCAGAGCTGGGCATGTGGGCAGAAGTCAACACATCATGCAGATCAACACCTGGTGTCGTCAGAGCTTTGGCTTCTATGGCCATGGGATGTTCTTCAACAAATACAGATTACTGGGGAGAGGTGGGGTCCACCTGTCTAGAAGAGGAAGGAGAATCTTCTCTGGCAGATTGGCTGACTTGGTGACAAGGGATCTGTTGACAGCTGACATGGAAATGGCTGAGGTACTCCACAACTTTTTTGTCCCAGTTTTCACTGGCAATTGCTTTTTCCACATCTCTTGAATCCCAAGGCAGGGACTAGGGGCGAATGAAGACCCAGCCATAACAGGAGAAGATCAAGTTTGAGATTATCTGAGGAACTTGAACATATACAAGTCCATGGGACTTGATGACATGCAACTCAGGGTCCTGAGGGAACTGGCAGATGTAGTCGCTAAGCCACTTTCCATCATATTTTAAAAGTCATGGCAGTCAGGCAAAGTCCACAGTGACTGGAAAAGGGAAACATCAAGGATATTTTTAAATAGGGTAAAAAGGAGGGCCCTGGGACTTACCAATCAGTCAGCCTCCCCTCTTTGCCCAGTAAAATCATGGAATAGATCATTCTGGAAGCTATGTAAAGGCATATGAATGACAGGGAGGTGATTAGAGACAGCTAACATGACTTCACTAAGGGTAAATCATGCTTTACTAATCTGGTGGCCTTCTATGATGTAGTGACTGCATTAGTTGATAAGGGATTAGCAAGTGATGTCATCTACCTTGACTTCTGTAAGGCCTTTGACACAGTCCCACACAACATCCTTGTCTCTAAATTGGAGAGATATACATCTGATGGATGGACTATTTGATGGATAAGGAATTGGCTGGATGGCTGCATCCAAAGAGTTGCAGTCAAAGGCTCTATGTGCAAATAGAGATCAGTAACATGTGGTGTCCCTTAGGGGTCCATACTGGGACTGGTACTGTACAATATCTTTATTAATGACACAGATACAGCAAGTTCATGGATGACACCAAGCTGAGTAGTGCAGCTGATTCGCAAGAGGGAAGGGATGCCATCCAGAGGGACCTTGACAGGCATAAGGAGTGGGAACCTCATAAAGTTCAACAAGACCAAGTGCAAGGTCCTGCACTTGGGTCAGGGCAGTCACCAGTATCTGTACGGACTGGGTGATGAGTGGATTGAGAGCAGTACTGCAGAGAAGGACTTGGGGGTATTCGTATATGAAAAATTAGATACGAGCCGGCAGTGTGCTCTTGCAGCCCAAAAAGCCAATCATATCCTGGGCTACATCAAAAAATACATCCAGCTCTGGGGCCCCCAGCACAAGAAATACATGGACCTGTTAGAGCAGGTCCAGAGGAGAGCCACAAAAATAATCAGAGGGATGGAACACCTCTCCTGTAGAGAGAGGCTGAGAGAGTTGGGTTTTTTCAGCCTGGAGAAGAGAAGGCTCTGGGAAGACCTTATTGTGGCCTTTCAATACTTAAAGGGGGCTTATAAGAAAGATGGAGGTAAACTTTTTGCCAGGGCCTGTAATGATAGGACAAGGGATGATGGCTTTAAACTGAAAGAGGGTAGATATAGATTACATATAAGGAAGAAGTTCCTCACCGTGAGGGTGGTGAGGCACTGAAGGAACAGGTTGCCCAGAGAGGTTGTAGCTGCCCCATCCCTGGCAGTGTTCAAGGCCAGGTTGGATGGGGCTTTGAGCAACCTGGTCTAGTGGAAGGTGTCCCTGCCCATGGCAGGGGGGTTGGAGCTAGGTGATCTTTAAGGGTCCCTTCCAACACAAACTATTCTATGATTCTGTGATTCTATGAAATAACAGAGACGTGGAAATATAATGAATGGTTGAAAGAAAATGAAAGCTGCCATAAAACTGTCTTTTTATTTTCCACAACCCCTTATTGTCTGACATTCATTTACATTCTTCTGACACAAACTTGTTAAAGCTTTAAATTGACAAAAATAGAAAAAGACGAATTTTTCCCCACCCAGAGTCAATGTAATCATTACAGAAAAGAGTACTAATGCAGTTTTATACCAGTAGATATGAATTCAGATTGAGACAATAGTTATTCTCCTGTATAAGTTCGTAGTGTTAACGTGAAAATTGTACTATTGTAAAGGAAATTAAGTATAACATTTTTCTTTACTTTGGGCATGTTTCTTTTACTGTTTTCAGTTACTAAGTGAAGTTGTCTGTAAAAAAATAAAGAAAACAAAGAAAGAATTGACAGAATATAGTGAAGATTCAGGCTATTTATAGAGTGCTTTAATAAGCTTTGAAAATGGCTCAAATTTCCTCTTGAATTTTTTACTAAGCAACATACTCATCATATACATATCAGGCATAAAAACATTCAGAAAATGTCCATTATTTATCCCATTATATAATTGATTGTCTACTCATTAATTTATTAATAATTCAGCTATGCTTAACCTATTTATGCATCTAAGAAAAAATGAGAAGAAAAATAAAACCTTACCTTTCCTTTTAGAAGAGGATTCATGGATCATTGCTGTCAGCAGGGTTATTTCCACTGCCTTCCATTCATTTGAAGTGAGAACCTAAAAACAGTTCTGAGGTTTCTGAGCCTTCTTGAGCCAAATGTACTGAACCTTGATTATGACACCTGAATACAAGATAATTCTCTATTGTATTCCATTGCTAAGAAACAAAAGAATAGAATTAAGACTCCGTGAACTTCCTAAGGAAGAATGGAATCCATGAAAATTACCGGTTTTGTTCCCAGAACTATTGACAAATTTAGGGTGAATTCACTGTATAACTTTGACAAGGGGAAAAATCAGTGTAATACTAAAGAGAACCATTGGCAGAAGAGGTCATCTATGGTAGCTGGTACTATGGATGGCATTACATCAGTAAGAGAGTCTGCACTTGAAAACACAATGCAGTCTAGTACTTTTAGGAAATAAGTCTAAAATCTCTGCTGCCAGAAATGAGAATGACATTAATTCTTCCATTTTGGGGGTGAGTATTCTAGCCACTCTGGGACAACATTAGTTGAGTAAATCAGACATTTTATTTAGGCCTTTGTGGTCCACCCTCCCCTGGAGCCTTCCTTGAGCCTTCTCCCACTCCTGCCCATAGCTCAGGAACCCATTTCAACTCAGTCTGCAGCCACCAGTCCCTGCCTGCCCCATGAGCAGCTCCTGCAACTCCCAGAACCCAGCCCATGGGCATCCACCAGCCCTCCCTGCACCCTGGTGCACACTGTCAGCATTTGAGAAAGCTGTCTTGCCAGCTTAGGAATTCAAGTGGAAAAAGGCTGCTGTGAATCACGTGAAATTAATTAAACCTTAGTCTGGCAGGTTGTCAGAAACACTGGGACAGATATTCAGTTATTTGTTCAGACTGTATTTAGGCTTCTACAATAACAATAAATAGATTTTAAGGGAATATATGGGCATGCCAGTTGGAAAATAAGGAGTTTAGAAAGCAAGGGCATTTAGCTTAATGGTAATGAATTTAACTCACACAAGTACAGACCGCATCGTTTGGAGAGATCACTATAACTAAAGAAATAGCAACGCTGCAGATACAGTTCCTCATTTTCTGAGGGGAATAATTTCTTTCCTAGCAAGGAAAGGGAATAAGGAGTGGGATAAAATCACATTCTCTGGTTTAAAGACTCTGAACACCAGCTGTATACCCCAACTCTTTTTAATTTTACTCTCAACATCTTCCCACTGTCATCTAGCATTACTTTAGACCAGTTCTAAGTATGTTGGTGAAGATGAATTGCTAATGATGGATTTTTACTTGTATTGGACTTGTTTGATATTATGCAATCCAGGAGCAGTAACGCTGAGGTTAGAGCTGTTAGAAGAAAGAAAAAGTTAGCACAAAAGTTAATACAGTCCATCTTATGAAAATGTCTTGTAGACAACAATCAGAGGAGGAAAAAGTAAGTGTTCTCTCTCATAGTTTGCTAAATCGTCTTGGTAAATATCTCACTGCAGTGTCTTAGGCTGATATAAATCAGGTGGTGACTTCATCTGCCTGACATGAAAGTATTCAGGTGTTTGGAGGAATCTTTTCTGTTTGGTTCTTATAGAGTCTCAGGAACTATGAAATTATGTTTTCCTCTTACTTGAAGCACATAAAAAGTACTACACGGTAAACTTTCAATTACTTAGTCCCATGACTTTGTAAAGTTAAGTAAGGCAGGGGCAGAACTACGATAGACCTTCATATCTCTGTTTTTTCATCATAGCAGCTGAAACATAATAATGATATAAGTGACCAATAATATGTGAGGGATGGCAGCTGACATGTCAGTCAGCAAACTCCTGGACCTGTTTCTTCCACTACAAATGCTGGCAGTTAAATGAATCCTAGAAGGACTAAGAATAGGCAACTGTCAGACTGTCCAAATTATCCTCAGCACAAACTTCATAATGGACAAAACAGGCCCAGGTACTTGCTGCATTTGAGAGATCAGCTTTCAATCTTATCATGACTAAACACCAGTTATCCAGACATACTTTTCCAAGCCAAGGTTTTTGTAAGGTATCCTTTATACATACACTGTGTAGATGTCATGTGCATACATGTGTGGATGAATGTGCATAAAGAATATCTAGAGTACTTCTTTGTCCAAAGAAGCATAGCTGAAAAGGCTGCGTAGACACAGTTGTGGTCTGGACATACACAAGACATTTCTAAAGCTTCTGACTTTGAAATGCCTATCCACTGTCATCAACTAAAAGAGCACATAGGGAAGTATGCTTATGTCTTGGGATGGGATGAATTCAAAAATTCTCAATTATGAAGCAGAAGATGATTTAAATAGCCACTCTCTTTTGGTCTAATCCGGTAAATGAATTTCTTTGGACCCTGAGTCTGATGTGCTAAGTACTGTACAGGAAATGAAAGGCAGGTTTTCTCAGTGACTCTGAAAAACTGTAGTTAGAATTTTACGTGGAGAAATAGTTAGACATGCAAATAAGACCAGGTTAATCAGCACTCATTTTTCAGGAATAGCACACAATGATGTGTGCTCTACTGAAAGCTGTGTATTGTAATGAGCAGAGATCTTACTTAAGAGATCTTTGGAGGCTATGAGTATGAATCAAATGTAAAAAAGGCAGTACCAGATGAAAAATAGAAGTCATGATCAGGTGAAGATGAAAAATGTCATGGAAGTCTCCCTAAAAAAAACCATTTTAAATGTCAGTAGTACAGACATTTAGACTAAGAGAAAAATTTATCCTGACCATAGTGGCAGAAGAAATGCATAGGCTAAAAAAAATGAAATAAGTGTCTTCTTTCTTTGCCTTATTTTTTAAGACATATGCCCTACCACATTTTGGGGAACACCTTGTAATCCCAAAATCACAGAAAAGGAAGTGTTAAGTGTGTTTGAACAACGAATCAATTCTCTCAGGAACATCATAAATTTACTCAGAATTGCCAGCCTAATAGATTACAACAACACATCGAGTAGCACACAAGAAAATTTACCTGGCACAAAGGCAAATTTTTGTTACAACAGAGTTATTTGTTATGACAAACAGTCTTCTCTACTGACAGATATAAAGTTACACTCTCTCCTAAATCCTAGAAGAAAATACCTTTTTGATACTATATTATCATCATTCTTTCTACTATTACTGTTTGTTTATTATTTATCATAGTACCTGTGGACCTTCTTCATAATCAGATCTCTGACTTTGCAGAGCACTATGCAAGCACAAAACACCAAAAGCTACTGTTCCATAGAACTAGTAGTTTTTATAACTCATCTAAGCAGAAAGAGAGAAGCTCTTGTCCTCTTTGCACAGTAAGACAGAACATGAAAAGGTGACCCCACTTGTTTAGCTGTGCCAGAAACTTCCATCCAAAACTGCTGAGCTTCTGCCCCACTTTCCAGCCAAACCCCAGCTCATCCCACTTGTTGCAGTCCAGACTCATGTCTTCCACACCAGGAATCTCATAACATCATTGATATAAAACATGAATAAGCTGTAGTGAACATGGCTTACTTTTTTTATTACTTAAATATCTCTGTGCCTTTCAATTCTCCATATTATAAACATGCTTTACCATCGGCACATGACACAGCTATTTTCTTTTCAAAAAGGCATATATCCAGTATCTAAAAATCTTCCTGTATTTTTCACATACCACTGATAACTTATTGTCATCCAGAGGCACAATTCACTGGATGGCAGTTAAACAGCAAAGCGTTTGGCCACATTGTCTGTCTGCCACATCTAGGACCTGCATCTTCTAGGAGCATATCCAAAGTCAGAAATTTACTCAGAATTTTTAGGGTATGCCAGAATTTCTAGCCTGTGATTTTTAGGGCACGCCTTCTTTGACAGAGTAGTCACAAAGTGCCCGACAGTAGTAGTAACTAGCTAATCCAATATGTTATTATTGTAACAGAATCACTGATTTTCTATGGATAGAAGCTTTAGATGTGTGTATTCGTGTCCCCTAAAGATCATACATGCCTGTGCAAACCTGCCTATGGCAGTTTCGTTCTGCCCTATATCTCTTCCACCCTTTCTAGTACGTATCCTCCCCCACTCCTTGACTTTCATATGTCTCCTTTCCACTCATAATACTTATACAAGGAAATCCACTCAGGATATTTTGGTGAATTAAAATTTGCTTCACATTAATGTGAATAAAGAATAAAGCTTAAATTAATCATTTATTCTGCAGTATTTAATGACTTACAGCTAACAATCTTGCATTACAACTAACAGGTAAAGGTCAGTTTGCATGATTCCCTGTTAATTTGTTTTCATTTAAACTAATTTACTTCGAATTTGTACAGCGTTGGTTCCCTAAGGGAATACAGCAAAAACTATGACCTGATGACAGGCAGAACCATTAAATTATAACAGAATTATTAATAAAAGAGTCTTTCTGCAATTTGTTAAAAATCTTGGGAGATATTAGCAACTTATTTATGTAAGATATGGAAAGTACATCTGTAATATAATTGCATATAAATTAAAAATTTGCCTAGGGAGACTGTACAGTGGTCATAGTTTTAAAATGATTGACAGATACATTAACATTGCTTGCCCCAGGAGAAAGATAATGAATTCCATGTTTTGCCTTTTTTTCCCATTTCCAAGGACAATGTTAGTGTGTTCTTTTGTTTGTGATGCTTAACATTGTCATAATTAGTTGACTACAAAATGCAGTCACTTACAATACTGGTCTTGTTAATAGCTAATTGGGTTACTGTGACTTTCCTTTAGCCTAGGAGACACAGAGCTAGGAAAAAGAATGGGAAACAGTCTCAAGAAACAGAAAGAAATTTGTTTCAAGAACATGCAGAAAAGATATTTTAAGTTTCATTCGATCTTCATTAGGATGTAGCTTCTTCACTTGTGGACTGGAAAACCAGAGACATTCTTTAATATGCTTTTTAAATTAGATGTCCTTGTTCTTTGGTTTATTTATTGCAACATGAGCAGTAATGCATTCATTAAAAAAGCTTTGCCAGCAAATGATCTGACCTAGATGATCTGACTTAGATCATGTTGTAACCACTTGAAGGCTATCATCGATTTATAGAGTTTTGCATGACTGTAGCATGGGAATCACAGGTGGCCAAAAGTAGCCAGAATTGGTAGCCCAAAGCACTCTTTTATTTTCCATTAACAACAGAAACTGACATATTTCCATCCCGCTTACCCATTGGGCTACACAGACATTTTGTTCCCTTTGTTAAAATATATTATTTTTTTGTTAATAAAGTCATATTTGGGCATATTATTAGATGTCACATCATATAACAGTGACAGGTTATTCCCATCTCTACTGAAAAATGTATGTAGTGATTAACACTGTTCATAGTAACAGAACAGGATGCGGTGCAGTGTAGTGGGAAGAGCAGGAAAATAACAGTCAAGAGAACTGGCATCTAATTACTTGGAACTCACACACCTTGAAATGTTGCCTAAATCCCTTTTTCTTTTTCCTTTTCTGAAAAGTGATGTTAATTCCATTAATACAACAATACCCTACATAGTAAGATTGTAATAAATTTTCTGATAAAATTTCTCAGAAATGTTAAAAATGTCAAACATGATATACTTGATTTCCTCTTTTATCACATGCTTATAGAAACCAGCATAAACTTGTTTTCCAACGTTCCGATCCAAAGTGTACTGCAAGTAATGAGAAATCTTTCATTCTAGCTTGTCTTTAAACATGCATATCTTGCCCATTTTGTCATAAAAACCCATTAGTGATAGGTCCTAAATTTAATTATAAAACAACTTAATAGCCAAAGTAATCTACTAACCATTAGAATAATAGCCTGTCAAATCTAAATATTGGGAACATCCCATAAAAGATGGATTATCTAATAAACAGCTAATTAAACATTAGTGGCTGTGAGACCTGGCTGGATGTGTGTTTCTATTCTTGTCTCATAATGTTAATGGACTTTATGAACAGAATTGTGTTAAATATGAAATTTTTTTATGGAATTTAATTGGTGGAGTGTTCTAGCAATACTTCTCACATACAAGAGAGTTGTTAGCGTATTTCAGGTTTTCTCTCTCTGACACAACACATGCCAGGAAAATTTATGTTATTTATCTCTCTGGAGCCACGAAGAGAAGAAACTTTTTTTTCTTTTGTACCAAGCTCGGCGCTATGAATCTGTTCCCCAGCACAACAAAAGCTGCTATAGTAGGGAAGGCCTGCGGGAACACTTACATGAGCTGACATCTGGTGGGACTTCACTCTAGCTTACTAGCATCACCTGAGAGTGTGTCATTGTGCAGAACTCCTCACCATCTAACTTAGTTGATTAATTTCAAATTCAGACCTTCTTCAGTAAATGATTTTGTGCCTGATTACCTACACTCTGTTTAATTCAATATCTTGTGTCCTTCAAGGGGCAATAGAAAATGTTCACAAAAACATCGTCGCCCATCACTACCCACAACCAGTAGGGCACTATGGCAAAATATGTCCCCATGAATTTTTGTCCTAATCCAACTTAGGTTTAATTTATATGACTCGTAATCATTATAAACTTTTAATATTCCTTTTAATTTTTCTCATTTCATGTCTCCCAACACCATCCTGGACAATGAACTCCACAGTCTTAATATATTCACTGGAAAAATGTATATCCTCTTGCTTTTACATTATTAGGCATACAGATACTCCTACTTTACTGTTTTTCATGTCATTAAGGACTGACTTTTCCAGAGAGGGAACATTTTTAAGATGGTAAATAAACAGTAAAATTATACAAATAGCTTTTTTATGGAACTACAATGAAGATATTCATTTTCTGTCAACAGTGCACAGCTATCTACAACAGGCAGCTTTATGTCTACAGTACAGACCTACAATAGACAGTATTTATACTACAAATACTTGAAATTCAGTACTGTAAATACTGCTTCCTTTGTTATCTTTCAAATAAGTCTGTTTTTTTCTGTATCACTTAACTAGTATACATATTTAAACAACAAAACAAAGTTTATATTTCTCTAAAATTGTTCAGAAAATAGAAAGTACATAAGTAAAGTAATTTCATAATATGTGTTTAGAGGCCACATGGGGTTTTTTCATAGTTTTGGGTATCAAATTATTACAGCAATTTTTACTATGTTGCACTCTTCAAATGCATCACTGAAGAAGAGTAAATCATGTTGATCAAAGTAAAAAGAGAGGATGGGTAAAAGCTGTTCAACAGAGGTAGAAACAAAACAGTTTCCATCATGATTTTTTGCACACTGTTAAAAAACTACATGTCTCCATTGAGAAGTGTTTCTTCTCTTTCCTTGGATTTGGGTACTTACTTTTACAGCCTCACTCTTCGTTTTGATGATGGATGAGATTTCCAGCTGTAATAACCCAAAGAGGCTTTTAAAGCAAGTCATTTCATCTTTAAGATATATCTGCCTTAAATTATTCATCTTTCCTTTCATACCTGTGTGCTTTATTCCAAAAGGTGAATAAGTTTTATTTAGAGATGCCTCACAAATCTTATCCTGCTTCACATGTCCTGCTAAAGAAAGCTCAGCCTTGATTCCCAATTTAAGTCTTTTTCACAACAGGACTTCAGAGAATGGACAGGCTGGTAATACCCTTAGCATTCACATGGCAAGTCCAGGATAAGAGGGGGATCAGGCCCAGTCAGCATGGGTTTACGAAAGGCAGGTCCTGCTTGACCAACCTGATCTCCTTCTATGACCGGGTGACCCGCCTAGTGGATGAGGGAAAGGCTGTCGATGTTATTTTCCTGGACTTCAGCAAGGCCTTTGACACTGTCTCTCATGGCATACTCCTTGAGAAGCTGGCGTCTTGTGGCCTGGATAAGTGCACTATTCACTGGGTGAAAAACTGGCTGGATGGCCGAGCCCAGAGGGTTGTGGTGAATGGGGTGAAATCCAGTTGGCGGCGGGTCACAAGAGGTGTTCCCCAGGGCTCGGTGTTGGGCCCTGTTCTGTTTAATGTCTTTATTGATGATTTGGATGAGGGGATTGAGTGCACCCTCAGCAAGTTTGCAGATGACACCAAGTTGGGAGGCAGGGTCGATCTGCTTGAGGGTAGGGAGGCTCTACAGAGGGATCTGGACAGGCTGGATCGATGGGCTGAGGCCAGTCGTATGAAGTTTAACAAGGCCAAGTGCCGGGTCCTGCACTTTGGTCATGGCAACCCCATGCAGCGCTACAGGCTTGGGGAAGAGTGGCTGGAAAGCTGCCCGGCAGAGAAAGACCTGGGGGTGCTGGTCGACAGCCGGCTGAATATGAGCCAGCAGTGTGCCCAGGTGACCAAGAAGGCCAACGGCATCCTGGCCTGTATCAGAGATGGTGTGGCCAGCAGGAGCAGGGAGGTGGTTGTTCCCCTGTACTGGGCACTGGTGAGGCCGCACCTCGAGTCCTGTGTTCAGTTTTGGGTCCCTCACTACAGGAAAGACATTGAGGTGCTGGAGCGTGTCCAGAGAAGGGCAACCAAGTTGGTGAGGGGCCTGGAGCACAAGTCTTATGAGGAGCAGCTGAAGGATCTGGGGTTGTTCAGTCTAGAAAAGAGGAGGCTGAGGGGAGACCTTGTGGGATACTTGGAAAGTAATGGACACATAGTGAACAATCCAGGCACGATGGACCTGATTAACTTGTGAACCAAGGATGCTTTGCAGGCAACAGGCCTCAAAGACGCTTTGTAGGCAGCAGGCCTCAAGGATGCTTTGCAAGCAGCTGGCCTCAAGGACGCTTTGTTAAGGATAATTGTTGTTACAATTTTGATGGAGCAAGCACAAAAAAGCAGGACAAAGTTGGGCCTATGTGACGGAAAGGAGGACACAGAACAGGGTACAGGCGGGGGGAATCATTCGCGTGATCAGAAAGTCTTATCCAATCAAACTATTGCTTTAGGCGTGTGGACAGCACATGCTAACCAATCTTTAATCAGCTTATGCGTGATCGGGAACCAAAATGAGTATATAAACTGAGCTATTAGGGCAATAAAGTGGCATCTGCTTGATCACATTGATTGTGCGCAGTGTCCGTGACTTCCGCATCAACAAGACCTTATCGCTCTCTACAACTACCTGAAAGGGGGTTGTAGTGAGGTGGGTGTTGGTCTCTTCTGTCAGGTGGCTGGAGATAGGACAAGAGGAAATGGCCTCAAGTTGAGGCAAGGGAGATTTAGGTTAGATATTAGGAAAAATTTTTTTACTGAGAGGGTTGTCAAACATTGGAATGGGCTGCCCAGGGAAGTGGTTGATTCACCATCCCTGGAGGTATTCAAAAAGCAAGTGGACAGGGTACTCCAGGACATGGTTTAGGGGGCATGGTTAATGGTTGGACTCGATGATCTTGAAGGTCTTTTCCAACTGAAATGATTCTATGATTCTATGAATATTTCCATCATAAAGACCACAAATAGCTGGCATTTTCTGCACAGTTTCTGGTAAACTGGTGAGGTAGACTTGGGTAGGTCAGGTCAGATTGAGAATTGGTTAGACTTATGGAACTGCATAATGAAAATGAGAAGAGACCTTAGCCTCTAATATAGTAATTTTGGGCCATTAGAGTGAATGACAGATAGCTGTCCAGCATTCATTTCCTTGACCCAGCTAGGTGCTCAGCCTGCTCATGTGTCATGACCACTCTTTCCAGGAAGTCCTTCTGCACTTCTGAGTTGCAGAATTCAGGTACTCTATTTGTTTTTCTTTTTTTAAGCCTGTACAATTACAGACACTTTCATGTTTTAAATCCCTATCTACTTCCAGAATACTACCACCTCATTGATATATGCACTGAATTTGGTAAAGCAAAAGACATTTGTAAGGGAGCCTGGAAGCATAAATGAAATTTAAAAACCCAAGCTAAATTAATATAAAGCGTGACAACTTAGCATTTGGTAAGAGCAAGGTTCTTTTAGAGCCCAAGACTTTGACAAAGCTTTTGAGGAGGAAGAGACAAAAACAGTTAGGAGGGGATTTATCAAAGGTAGGCCAAAGGGATACAGGTGAGCTAATTAAGTATTTCAACAGAAGCTAAACTGATTTTCTCATTTACTCTACTGCAATTGCTATAAGCTGCCACCTAGAGTTTGCAGAGAGTACCAACTGAATACCGAGGTGAATTTTTACTATACCACCCTGTCTTCACCATTCCCATTCATAAAATACAGACCAAATATTGTAGGCTTTATTTATTTATAAAAGCCTTACTAAGCATTCATTAAATATTTCAGGTTTTTACCAGTTAAGCCTCAGGCAGAAAATAATTATAGAAAACATCTTGTTTGGAGGCAATTTTCAATTTAAAATTCTAGAGGAAATTACAAATCATAGGTAGAGATTTTCAAAAGCTGAGAATTGAAATCAACTATTACCCCTCCATTCACACAACAGCAATGGTGGTGATCTGGCCAAATACTTCAACTGATTCTGTGAAGTTCAATAAGAAGTCTTTGCTTCTTTAAAAAGTGAAACATACATTACACAAAGCATATCTACCTCAGGAATCCTATGGCAAATATAGTGGAGCCTGGAAGAGTATTAGGGAAAGTTTCACATACCCTGACCCCATTCACATTCTTCCCTTGACATTTGCTTACAGCACAGACAGAATATCAAGCAGACAGACCTTTGCTTTCATATTGTTATTGATGTTCTTATGTTCCTATCATGAGACAAGCTTTTTCTGGCTTTACTTTTTGATCTGTACTGAAGTGCCATATTCTTAAACGGTGTTTCTGCAAAGTTCTTTGTAAACAATTGTTATTGTAACATACAATACTCTAGAGTTTATGCTGATGTGGAGATTGTGACTGAAATCAGGTTAAAATGGAAAGAATAATGGAAAGACTTCACTAATCTTCATAAGCTTCTATTTAAACAGCAGTGGTTGTTATGGTATGTAGTTTTACTTCTGAATTTGTGGAATGGAAAAATTCTTTTGTTCCACCAACTTTCAACATGATTTAAACTCACAATTCAAAATGGGACATAAGGAGAGATTCAGAGTGCCAGTTTTCGTAAATAAACCATATCATGGAAAGTTTAGTTATCTAATTCTGAAATAAATGAAGTAGAATGGCTATATACTACTAGTGAACTAACTCCAGAGAAACAAGGTTGCTTCAGTGAGTTACAGTACATCCCCCCAGACTCCCGTATCAACCCAAAGAGCAGTGCAAGGACAGAAACAAACATCCAGAGATGGGCAAGATTTTCTAAATGAAATGTGTATTTCAATCAGTGAAGATTATACTAAGGTATCTAGCTATGCAATATATTTTTAACAAATGACATTGTTAAATCAAGGCTTTCACAAAGATATTCTATAGCTCTATAGTAGCTATGGGCTTCAGGAAAAAAATTATCATCAAAACTTTCTGTCTTGTGTTTTATAGAGTATATTTTATGGATTATCAAAACAATCCTTTTAGGAGTTGGTGTTTAGGAATGTACTATCATTAGTAGTTATATTTAGGTAAGAGGATACTAAAACCCAAAATGTATATCCTTTAGCGCACACCAATAGCAAGAATCTTCACCTAATCGGTCACTTCATGAGAAAGGATGAAGGCTAACGCAATGCTAAGGAAGCTTGTGATACTTTAATTTTAATTGGAGCTGACACTTAAGACCTCCTGAGTTCTGTTTGTTGTCTCATACACAGTATTACGATTGCAATTTACTGCATTTTCCTGAAGCAAGAAGCTTATGTAACAACTCTGAAAAACCGAGTTGCATTCCTGAGTGAGGCTGAAGATTAAACAGTGGAGGTACAGCCACAGTGAAGGGTGAGCAGCAGCTCTGCAAAGCGAGGACTCATGCAGTGCTCGCAGAATATGTCAACAGGCTACAATGCCACTGGTTACAGGGAAAGATCTGTCACCAAAAAAAAGGGGTTGATGGGGTTTTTTTGCTCATATTTATTTTCAGCAATGTATTTACTGTTCTGGATATGCACTAATTATTATTTTGTCTAATTCTGTAGCAAACAGCCCATAGAATGTAAAGATTTTTACATAGTCAATTCATGGATTTCTAAGAATATGATTTTTTAAAGTTTTGCTGTAGCTAATAACAGAGTCATCTTAACCTAATTTTTAAAATTAAAAATTAAAAAAACTTTTAATATCAGCTAAAAAAAAATTAAGACTGCACAAAAAGAATCCAGAAAGCTGAGAAATCCATTGATACTAGTGAACGGTGTTTGAAAGTTGACCCAAGAGTTAGGAGCACCTATCAACATTGACAAAGTACCCTGGAGTAAACTGTTTAGAACTTTATTATAGCATTTTTACAGGACCCATAAACGCCTTTCCAAATACCTTCCACAATATGTTTGCTTCACGTTACCTATAAAGCTAAAGTAATTTATAAGTCTGCCACTTCTCTGTAAATTGATGTTATGAGTGGCTTAAATTTGCCTGATGCTGTGGGAAAAAGTCATTGAATTTTATGTTATCTATTTTCTGGATGAGCACATCTGCCAAAATAGGTTGCTCCAATGAGTTAATATAGCTTTCAGACAACTGAGGGTTGCCATTGAACACCTTTAATTTTGAGATGGACTTCACTCAAAAATTGAGGCTACTGAAGAGGAAATGGGTTAAGTCATTTAAATGTTACTCTGCACACTTCTACATTCTCTGATAAGCATTTTTAAAGTTGTCTATTAAGGGAGAAAAATTGAACACAGCCAAATGTGTAAAATAAAAATAGGAACAAAAATAACCCTACGTAATTCCACTGAAATCAGGTGGCTCCTGGGCTATGAACTACTCACCAATGTCCATTTAACCAGTCATGAGAAGAGTGCAACATTGGGACCTGAGTAAAACCCGTTTTGGAGGTAACAGAGAACAAAGAACAAGTATACAGCATGTGCAAAACATTATATATAGTGAATGTGGATGTGAATTTGGATGTACTGCGCACTTGCAAGCCTATAAATAAAGTGTAAAGCATGTCAGCAAAAATGATGCAAGGCAGATCCTAGAGTGGGGAGAAAGAAACCATCAACACAACATCATCCTCATCCCTCTGAAGGACCTGGGACGCCAAAGGTTTGCCATAACCCTCCCTCCCAGACTGAAACCATTGATCCTAAGTGCCAGAGGGGCAGTGGGTGACTGTAATAGCAGGATGAATTCCAGAGCAGATATGTCACCTTACCTGTATAAAACGTAAGTGTTAGCATAATGATAACTGGTCTAACAGCAATTGTTTGGTTAGATTATTAAGACTTTACTTAGACTAACAATAAATTCCTCCTTTGCATGCACAATGTGCTCCTTTTGGCTATAACAAGAGTCTGACTGTAACAGACTGGTTGGAATTGAGGCAACCCATTCTGTAACTTGGATTCAGCAAATTCATAATGTATTATTACAACACTTTGAACTAGAAAAAGCACACAATAACAGTTATTTTGTGTGTGTGCACAAAATAACAGTAAATTGGGGGGGGGGCTACAGAGCACCACATGGGAGCTAGAGAAGACCTGAGAAAGGTGCCTTGTATTATTAACGCAGCATTCCATTTGAGGCAGAGGTAGCTCCAAGCAGTGGGAGCCCAGGCCACACTACATTACTTGGCCTGGGGGCCGGGACTCATTCCCTGGATGAGTGTAGGGGCAATGTACTACATTTAGAGATGTTCTTGTCATCCAAGATGCCTATATTGGCACAGTAAGAAAACCTACCTTTTTATTTTCAGATTCAGATCTCTTTATCCTGTCTTTTGACTATTCCAATTTTAAGTTCCTGTGAGAATAGGCTGTACTGCAGTATCCTTGGCACTCGGGACGCTACTGACATCTAAACAATGACAATGAAAATATGACAGTTTGACTGAGCCTTCCCTCTAAAATGCCACATCATTCCTATCATTAGCTCTTTTTCATCACTTTCTTGCTTTTGTTTTTCAAAGCATGCTGCTGAGAGTTTAGCAGATTTTGTAAATGGAAGATGACAATCATGAAATCAAATCAAGCAGGTAATAAAAATACCATGGCCACATAAGAAAATACAGAGACTGCAGTTCAAATATATTTTTTGAATGCAGACTTTTTATTGTAAATCAATAACGTTATAAGAAGACTGGTATGGAATCTGGAAAAAAAAAAAAAACAAAACAGAAACAAGAATCAGACTTCCATGTTCTGATTCTGCTTGTCAATATCTATGAGGTTTTTGTCATAGGAGTGGGATGGATTCCATTTTTTTTTTTTAAACCTTGACTTTTCAAAGGTTTTAAAGAGTAATTTCTACAAAACCCAGGGACTTTGTCAGTGCTACTGAATATTTTTTCATGGTCTTTTTGTATCTTCTTTTTATTTGCTGTTTAAAAATTCTTGTAAATCTAAACCTATTGCTTCCTTCCTTGTGCATTCTGCATCCTATGCATTTTCATTTTATGTTATATCCATTACTGACTGGTTCTTGCTATTTTATGTATCTGAATATTTTCCTATACATTTAGAGAGTTATAGTATATGTATTACATAGAATAATTCACTTTCCATTTAAATGAAATCCACATAATGGTACTTTCCATTAACAGTTATGTTATGCCCACTAATTTATAGATAGAAGTACAAATTTGTTATAAGTAACAGTTACAGGGAATATTTTCTCAAAAACAACTTCTGTCTAGTTAGTTATCATACAGGACAAGTAGCAATTTTCATCTTCTTTTGACTTTCTAAGCTTTTTTGGTTTTGTCAATTGCCCGAAACACAGAGAATTGCATTGCTATTATTAAGCTACTGTAATTGGTCCAACTCATTTTCACTTGTGGTCAGACCTTGAAGGGAGGAAATCATTATAAATTCTTCTTCAGTGCATCTCTCCATCATCATTGTTTAGCAGGGAGCTGGATTTACTTCCAGAAGCATGAGCCGCAGGCTTTTAAGCATACATGGAGGTCTCCGCCACGTACTTAATGGAGCTGCACTGCAAAAAACTCTTTTTTACACAACTTCTATAAGGATCCCAGGGGAAAGGGAAAGGGCAAAAGAAAAGATAATACAGTTGATTGGAGTAGTATTTGTGAAGGAAGAGGCCTACAATATACCTTCCTAATTAACTGTTAAAAAGTTAGAAGGAGAACCAGGAAAATACCATTTCGTGGAAATTAAGGCAAGATCTTGGGAGGAAGAGAATAATCTTTTATGGTTAAGGTAGAGCAGGAGCCCAAAACAGAAAGACATAATGGAAGCAGGGAAGATTATGAGGGAAAAAGGAGTAATGTTGCTAAAGTATACAAAAGAGCATCTTATTGTATATTGTAGGAATGAAGGGATGAGAATCTTCAGAAGTGGCAAAATTAAATATCCAAGAATCTATGAAGGAGTCAGAATATAAAAATGCTCAGGAATTGTACACAAAGTATTAAACACATAATTAGTTTTTAAAGATAGAGAACCATGATATCTTTTGCTGCTGGAAGGCAAAAAATAGAATAACTTTAAGCATACTTTGGCAGCACGTTAGTGTTTAGTGATGAGGGCTGCTTCCTCCAGCAGCTCTGGGGCTGGGGGATTCTCCTGCCTGGCCACTGAAGCCCAGCCTGGGGCACCTGGGTTCTCCATCGCAGGCCAAGGGTTGTGGCGGCTGCTTTCCTCTTTATGGGTTCAACTGGTAGTGAGGCTGAGAGCGTATCTATCTCACACACACAGAGAACACCGACGGTGCCAGCTACATAGCCGGACACAGACAGGGTGCCGCCTTCAACAGCACCCACACACAGGACTGACATAAAACGTAAGCACAGCAGCCATTCCTCCTCTTCGGCTGCTCCGGGCTGAAGGTCACTAGTGAAGGCACACACATGACACTCTCTAGATTGACAAGCACATTCATGGATCCTCCAAGTACCAGCATGGCCCTTCTGCCTGCCCACCATACCTGCCCAGATCCTGGGTCTCTTACCTGCCCCATGGGTGCCCTACTTGCCTGCTGGTCCAGCTTGGTGCTTGCTAGCACACACTCATCTCATAGGCAGCCCATAATCACAGGTCTCCCTCAAAATACCAGCACAGAGCCAATACCCCTGCCAGACACAGGGCATCCTGCTTGTCCCTGGTCCAGCTTGAGGTTTTTGAGTGAACTACACCCACGCTCCGACGCACACGAGGTTTGGGGAAGACACAGACACTCACATCCCCACCAGCATCCGGCACACGGGCTGTGACCCATGGTCCCTCTCCAGCCGCCAGCGCAGAGCCCCTCGCTCATCCCAGTTCCTCCCAGCAGCTGACACTTGGGACATACCCCATCCCCACTGCAGGGGCTGGGTCAAGACCCTCACCTGCTCCAGTGTCTAGCACTGAGATGCTGCTCGCTCCACTTGTTGACACCACAGGCCTAGGGAGCCCACACCTCGAATATCCCAAATCCTCATCTTCTTCCTGTTTCCCTCTTCTTATCAGTTGCAAAGTCAAGGTCGACCTTCTCCAGAGCTGTGCCTGGAGTTTCTTAATGGCTCCTCAGCTAGTCACTGGGGACATTTGGTCTTTGGTATCGTCTCCATTATCCTTCATCTATCATGTTTGTGTCTCTGTGGTTTTGGGGTTGGTTTTTTCTTTTTGCTTCCCCCTTTAGTCATTATTTATCCCCTTAGCAGTGAAAAGGCCCTTCCTTGGATAACCTTAATGAAGCATCTTCTTCTGAGCTTCCAAACACTCTAATAGTTTTAAAAGGTGACTGGAAATACGTAGTTTATCAAAATTGCATATAAAACAATATGCGTATACAGTTCACTTTACATATGGTAGTTGAAAAAATCATATGTAAAGGAACACAACAACTCTTGTTAGTTCAAGTTCTTCCTGTGTATTGGAGTCTCGGGGCCCTCTGAGCTACCCTCAGAAGGGGGAGGAAAATCTGCAACTTCTGTATCTTTTAAATATCACTGACTGTTAAGACCTGTTCAGCTATCACAACTGATCTTCACAAGAGAAAACATAGTGCACAATTTCCTTTTTCTCTGTGCTGCAAGGTAGGCAGCAAGAAAGGAGTTAACAATATTAATAGTGATGCTACTTATAAGGTATCTGGACCTCTTGCTTCCACAAATGTCATCTGAAATGGAAAGAAAATGACACACACCTTCAGCAACATGCTAAGGGTGAAATACCTTTTATTAAGCTGTCTACAGAATGAAGCATCAGTGAAATGTTTGACAAGGAAGAATACATGTTAAGCAATGTTGTCTGACTGATTTTTAAGGCAAAATGGAAATTATATTTCCACAGACAGCTGATGGGAAAACGTTCTCACGAAAAGATCAGGCCATGCCATTTTATTTGTCCTCCTTTTCCTCCTCCACTTCTTTCCATATAGTACAATTATCTTTCTAGAGAGGAATTCTTCAGATTCAGCTTTGTTCTAATTTAAAAGAACTGCTTACAAAGTAACATACTGGCAGGACACCTACAGTAAGAGTAGTACAAAGATAACTACTTAAGAGAAAACAGAACATAATTAGACCATGGGATGACAAGATGTAGCTACTTTGTGAAGATGCAAATCATATGCCTAAAATTCCACCCCACATGAAAAAAACCCTCATTCTTCTGATGATGCATCTACTTTTAGCCTCTTTTCTAACAAGCACATTTTTCAATGTTCAGAAAAAGTGATCATGCTTTAATTAACTTATAGTCAAGTTTTAGAATTTGTCATGGTGTAAGGACTTCACTAACATCTTCTTTTAATAATTTATGTCACTCATTTGATTCTTGTGCATGTTCTATTATTAATCTTTTGGGTTTTTTTAGCTGCAGCCCTCCTGTCAATCATGGAGTGCAGTAGGGCTAGCAAATGTTCTGGAAAATTGCCAAGGACTGCTGCATCCTAGCTTTGATATTTCTTTACAATATTGTGGTGTTACTATTGGAAATGTGAATTCCACGTGAACCAGCTTTTGTTAGGATGTGCTTTGAGGTTTGCTCCACAATAACATTCATGCAGCCTGATGGGCAGTGTGAGCAAATGGATTTAAAGGGGTCAGAGAACATAAAAGAGCTGAAACAATGCACTGGATACTGTGCCTTAGATAAAATATGATATAGTTGCAGCTGCATTGACCCTCTTTTTCTGTACCCTGATTTATGATGCAGCCATACCCACAACTAATATATGAAGGTTTTCTTTTTTCCTACTTCAGCCTCCCACCTTGATGTATCAAACTCTGTTCATTTTCCTTGAATTTTTGAAGGTAGTTGCCTCTAAAATCAATATTCAACCATAGTGAATGATTGCGTGAAGGTCAGTAGCTGTGAACACTAAGCCCTGATACAATCAGAGCAATTTTAACAGGATTCCATTTAACAATGGAGTCCATTTAACTATTTCAGTCTATTGTTATCTAGTCCATGGGCGATTTTATTCATGCTTTGCCATAGGGTTATTATCCCAAAGACACTGCGTGGTAACACAAACTATGTGAAAACAAATGCCCTGATGAAAATAAAGAGAAATTACCCATGACCTGTGGATGGAAAAGCTTAGTGTATTTCTGTCTCTCATTAGATAAACACACAGAAGTCACCAAAACTCCAAATGCAAGAAGGGCATTAGTTAGAGTTTTTACTTTATTAGGAAGAATCTTTTCTCAAGTTGCAAAACCATAGGAAACACATCTTCATTTATTTTCCTATTCACAGGAGTATGTTTTACTCTTTCAACAATTTTTCAATTGTAGCTATTTTTAATTCATTTAAACTTTTGAATATCAAGTAAAAGTTTTACATGTTTTATTTAGTGTCTAAAACTACTTCCAATGTCAATAAAGTTGTTATAGAAATAATGGTAAAGAGATGGAGACAATTGGGTGGCAGCTAGGAGGAAAAAAGTCATTCATGGTTTTGAGATTCCTCATTAGTCTGTTCCACAAGTCTCACATACTTCTCCATCCTCACCAGGATACCAAAGTGGTTCAGATGTTAATAGGAGCTGCAGGTAAATATTGTGCCAAACAAATTGTGAATAATGCAAGTACAAAGATGATGTCATCTCCTGACTTCCACTGCTCCTTTTTTTTTTTTCACCTTGTTTCTTATGTAGTGAAATCCTTAAATGTGTAATTAAATATAAAAGTAGGAGATTTGCTGAATGAGGTTTTTGATGGTTAGCATTTGTCTCACCTAATCTATTCTTCTAAAAAACAAAAGTGTCTAACCTAAACTATACATTCCAAAGTTACTGGAAGGACATCTCCATGTGACATCTGCCTTATGATGGTATGGCTAATTGCCTGAAGATTCACATCTCTTTTTGATGACTATAGAAAGATCTCTGTGTGTATCTAAAATTAAGTCTCAGAATTTTATTTGGCTGATGTAAACTCAAATGAATCTAGAAGAACGCTTTAATTAGCTAATGTAAATTATACTCCCCATTTTAATCTGGGAAGAGAAGCATACATTTTATGATTGTTCTTTGTGTCAAGATAAGACCCACACTACTTAAGTAAGGTCCGGGCCTGCTTTTTCTTTGTAGGGAAAACCACACCGAGTAAAAAATCTTAGCACAGTACATCATACACAATGGCTTTATTGATTCCCTGTTTTGTCTAGGCTTTAAATGGGAATGACAGTCATAAATGTCCAATTATTGCAATTAAAATATTTGTTATCCCATATACAAAAACTCAGAGAAATTTTGCATTTTTCTGTTGGGTTTTGTTGGTTTTTTTCTGTTGCTTCCTTTTCATTTGTACCAGTTAATCATCTTTCAATATCCACCAAGACTTTATATGGTTGGTGTCATTTTGACATGTGCAAAGATAAAAAGAATACAGAAAAATAATTTTTAAACACAAATTATATTGGACTATTTTAAGAAAGAGCACAGTATTTCTGTACTTTGATAAAATGTAGGTCTACATATGACCTTTAAAGTTCTGTTCCATCTTCAAAAACATAATATCTTGCTATCAAACAATAAAGGAAAATAGAGAAAAACAATAATAGTAACAGTCATGTTTTTTGTATGTGTGCCAGAGATCAATACAATATTGATGTTGCAGGTAAGGTGTTTTGTTCAAATTTACTAGAAGCTTGTTCTACCAATAGTTTCTCTGATTAAAATGAAGAATAAGGAGGCCAAAACTGAGCCCTTCTGTTTTCTAATATTTATCAACTTAGAAGATGTAAAGACAAGTGAGCAGTTCATAACAGACTGCAATATTATTAGAAATGAAATAGTCTGTCAGCATTATAGCATGAAAAGAATGCCAAGATTCATGCATAGTATCTGAAAAATTTTGTTAAATTTGAGGCTATATGTACTAATCTCTATATCCCATATTTGTTAGTAGCTCATTTAACACTATGTTTTCTCTTTTTTCTAACTTTCTTTGCAAACTTCTAAGATATTTTCACAGTTAGTGTGCCTATTTGTCCTCTCAAATTACTTATTCACTTATCTATTCACAAGGCCAGAGAGGGCAGAAGAAGAAAACAAATTATGACAAAGTTCTGGAAAAGGACCTCTGAATGAAAGACTTGTAACCAAATATATCTGAAACTCTACACATTCTGTTTGCATCTATTTTATGATATGAAATTTTAATGTGGAAGTTCAAGGTGAACGCTACTTTTAATTCTTATGCTTAATGCTGAGAACAGAAGTAGAATTCTAAGTTGAATTTTATTGAGCTGGGAAATAAATATAGGACCAGCAGATTATGTTAACCTTTTGTATTGTAAAGATCCCTTTCGTCTTGTCTATCTATCTGCTTTACAAGTTACGCAGTTGCTGTTCATGGTCTGTGAGCCTTAGTGCCACAATATTTGGAGCGAAGAAAAGTTGTTGTGGTTTTAGATTATGTCAGGTCAGGACAGGGCACGACTAATTCACGGGTGTGTGATCCTTCCGACTCTGATTATCATCTTTCCAGTTGTCATCTGTGCTTAATGTAAAAAAAGCTTTTAAGAAATTCTGCTGATGATCTTTCAAAATAGTATTACTAGTAGAAAATTAGTCCACAGAATAAGAAATGGCGTTTGGTTTAGGGCTTTCTTTGCTTCTTTTAGTTCATTTTTCGGAAGTAGAAGGGGGCATGTTTTTGCTTTTAATATATCTATATTCAGTGTCGGTCCTTCATCTTTATTCTTTTAGAAATCCTTTTGAAGTCAGTCTGTTGGGGATTCTTTAGGTGGTTTCTTTTGATATTACCAGCCAGTAAATGACATGAAGACCAAAATGAAGTCAATATTTCTCCAAGAGCAAGGAAACAGGATCAGTTATATTCTATCCACATTCACAATAAAGAAGAAAAACTTTATTTTTACCAGGACAATATAAAGAAAGGGAAAGGTGACTTCTTCGATACAGCTGCAGTAACTGATAGAAAGTAGGTCAGAAGAGGACAGAAATATATGTTGCTTGATTAAAATAAAATTAAGAGAAACCTAGCTAGTATGTCAATGTACTGTGGGCTATGTATTGGCATTTAGCCATAGCCTTGATTGAAGAATATCATCAAAGAAGGAGAAAAATATAGCTCAGAATCACAATTTTTTTTTTGTTCCCAAATTGTGAGGGTAGAAAAATACCAATGAAGTCAAAAGAAAAGCAATTTTCTCATGGCAACTCTACATTCAGTGCAGTATGTTTTCCACCTGAGCCCAGAAAGCAACTCCAGTGTCCAGTACAAGGAAGACAGAAAACATTGACTCTGATCTGCTCATCTTGCTGACAACATGAAAAGTAATTACAGTAACACTGGGTATACCATGTGCAAAGGGCTATGTGGTAGCATTTCAAAGGAGAATATGAAAGAGGGTGGAGAAATAGAATTTATATAGCATATAAATTGTTATGCAATGTAACATCATTGAATCAGGGATTATAACTGAGAAATTTTAAAAAGATATCACTGTAAATATATTTATAAGTATAGCAGTAAATGTCCTCTCCCCAGCCTCAAATACCACTACTACCTCATCCCCTGATTATGGAAAAGAAAGTCAGTAAAATCGCATCTTGTTACAAGATTTTTTCTTAATTCACAGCAGCACCAGCATTTAGAAAAATCACAGCAGTCTAACATTTCTAAGCGCTAACTTTCTTAGTGACAAAAGTCAGCTGAGGCTTGCGAATATGTAATTTCCCTCATGTTAAATTACTTGCTTCATTCACAAATAACTGTCATGGACAAGTGCATTTGCAAGCCTTTGGGGGCCGATATGATGCAAGGCTGCATCGCTAGACTACAACTAGCTTTGAACATACTTGCTTTAAAATGGGAGACCCATATTACTTAATGAACTCGTAAACAAGTAGGATAAATAAGCCATGGCAGAACACTGCAAAAAGTGTTTTTGCTATTTCATTCAGTTAGCAGTGTTATGCCATTCCAAGCTATCTCTACACAAATCTGTATTTTGCTTTTTAGAAATACCTTGCTTCCTCTCATATTGTTTGGAAAACTTTTTATTCATTTTACCTGCTGTGTTGGGTAAGCTTCTAGATTTCTGCAAAGTCTATATAAACAAAACATGAGTGAGAGCATGGTACACTCAAGGCAATGTCAACGTTTTGTCACGGTTTAACCCCAGTAGGCAGCTAAGCACCGCACAGCTGCTTGCTCACTCCTCCCCGCTGGGATGGAGGAGAGAATCGGAAGGGTGAAAGTGAGAAAAATCATGGGTTGAGATAAAGGCCCAGTTTAATAGGTAAAGCAAAAGCTGTGCACGCAAGCAAAGAAGAACAAGGAATCCATTCCCCACTCCCCATGGGCAGGCAGGAGTTCAGCCATCCCCAGGACAGCAGGGCTCCATCACGCCTAACGGGGACTGAGGAAGAAAAATGCCATCGCTCCCAACGACCCCCTTCCTTCTTCTTCCCCCAGCTCTCTATGGGGAGCATGACGTCCTCTGGTCTGGGATCTCCCTTGGGTCAGTTGGGGTCAGCTGTCCCGGCTGTGTCCCCTCCCAACCCCTTGTGCCCCCCCAGCCTCCTTGCTGGTGGGGTGGGGGGAGAAGCAGAAAAGCCCTTGGCTCTGGGTATGCACTGCTCAGCAGTGACGGAAACATCCCGGTGTTATCGACACGGTTTTGGTCACAATTAAAAATAAGCACCATACAAGCTACTATGAAGAAAATTAACTGTATCCCAGCCCAAACCGGTACACATATATAAGTGATTTTATATGACTGCATGGAGATTCGCGTGTTTCTAGAATCACTCTCCAGGGGCTTTCCCAGTTGTGCTAGGATCAGTATTTTGGCTCACAGCTTAATTACTGTCAGCAAGAACATGGTAAAAAAGGTGCCAGATCCTCAACCCATGCAAACTGGCATAGCACCATAGAAATCCATTACAGTTATACTGGCTTTGATAAGCAGATACTATAAGCATTAACTATCACCCTTTATTCTAGACTAACAATGTGAAATAAACAATAAACTTCATTTTAGATCATTATAATATGCTAGAAAATAAAATTAATAAAATCAGGTGAAATCAAGTAATGTAAATCATTCTATTCCAAGTAAAAGAGGTTTTTTGTTAGTGAAAACAAAATATGCAAACCAGACACAATACAAAGGGAACAATTCAAATATGAAATCAGAGTAATACAAGAAAATACATGTTACGAATCCTGATTTACAGTTTTTACACTGTCTTTGTGACATAAGGTCCGAGTTAATAAAAGGAATACCACAACTCTAAGGAAACCTTTCAGGTCTCACACTATCTCACTGGATCTCAACCAAACAGCTATCTGCTAATTTGAGCATTCCCTTTCTAGTCATGTTACGAGCCCCAGAAAGGCCTCTCCAGCTCTGCGGGCAGGTGCCCCCACTGGGGACCCCCACTTTCTGTTGAGTGTTTAGCTCAGAGAGACATACTCCCTTAAGGAATTCATCATTGCCTAAGAAATCGTATCCCTAAGGAAATGCAGACAACCTGAAAAAATTTTTAATTCCTAGAAAAACTCTGGGTTAAAGGTAAAATGACCTTTGTATGCTGAAAATAGAAGTTTAGGAAAGGGAAAGAGATTTTAAAAAAATTAAATCATTATGCACCTTATAGCTACACCTACTCTCACCTGAATTGAAGGTAATCAGTTCCATTCTGGTAGCAAAATCAGCTAATTCTCAGGACGATTGACATAACCTGCAGTCTCAATTCCAGGCCTACAGACAAGAGCCATTCTTTAACTTGGCTTTCCATAAACAGAATCATGACTTACCTGCCCTTCTCTCAATTTGTGTGATGGAAAAATACCCCCTTAGGAGCTTTCTGCTACTTTCCAACCTGAGAAATTATTCTGCGCATTCAACTCAGTTCGGAACTTCTGTGCTGTTTGCCAAATTGTCAGTGTCTGTTATATACAGCTGCCTTTGAAACAGCCCTAGCTGCCATGTGGACTCAGCTAGGACTAGTATCTACTTGACTACAAACCAATGTCTCACTGAATAGGACTGAAACATGCTTACTGCCTCAATATTTGACTGGAGCTGGAAACAAACCATTTACCAGCAATGAATAAAGTTCTCTTTGCTTACTAGGAAGACAGTATCTGTTCTCTGGAGTGACACAAGGGATATGTTATACACTGAAATTCGTACCTTATGCAATCACAGAACAATATTTTCCTTTATGCAAACATAACAGCAACGCAAATGGGGCAGAACTAGCCTTCAGTAGAAACTAGGTGTTACAACAGTTTGGAGTAAGAGTTATTCACAGTACATGAATAAAAGCTAGGTGAAATTTAAGAAAAACTGTGACAAGGACTCTGAAGCATAAACGTCTTAGCAGGTGAGATGCAGGTACCCAGTTCTTAATAAAGCAGCTCAGAAAGCCGCTCCCCACCTGGTTTTGTGCACCTGTAATGATAGCATCTAAATTTTTCACCATGCTTACTGCCTTCAGCCTTGCTACTGTGAATTCCCAGGAGTGCTGCCTTCAGATGTCCAGAGAAAACAAAACAAAACCAAACCCCCCAAACCAGTATAGTGAGATAGCTGGAAGGGGAGGAGTCAAAGGCTCCAGAAGCTACTGTTACTGACTGCCTTACAGTGATATGAACGTAGGTGGCATAAATGATCTCTTGACCACGACCTACCTCCTGGGCCAGGTCTACAAACACCAGGTTATTATGCAAAAGGGGGTTACTACCCTTCACTGATGTCCTCATCCACAGGAGTTAGTTTGGTATCAAAGTCTGAGAAGAAACTGTAGGCCATAGGTTTTAGTTAAGAAATGAAGTGACTACATCAATAAGAAAGGCAAGATTTCAGATAATCCCGCTTTGGGAGTTTGGGTGAGACATTCTCCTTCCCCTCATTTCTTAAAACATGCCTGTGATCTCCTCCTTCACTACATAGAGAAGTCGCATGCCTACTTCCCTTCAGAGACTCTGGATTAAATGCTTTTGCTTTGCTTATTTTGGTCAATTGTCTTAAAAGATAGATGTCAGATTAATCTGAAATAACCTTGGGGTAAATGGACATTGCATATTATTCCATTGCCATTCTGACTATGTGGTGAAACCTTCTTTAAGTATGAAACTTGCATCCATTTCATTACAGCATAACCCTCTAAAAAGTTTTCTGGAGGAGAACCTCAGCAAGTCTCACTGAGTTCCCAAACAGACAGTATCTCCCACACTGAACTAACTAATTGTACAACCAAGACAGCTGTTTAGCATTCAGTTCAGAGACATGAATAGACAGCCTTCAGTCCCTCCCTCAAGTTGTGCAAAATGTGTAATTGGTGAGACTTACAATTAACTGTCTCCAGTGTACCATTTAGAGCAGGAAAATATTCATCATAGAAATGACATATCATAAGTATGTCACAATATCATTATACCTAAAAGCTGTAGAGAAAGGACAGCCCTGTTCTAACATAGACACAGGAGCAGTAATTATCAGGTCAACTCCTTTATTAGCTATCCAGGGCTTCTCCAAAGTAATTATTGCCTCTCTTCTTTTTTGAAGAACACTACAACGCAACTCTCTGGCAGTCAGCTTATTAGACTGTAGCTATTATTTCTCAGAATACAAAGGGTTACACTGCACTAATTTAATTATTTATACCAAAAAATATATATAGATGACAATGTAGAACAAGAAATACAAGTTAAGAAACCCTGAGTCCCTCACTTCTTATTCCAAAAGCAGTATTTTCCAGAATGTATCATATATTTCCCCCATAGTACTGAGACAAGGGGAGTCAAAAGAATCTCAGTAGACATAATAAGGGGGGATGAAGGATGATGTTTAGCGCTTACATTATTGAAATTAGCTGAGGCAAAGACAGTCTTTGATAAGAAGAGCTAGTCCCAAGGACCAGCCAATGAGGTAAAAACAGCTCCTGATAAGAAGCAGGAGCAGGCCCCAAGAGCCAGCTAAGACTGGTCTTGCGGCTTGGGTGAATACCAAGAAATTACTGAGCCTGCGCAAGAAAAAAGGTTACCAGCGGTGACGAAGAGGAGTCATCTATCTTCATCTCTGCGACCACCAGACGACCATCATAAAGAGGCACTGCGCAAGCGCAGTTGAGAGGAGACTATGGAAATGACCTCTCGGAGCTAATTTTAATATGGAGCGGGGATAGGTCATGCATATGTATAGGCATATTGTGAATATGTAACACTTGACTGTATAAACTTGAGACAAACTGCCGAGTCGGGCGCGCACGACTTTGGTGGGACTACCCCCCGTGCAGCCCAGCGCTGAATGAACATACCTACTTTACAATCTCACTGATTGTGGAGTCTGTTTTCTGCACGTCAGTACCTAGAAGCTGTGCTGTGGTTTTTGTCTTTGTGTCAGATGCAAAAGCACCCAAGATGGGCAGTTTGTGTATATTTTTGTTGGAGTTAAACTATTGCCTGTAGCAGTAGCAGAGTTCATACATCTCCCTACTCCATATATGAGGCCTCTTACTTATTGTGTGGCTAAGGAGATGCCACAGGGCTGCGTATGCTATATCTTCAAAGACCCTGCTTGTATTGGTCTCCAAATAAAAAATACAAAAAATATTAAAAAAAAAATACTCCAAAAGGAGCATTGCACTTCTGCATGCTCCATGTGAGGTTGCCACAGCAAGGTAGTGAATTTTTAGGAAAGTTAATCCTACAGCACCTTATCAAAAAGAACAGGTCCCAAATAAGTTTAAAAGATATTTATCTACTTAGCAAGAGGCAGGCAGCAGTCTGAAAGTGCAATCCAGCTCTCTGAAGTAAGGATCATGATGGGAGGATTGCTGCTGTATTAGATTCACAGTGAAAACCTTCTGTAAACTGCAGTGTATGGCTTACATCCTGTTCCCACTCACAGAAGAGGGAAATCTTGACAGAAACAACAAGGAAGCAAACGCGATTTCTAGAGCTAAACCCAGTTCTGCCTAATCTATTAATTTCTGCAGGGGAGAGTTATAACAAATGCTGAACTATCTTCTCTCAGGCCTCAAACGAGTAAGGTTTCTGATCAGTGTAACTTAAAGGCTTTCTATGACAGTTTTTGCCATGTAGTGAGATAATTCCCAGTATCTAAAATGGGGAGCACCATAAGAAATATGTGACATCCTTTAAACTTACCCAGAATTTAGAAGGAAATCAGTAGATGACATTGTGCTCTGGTCCCAGGCCCAGCAGTAGCTATTGTTGGGCCATAATGGAAAATGGCACTTTTCTTCTTTATTTGAGCCAGTGTGTTACTAGTTTCCTTCAGATCTTAATGAACCAGTCCAGGTGACGGTGTAAGAATGGAAGGGTGAATGTTCAGAAAGATTATTATTAAAAAACTGTACTGGTTTTGGCTGGGGTACAGTTAATTTTCTTCATAGCAGCTGGTATGGGGCTATGCTTTGGATTTGTGCTGAAAACCATGTCGATAACCCAGGGATGTTTCCGTCACTGCTGAGCAGTGCGTACCCAGAGCCAAGGGCTTTTCTGCTTCTCCCCCACCCCACCAGCGAGGAGGCTGGGGGGGCACAAGGGGTTGGGAGGGGACACAGCCGGGACAGCTGACCCCAACTGACCCAAGGGAGATCCCAGACCAGAGGACGTCATGCTCCCCATAGAGAGCTGGGGGAAGAAGAAGGAAGGGGGGACGTTGGGAGCGATGGCGTTTGTCTTCCCCAGTCCCCGTTAGGCGTGATGGAGCCCTGCTGTCCTGGGGATGGCTGAACTCCTGCCTGCCCATGGGGAGTGGGGAATGGATTCCTTGTTCTTCTTTGCTTGCGTGCACAGCTTTTGCTTTACCTATTAAACTGGGTCTTTATCTCAGCCCACGAGTTTTCTCACTTTTACCCTTCCGACTCTCTCGCCCATCCCAGCGGGAAGGAGTGAGCGAGCAGCTGGGTGGGGCTTAGTTGCAGCTGGGGTTAAACCAGGACAGAAACCTTGTGGAGATGGTGTCCCAAAGAATAACCCTTATGAGTCTACTTGTCAGGAGTTAGAGAGCAAAGGGTAAGGAGTGATTACATTGTGAGAATTTCTTCTATTCAGTCATAGTCACAGATGCATGGTGTCGAACACTGTTTTTAGCTATATTAATAGCAGACACAAATCCCTAAATAGGGAATTGAAAGACAGCTTTTTCTTGCACAGAAACATACTGAAAAGTCATGTTTGCCATAGAAGAATAGTAATTTTAATCTGAGTACAGTCAAATTTGAATAGATATTTCCTCTCCAAGGATCAAGGGAATTTTTATCACTGAGCACAGAAACAAGATCGATAACACAGTGAATATTAGCATCAAAAATGACCACAACTTTGTTATGTGAATCATTTTTAGAGCTACAAAGCTAAAACTGCAAGAATTCCTATGTGTGATGTTGGTCTTATTTTTAAGAATTTTAATGGTGCCATTCAGTCAACTTCTACAGCTGCTTAAGACGAAAATGACTTCTCATTGGTTTCTCACATAAAAGCATGTAATTTCCATATCTCATCCTAGAATATTAATCAATACATATTCTAAATATTGAAATTTGTTTCCAGAACACAGCAATAAACATGATTGTCTCATTTCCTCCATGTTAGCATCCTTAGGTAATAATTGAATGTTGAGAAATTGTTGGGTTTTCCCTTTTTTCCCCTTTTTGCATAACAGCTGTTCTTCTTGCCTCACAAAACCTTTGGGATTTGATTATAGCACGAAAACAACACACCTCCTAATGTGCTGTGTTGTTTTAATACACTAACTAAACCAGAAATTGAATAATACATATTCATGTAAAAATGCACATGAAAATAATCTATTCAAATCATTATTTTGTATGTTCATCTAAAGCTGGAGGAAAATAGAAGATGGGGGGAAAAATGTGAAATTTTAAAGATGTGTTCTCCATCCAAGATTAACATTCAGAGGGTGAAATAGTTAAGAAAGATTCAGATGTGGCACTGAGGAAAACGGTTTATAGATAAGGACAATACAGTATTTTGTGATTCCACAAAAGCTCAAGTCTGAAAGGTATGAAAATTTTTTTCTTAAATTTATATATTAATTGAATAAGTATTTTAATATACTGAATAAATATTTCAAGTCATTTGAATTTAGCACTAAGTTGTCAATAAATTGTATTTTTAATTTTCTTTATAAAAGCCCATTTCTCTGTTTCCTTCAGTCTCTTGAAGAAATTATTAATGTTGTTGTGGTTCAAACCATGTTTAAAAGCTTAGCATGATGTGAAGTATACCTTTAGTCCAGTATCAATTTTAATAGAAACCCTCTGTAATTTATAACTTTGAAAAACATCTAATAGCTATTACTTGGTTCTCATCTCATCATTTAGTAGTGCTTTAATTGAATGTTTTCTTGGTCTACAATGAAATTAACATTATTCCTAAGTACCAAATGTCCTGGCAAAGAAAATACAGTATCCTTTTACTAGCATTTAGATGGAGATGCTTTCTTTAAGGATTCAGTAACAAGGTGCTTTACAAAGTGATTGTTTTACAGAAATTGCATTGTGGGAACGGTCACATTGCCATTTTGAAATGCTTAGGATGTAAAAATCAGATACTATTTTCCATTAAAGCACAGGTGTGAAATGGTCTGAATTCTAACATACATATACAGGAGAGATTTAAATTGGTACGTTGCATAATAGTGTCATATTGAAATAAATACAATCATTAAAATATGCCAATCTACTTTCTACTATATATAAACTTTTGCTTACAGTGGAAATGTCTGTTAAATAGAAACACAGACTTACTAATGGAAATTTGTATTTTAAATAACAAAAATACTTGAAATATTTCTGGTTGCCCCTCTGGAATTTTCTTTAGGTGAAAATTTCTTAGAAGAAACAACACTCTGAATGACTAAGGGAGTAATGCTATTTACCTTCTACAAAAGCAAGGCTTTACGTAAGAGGACTTCTAAAAGAAATCTTATACAGGTTGGATGAAGGAATTCTCGCCTGTTTTGTGGACATCTAACAACCTTTACTGATGCTGCCACAACCTATGAACTGCTGTAGCTCAATTTGTCCTCTATACACCCTTATGTACAGTCGTTGCAGACTTACTTTGCAGAAGAGGTGAGTATTCTAGAGGAAACAGTGCACGGGCAATGATCAGCTGTGATGAAAAACTGAAATGGTGAAAAATACTTGTTTATGGACTTTGTGCTGGTAGTGGGCAGTTATCCAGCTGCATGGACAGCCTTGTGATTTGTATGGCAGCATTGTCATTCAGTTACATTTTAAGGTTTAGAAAGATCCTTATTAAGTGATTAAACCAATGGATATTTGAACCTTATTCATAAAGTAGCTGTAAATATTCAGTATGCTGTACTATCCAGAGGAGAAAGAGGGAGGAGAAGCAAGGAGATCCCACTGGAAAAATGCCAGTGAACTGAGAAAAACACATGGAGGAGGTTAGACAGATAGGCTGATCAAATTTACATACAACCTCCAGCAGCCAATGTTGCACAAATGATGCACGTCTTCCCCATTGTGCTCCAAAATCTCAGTCCAGTCTCACTTTCCTCTGATATAACAAAAAGAAAATTGTGAAGCCTGCATGACAGCAAAAGGATTTCCATTTAAAAAAAAAAAAAGTTTTTTCTTTGAACCTTCCTTATATCAGGATCAGAAGTAACTGCATGATTCTTCATTTTTGTTATACTCCTTTTAAAACTTCCCACTCTTTCTTTTAAAATATCTCATTACAAATTATTTCTTTAAGAAATTGAAAGTCCCTTGATTTTCAAAAAACATTTAGTGTAATGTGTGTGTTGTGTGTTTGTCTATTAATAGTGAGAGCCTGGTAGCAGACGGACACATTTAGTACCTTTTGCCCTGGCTCTACTTTCCCTTACCGCTTTGAAGATAATGAGACTCAGAAAGACCTGCTGCTAGAACAGGATCAGTCTGTTTTCCTACCTGCTGAAGAGCGGGTCAAATCCTGCTACTCAAAATCACCCTGGCTGGAACTTTGCGACACTCAGAGTCTCCTTCACTTCTGTGGGCTGCTGATAGAGCTGCATTTTATTGTGGTCCTGGGATCACAGCCTGTGTATGGAGAATACAGAGCTCATACACAATTCACCTTCAGGAATTTGTTCCCAAACAACTTTTCAGCACTCAAGGAATTAAATAATGCATTGATTGTTGGAGATTCCCTCATACTTACTAAAATACCAATACATGTATCAATAATAAAAACAAAAGCAACAATAATAATGGCTTACTATGGCTTTCTGTATTATTAGTAGTTTGTGCAACATGAGAAATTAAGCATATTGGGGGTTTCAATTTTAGTGGTGTATTTTCAGTTAAACAAAAAGCTTCGTCGCTATTGAAGATAAATATCAAAACATACCAAGAGTAAAAACAATCTTGCTGAAAGCTGTGTGCTGGACCTTAATGATCTTTTGTTCTGGGTCTGTTTCTGATATTGATATCTTTTTATGTATGAAGTCTGAATATACTTTTGGTTGGCGACTTCAAAACAAAAAAACCCAAGAGAATACAAGTTTCTAGAGAAAGCACCTGCAAATTACAGACAAGAAAGAAACATGCAGTCAATTATCTGCATTGTCAGGATTTTAACTTGTACCTTTGCTAAAATATTATCTATGTTTAAATACATTTAGATTTTAAGTCACTTAGCCTTTTCTCACTCCTTTTTCACTACAGGTTTGTTACAACTATTTTCACAGTTAATGTTATTCTTCACGGTTCCCCTATTATTTATAAATCATTTTCTGTCCTAGAATATGTCAATAAAAATAGAAAACTGAGGTACGAGTCTGCATTTTAGGGTGTCAAACGTGTCATACATGTATGTGGTTAATTCCAGTTATTGAGCAACTTTTCAGGAACATTTTAACAAGAGAGAAATTAAAGAAACTATTCTAAAATGAAAATCAGCCACAGGCTAAATCAGGTTCAAGTATGGTAAACTATTTTGCAGAGGATTTCACGATTAAAGACAGGAGCTACATCTATACAAGTAAGTTAAAAAGGGCTAGGGCCCAGGCCCAGGCCCAGACCCTACAGCTCAACTGGCCATCTTGTTGTACTGTGGATTCAGTACTACGTCCTGGTTTTGGCCTGGGCCAAGGAGTATTCTTCCAAAAAATGTTGAGGCATCATCTGGGGCTTAGCATGAACCAGTGACTATTCCCCAATAGACCAGTCTCTTCCAGGGAATAAGGGAGTTTAATAGGATAGACTTGACAAGACCATGCCAGTTGGCTTCAGGATAAAAGGATGGACCCTGGCACTCCTTAGTTTAGAGGCATGAATGTAATCACAGGGTTACAGCTGCCTCTGGACTGCCTTTGCTTCTCTTCTGGTGTCACAAACCTCCCCTAGACTTGGGAGGAGAAAGTCGGTTGACTTAAAAATAATCAAATGTAACTGAAACCTGTGTATATATCTTGGTGTTTTGCATCTACTACTTCCTATCTGTCACTTGCTAATGTAACTTCTTTATATTTATTTAACCAAAGTAATCTCTTACCACTTCTTCATCTTCTGCTATTTTAACTTATTTATTTTCCTATTTTTTTTCTTTCTCCTTTTCCTTTATTAATTTCTCAGTATACTTTATAATATTATTGGAGGATACATAGTGGATCATGGAAGCATATCAAAACACTAACTGGAAAAAGACAGGCTAACATACCGGTAAATTGAAATTTTTGCAGTGCCAAAACCATCATGTGCTTTACACACCTGGTGTTCCTTATATATTCTGTGACATTAGCCAATTTTGGAGACTGAATGGTCAGTTGATTTTTTATCAAGTTCTGGAGAACATTTTCCATTCCTCCCACACATGTGCTTTCCTTACTTTTTTAAGTATCTGCATACATCATCTTCATCAAGTACCCATCATTTAGAATTCCTATGATCTTATCATTAATAGTTTTATATCTCTGGAATTTGGATTAAAATATAGACTACTCATATTGAGTCCAGCAGTTCACTTTTCATACCAAGTTTTTAATAGGTATGTAATCTATTGTTTCTAGAGTGAAAAATTAGATTTGTCAATTGGATATATTTAGTTCAAGAAATAATTGAATAATCAGAGTATAATGCTTTTAAGTATTGCATGTACACTTTGGTATCTAATACACAGAAAAGATAGAATTATAGATATGCCTAGGAAAGCAGTTGTCACATTGCTGGGTATCTTTGAAGAAATAGTTCAGAAGGCATATAACTACTAATACTCTGTGTAACTTTTCCTCCCTACATTCTAGCTTTTTGAGCATTTTGATTTTACAAAGTCTAGGGCCTAGAACAGGGATCCAGATTTCTTTCCCAGTCACAGTGACTGTTATTCCACTATCCTTGGAGGAGATACTCCAAATTTACATGACTGAAACTAAGAAGATAAGCTAGACTTACAAGTTATAATTTCTTGTAACATCACATTTTCCTTGATTTATTTCAGTATTTTGAGATTAATCGATTTCTTCCATCAGGATGAAGTTTCTTCACTATCATGGTTTAACCCTAGCCAACAACTAGGCTCCACACAGCCACTTGCTCCCTCCCCCCTGGTGGGATGGATGAGAGAATCGGAAGGGTAAAAGTGAGAAAACTCGTGGGCTGAGATAAAGACCCAGTTTAATAGGTAAAGCAAAAGCTGTGCACGCAAGCAAAGCAAACCAAGGAATCCATTCCCCACTCCCCATGGGCAGGCAGGAGTTCAGCCATCCCCAGGACAGCAGGGCTCCATCACGCCTAACGGGGACTGGGGAAGACAAACGCCATTGCTCCCAACGACCCCCTTCCTTCTTCTTCCCCCAGCTCTCTATGGGGAGCATGACGTCCTCTGGTCTGGGATCTCCCTTGGGTCAGTCGGGGTCAGCTGTCCCGGCTGTGTCCCCTCCCAACCCCTTGTGCCCCCCCCCAGCCTCCTCACTGGTGGGGTGGGGGGAGAAGCAGAAAAGCCCTTGGCTCTGGGTAAGCACTGCTCAACAGTGATGAAAACATCCCTGGGTTATCGACATGGTTTTCAGCACAAATCCAAAACAGAGCCCTATACTAGCTTCTCCCACATTACTAAAAGCCAAGGCAGTAACTACCCTGCCTTGTCAGTGCTCACTTTGTCATTGGCTGCCCCAATACTGGGCACAGCCAAGATGGTTGATTTCCATTACTTGCTTGCACAGCTCCCTGCTCCATATCCTTCTGCCACTGAAGAAGGAGCAGAGGGAGGTGACATCTATGGCAGCTATTGCTACTCTTAGCCATTAATGCTATAACCATTATTTTTCTAGATTTCTTGCTTGACTTATTTAGAAAAGAATGTACCTGGAAGCTTAGTCTTTTGGTTTTACTCTTCCCCTA